>NW_020172676.1:1877575-1894738 GCF_003031525.2 Neophocaena asiaeorientalis asiaeorientalis | reverse complement strand
ACAAATATCAAGTGCTGGAGAGGGTGTGGTGAAAAGGGAACCCTCTTACACTGTTGGTGGGAATGTAAATTGGTGCAGCCACTGTGGAAACAGTATGAAGTTTCCTTAAAAAACTAAAAACAGAGTTACCACATGATCTAGCGGTCCCATTCATAGGCATATATTCAGAGAAAACTCTAATTTGAAAAGATACATGTACCCCAATGTTAATAGCAGCACCATTTACAATAGCCAAGACGTGGAAGCAACATAAATGTACATTGATGGATGAATGGATAAAGAAGACTCAATACTACTTATATGCTGAGAACTATGAAACATTGATAAAGAAAACTGAAGATAATTTAAAGAAATGGAAAGATATCCCATGCTTTTGGACTGGAAGAATTAATATTGTTAAAGTGGCCATATTACACAAAGCAGTCTATAGATTTAATGCAATCCATATCAAATTACCCATGACATTTTTCACAGAACTAGAACAAATAATACTAAAATTTATACAGAACCATGAAAGACCCAGAATTGTCAAAGCAATTCTGAGGAAAAAGAACAAAGCTGGAGGCATAACTCTCGCAGACTTCAGACAATACTACAAAGCTACAGTAATTAAAACAGTGTTGTATTGGCACAAAAACAGACATGGATCAGTGGAACAGAAAGGAGACCCCAGGAAAAAACCCACACACCTAAAGTCAATCTTCGACAAAGGAGGCAAGGATATACAATGGGAAAAAGACAGTCTCTTCGGCAAGTGGTGTTGGGAAAGCTGGACAGCCACATATAAATAAATGAAGTTAGAACACTCCCTCACACCATACACAAAAATAAACTCAGAATGGCTTAAAGACTTAAATACGAGACATGACACCATAAAACTCCTAGAAGAGAACATAGACAAAACATTCCCTAACATAAATTGTAGCAATGTTTTCTTAGGTCAGTCTCCCAAGGCAACAAAAATAAAAGCAGAAATAAACAAATGGGACCTAATCAAACGTATAAGATTTTGCACAGCAAAGGAAACCGTAAACAAGACAAAAAGACAACCTACAGACTGGGAGGAAATATTTGCAAATGATGTGACCAACAAGGGCTTAATTTCCAAAATATATGCACAGCTCATACAACTCAATAACAAAAAAAACACCCCAATCAGAAAATGGGCAGACACCTAAATACACATTTCTCCAAAGAAGACACACACATGGCCAATAGGTTTATGAAAAGATGCTCAATATCCCTAATTATTAGAGAAATGCAAATCAAAACTACAATGAAGTATCACCTCACACTGGTTAAAATGGCCATCATTAAAAAATCTACAAATATCAAGTGCTGGAGAGGGTGTGGTGAAAAGGGAACCCTCTTACACTGTTGGTGGGAATGTAAATTGGTGCAGCCACTGTGGAAACAGTATGAAGTTTCCTTAAAAAACTAAAAACAGAGTTACCACATGATCTAGCGGTCCCATTCATAGGCATATATTCAGAGAAAACTCTAATTTGAAAAGATACATGTACCCCAATGTTAATAGCAGCACCATTTACAATAGCCAAGACGTGGAAGCAACATAAATGTACATTGATGGATGAATGGATAAAGAAGACTCAATACATAAAATGGAATACTACTCAGCCATAAAAAATAATGAAATAATGCCATTTGCAGTAACATGGATGGACCTAGAGATTACCATAGTAAGTGCAGTAAGCCAGAGAGAGAAAGATGAGTACCGTATGATATCATTTATATGTGGAATCTAAAATACAATACAAATGAACTTACTTATAAAACAGAAACAGACTCACAGATATAGAAAACAAACTTAGGGTTACCCCCCTTAGGGAAAGCGGGTGGGGGAGGGATAAATTAAGAGTTTGGGATTAGCAGATACAATCTATATATTGTCAAAGCAATTCTGAGGAAAAAGAACAAAGCTGGAGGCATAACTCTCGCAGACTTCAGACAATACTACAAAGCTACAGTAATTAAAACAGTGTTGTATTGGCACAAAAACAGACATGGATCAGTGGAACAGAAAGGAGACCCCAGGAAAAAACCCACACACCTAAAGTCAATCTTCGACAAAGGAGGCAAGGATATACAATGGGAAAAAGACAGTCTCTTCGGCAAGTGGTGTTGGGAAAGCTGGACAGCCACATATAAATAAATGAAGTTAGAACACTCCCTCACACCATACACAAAAATAAACTCAGAATGGCTTAAAGACTTAAATACGAGACATGACACCATAAAACTCCTAGAAGAGAACATAGACAAAACATTCCCTAACATAAATTGTAGCAATGTTTTCTTAGGTCAGTCTCCCAAGGCAACAAAAATAAAAGCAGAAATAAACAAATGGGACCTAATCAAACGTATAAGATTTTGCACAGCAAAGGAAACCGTAAACAAGACAAAAAGACAACCTATTATATATATATATATATGTGTGTGTGTGTGTGTATAACTGAGTCACTTTGTTAAACACCAGAAACTAACACAACATTGTAAATCTACTTCAATAAAAGGAAAAAAAGAAAAAAATAGATAACAATTTTTCCTTTTAAAATATTCAAAAAAACATCCTATGGACCCAAAGATTGCTTCAAAATATAAATGTAATAGTTTGACCTGTAAAAATGAAGTAGACATAACTTCTAAATATTACTGCTTTGTAGTGAATATTTTTAAAAATTAATTAATTTTTGTCTGCGTTGGGTCTTCGTTGCTGTGCGTGGGCTTTCTCTAGTTGCAGCGAGCGTTGGCTATTGGACCTAATCAAACGTATAAGATTTTGCACAGCAAAGGAAACCGTAAACAAGACAAAAAGACAACCTACAGACTGGGAGGAAATATTTGCAAATGATGTGACCAACAAGGGCTTAATTTCCAAAATATATGCACAGCTCATACAACTCAATAACAAAAAAAACACCCCAATCAGAAAATGGGCAGACACCTAAATACACATTTCTCCAAAGAAGACACACACATGGCCAATAGGTTTTTGCGGTGCACAGGCTTCTCATTGCAGTGGCTTCTCTTGTTGCAGATCATGGGCTCTAGGCTCACGGGCTTCAGTAGTTATGGCACGTGGGCTCAGTAATTGTGGCTCACGGGCTCTAGAGTGCAGGCTCAGTAGTTGTGGTGCACGGGCTTTGTTGCTCAGCGGCATGTGGGATCTTCCCAGATCAGGGCTCGAACCTGTGTCCCCTGAATTGGCAGGCAGATTCTTAACTACTGTGCCACCATGGGAGTCTCATGTAGTGAATATTGAGAATTACTGTTTTGGCCAAAATATCCTATAGTCTACGTACACTTTTCAAATGTGTTTAAGATGCTGATTGATAAAATCAATATGGTGGTAACAAAAAAAAATCTTTTTAAAGAAAAAATCAATACGGTGGTCATATTGTATTTATGACTTGTAAAAAAATCAAGTGTAGTGGTTTTTTTCCCTTCAATTTGAAAACTGTCCTTCCCTGGCACCACTTAATTCACTTGTGTTTACACAATTTGTTAATTTTGGTTCTTAAGTAATGTTTCTCAGTTTTGTTCTGTATTTTCTAAATTTTGATGTAATGTTTCATAAATTTTTTTAATAATGTATGTATTTTTAAATGTTTTAAGTATAATCAAAGTGAAGTGATTGGAAGAAATAGGAAGGTTATGTTAGGCAAGTATAATTTGTAAGATATTTAAATTATTAACTAAAATTTTGATAAATTCACAATTTTTTTCCCCTAAAGATACATGCTTAACAGCAAAGAATAAAACCACCTGTACTGCTTCAAGTTCTTCACTTTTCTACTACTTGTATGTCTTTATTTTGGGACAACTATTGCTGGGAACAGGAGGAACTCCTCTTTATACCCTAGGAACAGCCTTTATTGATGATTCTGTGCCCACCCACAAATCTTCTCTCTATATAGGTAAGTTTGCTCTGTAATGTTAATGTCTCGGTGTCATTTTATCTTATTGCTTGTTTAATTTATAAGTAAAGCATAACATACACTTATTAAGAAGTTATGATTTCATAGTTATTTACATTTGGTAAATGCAATATTACTTTTTTTGTTTAATTATATGCTGATGTATCATGTCCTTTATTTGAATGCGGTTATGATTTTTATTGACATCCTGCTCTGTTTCCTGTGGGGGGCATGCCAGCCTTCCTGGAAGTGCCATCCAAGCAGTAGGCTGTCTAGATTGCTGGAATGTACCCCAGGCTAATTTACACAGGTGTGGGGATAGAGCTCTGCTGTTCTACTGACTTACTTCATCCTACGTGGACTTGACTAGAGTCAACAAAAGAAACCACACAATGGTACTCAGAAACTCCTGTGGAGTTCTCTATTTCAGATTAATGCTGTTTATGTATGACTCAATTTTCTTCCTTTGTGAACTAATACTTAGCAGTACAAGTTTCTCTTAAATTCCATCCCTGAAGTTCCTGGAAGGTAGAGTTAACTAGACCATGCATGGCCCTACATCCAAATTAATGTGTAATTTATTTGCACATGAATTTTCACTTTATCAGTCTATTATTCTAATGTAGGGGACTTAGTCCATTTGGACTACTATAACAGAATACCATAGACTATTTGGCTTCCAAGCAAGAGAAATTTATTTGTCACAATCCTGGAGGCTGAGAAATACAAGATCAGGGTGCCCATAGATTTAGTATATGGTAAGGGCCCATTTCTTGGTTCATAGCTGACTTTTAGCCATGGCAAAAGGGACAAGGGAGCTCTCTGGGGCCTTCTTTTAAGGGCACACTAGTCCCTTTTTGAGGGCTCCACTCTTATGACCTAATCACTTCCCAAAGGCCCCACCTCCGAATACAATTGCATTGGGAATTAGGTTTCAACATACGAATTTTGGGGTGACACAAACTCTTAGTCTATAACAAAGACCTATTGCTGTAGTCACTGGAAGCCAAGTGTGTTCAGTGCAGCCCTGATAGAGGGTACTAATCTCTTAGGCTCATCTTTAATATGGAAACCACTACACTTCTACCTGTTTTCTCTACTTGCTTTGCTTTGGTCTCTCCACAAGATCTGATGCTCTCATTACACGTTCTGGCTGATCTGTACAACTTCTCCATTTACTAATTTAACAGTGCTTTTATTTCAATTAGCTACTAGTGATGCTTTTCACTCTTCCAGTTCACAGATTTTCTTTCTGAGGTCCTCTTCTAATCAGTACTTCTCATAAAACAACTTCAATCTTTATATTTTAGTAACACACAAAATACGAAGTTATTCAAAAATTATTTAAGCATGGGAAGGTGGGGTGAAGGCCCACGAGACCATCCCAGATTTGAAATTCTCTATGACGTGACAGTTCTCAGGGCTATGATTTATCACAGCAGACAGATACAAAGCAAAATCAGCAGAGGGAAAAGGTACATGAGGTGAAGTAGAGACAACCAGCTGCAAGCTTACATGAGTCCACTCCCTCCTCATGGAGCCCCCTACGGATTGAAATTAATTCCCCCAGCCAGGAGTTGTGACATGTATGAAATGTTTTCTACCAGCTAAGTTCATTAGAGATTCAACGCCCAAGGATTTTATTGGTAGTTGATCATGTAGGAACCCTCTGCCTTGCACATAGAAAATTTCTAGACTCTCAGAAGGAATACAAGTGTTCAACAAAACCACATTGTTTATACGAACAGTTTGAGCACAATGAGCCACCTTTATTAGTTAGGGAACTGTGGCATCCCTCTGGACATTTAAGATCCCAGGTGCCAGACAAAAGCCAAACTTGCAAGCAGGTCTTTCTAAAGATAGCAGCCACAAGGCCTGCTACCTTATCTTTTTCTTCTACTGTAGGAATTCACTGAATGGTATTTTTTGAGAGTAAAGGAAAAAAACAAAAAGTAACAAAACTGGGAAACTCATTTTAGTTTTTTTCAATTTCAGTTAACTGATACTTTTCATTGGGTAATTACGTTTTGTTGATTGAAATCCTTTTGTATGCTTTTTATATTTGTATACATTTCCCCATTTCCAAAATCTTCCGCCCTTCTTTATTTCTTTTAAAATAGTATATATTACTGGTAGCATGCCTTCCTCTATGTGAAACAATTTTATGTAACAAGGCAAAAACGGGCAAAATGAAAACAGTCAAAATTTGCTACCTATTAGAATGAAGGAAAAGAGTGGTTACACAGCATCTCTAGCCTCACAACCTTTTCCTCTTTAAATGCTTTTTTGGGGTTTACAATTTTTGTCCTTTAATTGAACTTTTAAATTCATTTAATGTTATTTTGTGTTTAAATCTTTCATCTTAATATGTGCTTCCTATCTGCTCTACACTCTTATTTCTTGCCCTTTTTTCTTTATAATTTAATATTTATTATTTCATTTCTCCCCTCCATTAACTTCCTAGGTATATGCTCTTTTACTATTCATCTGCTAATTACCTTATATGCAAACTTGATTTTATGAAATTCTAATGTTAATTGATACTTTTACCACATTCCTAATCATCACATAGGTCTTAAAACTCTTTAAATTTATTCCTTTCCCAATATTTATTCAATTATTTCTGTGTACTGTAATCCCTTCTATATTTAAATTCCTGAAATAAGTATTATTGTTTTATTTAAAAATATTGATCCACTTTTATAAACATGTTTACCTTTTTTTATTGCTCTTCTTTCCTTTGCTACTCTGAGTTTCAGTCTGGGATCATTTTCCTTTAACATGAAGAGCAGTGTTGAGTTCATTTATTGGAACAGTCTGCTTGTGATGAATTCTCTTAGTTTTTCATCTAGTTTTTACTGGGAATAGATAATTAGTTGGCCATTAATTTTCTTTCAGTACTTTAAAAGTGCTATTCTACTGTATTCACTTCCACTGTTTCTTATGTATGTTTACCATTTTTAAGATTCTTTTCTGGTATTTGATTTTCATTTGTTTTATTTACTATGAGTGTATAGGTGAAAGATTACATTTATTTCATCTGTTTTGAACTTATATGACTTCATGAATATATTGCTTGATACTTTTCATTGGTTTTGGAATATTTCCTATGATTATTAATATAACTTCTGCCCTATTGTCTCCTCTCCTGGGACTCCAGTTACTCCAATTACATGTATGGTAGGCCTTTGTGGGTTTTGTTTTTTTTTAATGTATTCTTTCTCCTTTACTGTCTTTTCTGTATTTTCTATCCTGTATTTTTTCTGTGCTTGTTGATAAATATTTACTGATTTAATAATATATTTTCCAGTTTAGTAATACTCAGTTCAGTTCTAAGTAATCTGCTGTGGATCCATTTCATTTTTATTGTGACAAATGCATTTTATAGTTCTAGAATTTTTTTTCAGAATCACTCTGTGTGTCTTTTAATAACTTTCCCACCTCTGTCATACATGGGAACACTACAGTCTGGGATGCCCTTTATCTAATTTCAGGGACTGAGTAAGTGCTAAACTGCACTTACTCTGTGAGCCAGTCTACTTCTAACTCATCCTTGCTTTTAGAGTATAGCCTCGTAGGTGCCAACTTAAAATGTAGGACAGGGTAAGTTTATAAGCTCTACTCCCTAAACTGCAACTTTTGTTTCCCTACTTCCTAGAGACTAGCAAAAGACAGTTTACCCTCCCAGTGCCTCTTATAGAATTAGCCAACATACCCAGGAAAAAAAATCAGTCCCAATTTTTGTTAAATCTCTCTCTTCTTAAGAATCTTAACACAGTGGTCCTTCACTATTTTTATCTGCCTTATATTTAAAAATAATTTTTACAGTTTTTAAAAGTTTTTCTTAGTGGGCAATTTGGTTGGAAATGCTAGTCTACCATAGTCCATCCACCATTACCAGAATTTTTAATTTTGGGGTCATAGCAAATTCACCTTTCATCAATTGAAAACTTTAAATTCTTTGCTTTCTTGATATATTTCTTTTATGAACATATTTGTGAACATATGCAAAGCATTCTTTATTGTTAACCAAGGAGTAATTGCTGAGGACTGAGAAAGCAGGTGATATAGATAGTGCTATTCAGTGTGAATTACATAGATCCATGCCAACATGAAGAAAGTCAAAAAATGAAAATAAACTTTTAGAAACTTTTATAGCAATTTTTAAAATAGATCTATATTTATTTATTTAGGCTGTGCTGGGTCTTCGTTGCTGCTCGTGGGCTTTCTCTAGTTGCGGCAAGTGGGGGCCACTCCTCATTGTGGTGCACAGGCTTCTCATTGTGGTGGCCTCCCTTGTTGCAGAGCATGGGCTCTAGGCGCACGGGCTTCAGTAGTTGTGGCCCGCAGGCTCTAGAGTGCAAGCTCAGAAGTTGTGGCGCACAGGCCCAGTTGTTCCACAGCATGTGGGATCTTCCCGGCCCAGGGCCTGAACACGTGTCCCCTGCACTGGCAGGCAGATTCTTAACCACTGTGCCACCAGGGAAGCCCTATAGCAATTTTATACTTCCACAAAACTTATAAGGTATTCTTACAAATGTATCAGTCTAAACCCTTTTGTAAATAATTTATAAAAGGATCTATCACCAAAGATAATTTGGGAATCATTGATTTCCAGATTTCCAGCATTTTTAATCATTTACTTTATAGTTATAATATAAATTAGGGTAGTTGATAGATAAATAAAAGTTCTTATAGTTTTCAGATCATCTTGAATGACCTCTACTTTGGAGCCTTGATCTAGTACATAAGTCATTTTTACCATTGATGTATGCTTCACTTTGTGTATGGTATATTCCTTTTCTATTGTGTATGAGAACGAGAATCTCAGTAATTAATAAAAAAACTCAGAAGGTGGTAGTATATGAAGATACTGATGTATGCATAATTTTTTAACAAAAAGTAAAAAGTTATATATGGCAAAGTTTTAAATATCAGAGAAATAAGGTCAGTTTAATTCTGTTGCAAGTTAAAATGGGAGATTCACTAAGAGAAGGAGTTTAATGGTTTACTTTTAAGAAACAGACTAATGAACCAGATCCAGGTTTTAAATCAGCTGCCATAGAATGCTTTTGGAATGTGTATAGAATATAAAAGCCTTCTCATTTCACTTTGTTTTCTTCCGTAAGAATTGTAGCCAGTAATTACTATCACTGTTCACAAAGGGTAATAGTAGATGAACTACCCCTGCTGTGAGTTAACATGATATAACTTTCATAAATTTATAATTATTGGATTTGTTGCCATCACTATTGTAGTCTAAAAAATTTGACATTGAATTATGTATTTTAAGCTCCTTGACAAATATGTGTAATTTTCATATAATTCTAATCATTTTGTTTTTCTATAGTAAAATATTTCTCTTTCTTCACTTGTCAGACATTCAAAGCAAAGTTCCACAGATGACCATTTTCATTGTCTTTGTTCTTTTTCTAGGAATTGGCTATTCCATGTCAATTTTAGGCCCTGCTATTGGCTATGTGTTGGGAGGACAGTTGCTAACCATGTACATTGATGCTGATTTGGGACAAAGGCAAGGCAATATCTATTTTTCTTTTATTTAGATTTATATTATTTGAATCATGTTAGTACCATAGACGGAATATTTTTATAATATTTCTTCAGAATATCATGAGGGATTTTTCAGGAAACAAAACGGAATACACACAATTTTTATGTACTATTTTGGCTGCATTGCTTCACGAATTAATGCCACACCATCTCTTGGTATAGAGTATTTCTTTACAAATAAGGATGCTTAATAGTTAGATGGTGAAAATTTTCAAAATACATAACCAGTACCCTGTGCATTGTTCAAAAATAATAGTTTAATTAAAATTAGTTGTGCTTTCAGTAGATTTAACTGTAGGTAGATAGCCTGAAGAGTCTCGAGAGTTTATGATTCTCAGACTAAGTGCTATAGTAGCTCTGATAATATAGAGATCACAATTGTTCAGCTTTAACAACTGTAACACTGGAGGATAATAATAGGTAATGTTTGTTTATCCCATACTGTGTTCTAGACAACATAGGTTTTGTGTGTAATGTAATTTTACACGCCATTTTATTTAATCCTCTGAATAATCTTATAAGGTAGTTGATACACAGAACTTGTTAAGTGGCCAAGGCATGAAATGAAGTAGATCTTTTTGACTCCAAAATCCCCTTCTTACCCACTGAGTTACCATCTCCTTTTCCTGAATAGAGAAGTTAGTGGCCTTTGCTGAGGCCATATTTTCTCATTTTACTGTAACTTCACAGTCCTTTGCATGACTGTGAGCAATGAATAAGAAAATGTGGTCACAGTATGTGATTTGTTAGTCCCAGGTTAATCTTTTAGAGACTAGGTTAATCTGTTTTTTTTTTTTTTTTTTTTTGGTACGTGGGCCTCTCACTGTTGTGGCCTCTCCCGTTGCAGAGCACAGGCTCCGGGCGCCCAGGCCCAGCGGCCATGGCTCCGGGGCCCAGCTGCTTCTGTGGCATGTGGGATCTTCCTGGACCGGGGCACGAACCTGTGTCCCCTGCATCGGCAGGCAGACTCTCAACCGCTGCGCCACCAGGGAAGCCCTAGGTTAATCTTTTAGAGACTATAGGTTAATAAAAAATTTCAGAAGGTGGTACAATACAAAGATACTGATGTTTGTAGCCCTAGGTTAATCTTTTCCAGACTGTATAAAAAGGTGTACAGAGGAAGCCCTTGAGCAGAAAGCTGGGTTTTAATTTCAGTGGAGTGAAATGAGTTGTAGAAATGATATGTTTTGAGGAAGAGCCTGTTGATATAAAAATATGACAACCATTATAACAAACTGTTAATATATTATCACTTTAAGAAGAATTTTACATTCAAATGAATGCCACAATTGGGGCATAGTGTATGGGCGTTTAACAAAAATCAGTGATTCGCTGTGAGATGTATTTAGTATTCTATATATATACTATATATTATAATATTCAGAGAAGAAAAATGTAGCCAAAGTTAAAGAGTGTTCAGAAATTCCATGCATGCTTTCAAATAGTCAACATACATATATTTACTATTAAATATTTAAAACTTCTGTTGTATTTGCCATGTGGAATACTTTATAAATCATTATTCTTAGAGCTCTCACTTATGCCTGCTATCCATTGTGATTCTTCAAAATGGCTCCACTAGAAATTTTGGATAATATAATTATATTTCTCGATATATGCATTTGAATGATAAATTATATAATTATCGTGACTGAGTTTTAATTAACAAGATAGAGTTGACTTTTACCTCCTGTTTTTCTGTCATATAGCATTGATATCACTGAGGATGATCCACGATGGCTGGGGGCATGGTGGATTGGATTTCTCATGTCTTGGCTCTTTGCCTGGTCTTTGATAATACCTTTTTCTTGCTTTCCAAAACACTTACCAGGTAAAAATATTTTCTTTAAAACCAGGGAGTTTTATTCCAATTCTAGGCCAAGTGTTGCTTTCTACATTATTACTGAGAACCCTAGAAAATTCACTATTTTTTTTAATAGAATCTCAGTTGTCTGCCTATGCAAACTTTTGAATATCTGTCTTTATTTTAGGAAATATTGGGTAACAATCTTAATATTCATGGTTTTTCTTTATTTTCATTTAATACCCAATAAAACTGTACATATTCACCTCTTTATTAAATTTATATCTTATGTGTTATCTGGAATCTTGCTTTATGTTTATGTGAGATATAATATCTTTTAAGCTATTAGTTTGTATTCAGTTAGTAACTTCAAGAGCCAATCGACTTTAAATTATTGATGTTAATTATTTGTTAATGATAGTACAAGTACTTTTTTTTCAATTGTCACCGAAGTCATGCTTTTGTATACTTTTGTTTTTTTTTTTTGCGGTATGTGGGCCTCTCACTGTTGTGGCCTCTCCCGTTGTGGAGCACAGGCTCCAGACGTGCAGGCTCAGTGGCCATGGCTGTCGGGCCCAGCCGCTCTGCAGCATGTGGGATCTTCCCGGACTGGGGCATGAACCCGTGTCCTCTGCATCGGCAGGCAGACTCTTAACCACTGCGCCACCAGGGAAGCCCTTGTATACTTATTTTCACCAAATTTCAATACTAAAAATCTGTCCTAAAAAAAAGATTAATAGAAAAGAATATCTATTCCTTTGTCTGTGAGATTTTCTTTATAATCATGTGGTTCATATATGTATCTATAGAAGTATTTTTCTCCAGGCTGAAGGCATTTAGTTGTTTCTGTTATATGTAACAGAATAGATGTAACAGGATAGATGATTAACTTCTGGAAATGGGCAGAAGAAAAGTAGGCAGAGTAGAAGTAGATGGACTCATTGATTTCTTTCTACCTTGGGCCATCCAACTTATGAGTCTATGTATTGACTGTTTTCTCAGATTTATTCACGGTACTATTATTAAAAACTAGACATGATAATAGGTAGTAAATATTATTTCATCTAAAAAACATGTTAGAATTAGAGTAGAAGAGAAAAGCTTTAAACATTCTTTGTTTAATGCATAAAGGATGAGAAAGAATCATTAGAAAGCAAGAAGATAGAGTGGGTAAATTTACTATATTTTTAGGTACAGCAGAAATTCAAGATGGAAAAACTTCCCAGATTCATCAGAGTAATTCTTTACAACATACAGATGGGAATTTTGGACAAAGTTTTAAAGATTTTCCAGCTGCTCTAAAGGTAAAATAACACTGTACACACACACACACACACACAACTATACACACATACATATGTAGATATATGTATATATTACAGATATATGTAAACAGTATATCCATACACACAAATATTATCATAATGCACTCTTGCTGGCTTATTTACTATAGTTCTAGCTCTTATAAAAACCTCTTTAGATTTAATTGTATTGTGCTTTGAGTAAATGAAAACTATTCCAGAGTAGATCGGTTGGAAGAACATGAGTTATCTTATTGGCAATATCAATATTCAGTGGTTCCGCGTTAGCATGTAGTCCATTATCCCATGCCATTTCCCTTGTGTAATGGATGGATCAATTGTCATTGAATTGTAAATGTTTTTTGAGAATGCCAAACCAATATTTTTCCCTTGTGAAAGAAGTGGCGGTTAGTGGTTACTTGTTTTGAATTTGAGGTTAAAGAAACAAAAGTGTTATGGTCTGTTTTATTGAACTCGGCAGAGAAGTATTCTTTCTATTTAGCATCATAAAAGTTTTGTACTTTAAGGGAATTTATAATTTTACCTTTTCAAGATTTGAACTTACTTTTCATTATTTTTTTCCCTCCTCAAATGAAAGCCTTAACATGTTTTTACTCCATTCATCCTACTTTTTAACTCTCCTTCCTCCTCTTCCATACAGGCACATTCTTGCTGAGATTGTTTATAATTTTTAATTCTAATTACTGTTATTTTTTTTATAGTAGTTCTGTTCTATTTCATATATTACTATTTATTTTATAAATTCTTATATGTATCAAGAGTCATTACTCACCAATGCTTTTTTTATCCTTATGTTCTCATGCTTTGAGATCTTGATTCTGATTCAGATCTCTATAGATACAGCATTTTATTGCTGGTTTTTCTCAGATAGGATGCCATCTAAGTATCCTTGAATGTCAGAATGATATTTCTGACTGGATGGATACTTTCAGATCATACTCCTTTAATTCTAGTAGTCTGTAGATGTTGTTTGGCTCTTTTCTAGTTAAATATGTTGCAGTTGAGAAGTTTCAAGTTAATGTGATTCTTAGTTATTTCTATCTGCAAATTTGTAAATTTTTTCATTTCTCTTTGATTTCAGGAAATTCACTAGTTTATTCCTAAATATGTATCATTTTTCATTAATCCTTGCTTGGAGTCCATTATCTTTTTCAATCTGAAAACTTAAATATTTTCTACTCATTATTTTTAAAAATTATTGCATTTCTTCATTCAGGTACTTTTTTTCCTTTTGTCACTATTGTTATTCTTATGTTCGATCATCTGGCTCTGACTTCTAAATCTCTTATCTTGCCATTTTGTGACTCCTTTGTGTGTGTGTGTTGCTCAGTTTTACTAAATTTTTTTGCATTGAATATTCTAGAACTATACTTTGTAGTTTTTCACTTTATGGTTAAATATTGTGAAATAACTGAATCTCTACACTCGCCTCTGGTAGATTAATAAGGTTCTGAGAACTCCAGCAATATAGACCCTTATTGAAAATTGCTTAACTCTATACCTAAGGTTCTTAACTACTGAGAGCAATACTTGTGGAGCAATAGCAAAAGTTTGATACTTAGAGACCACTCTCATCTTTGCTCACAGTCAATTCTTCATTTACTGGACATAGGGATTCAAAACACAATTTTAAAAAATCGAATATGGGGTAGATTTATTGTATGGAGATATATAGTAAGACTAGGGAAGAGAACTTTCCAAGCCAGCTTCTACCTCCTTTCCCTGGTCCCTTGCATATGATCAAGGCACATTGACCCTACTGATTAATCATCTGTCAATTTTCTAGGTGCTCCATGTATAAATTTTCTCAACATTGTATGTATAAAACTATTAGTGATCAGTATTTATACTTTTGTGCTAAAGAAAATGCTGAAATTTTACAAATAATTATATTGTGTGTATTTAAAATGTGCTATTTCATCATGGTACCTACCATTCTAATGCTGCATTTTGCAGTATAATCATAGTTATTCATTTGGTGAACTGTATTTTTTCTTTAGAGTTTGATGAGGAATACTGTCTTTATGTGTTTAGTTCTATCAACTTGCTCAGAAGCCTTAGTTACTACTGGATTTGCTACATTTTTACCTAAATTTATAGAAAATCAGTTTGGATTGTCTTCCAGCTCTGCAGCTACCCTTGCAGGTAAAACATTTTCTTTGTTCTAGCTTAATCTAATAATCTTACTTTACCACATTAGATATTTATTAAAATAGCATAAAATTTTGGATAGCCCACTCCTTGAAGTTTAAACTTTACACTGATTTTTATAAATGTTTCCAATTTTCTGACATTAGACAATCTATTGTATGAATTTGAGAGATACAAATGCTATATACAGAGGTAAAGCGAATATATATTAATCTTAATATTCAAAACATTAATTTTATTAATCTCTTACTTAATATAGCCGTTAACTCATTTACTCATGTTGTTTCTAAATCACATGAGTGCTTTCATATGTTAAAACAATAGTACTACTTGTTTTTGATGTTTTCCAATTGTTGGTATAAATTACTGAGTATACGTGTATGTTTTCTCACTGTGTCTTCTTTCTCATTAGGGACTGTTTTAATTCCTGGAGCTGCTCTTGGTCAGATTTTAGGTGGTATCCTTGTTTCGAAATTCAAAATGACGTGTAAAAACATAATGAAGTTCGCTTTGCTCATGTCTATAACTGCACTTACACTGACTTTTGTATTTGTTTATGCCAACTGTGAAAATGAGCCATTTGCAGGTGTATCTGAATCATATAATGGGTAAATATATTTCACTGCTTTTTGATATTAATATCAGAGTAATAAACTATGTCTGTATTTCCAAGTATTTGCTTTCTTAAATAAAATGATAAGAAATTGGCTTTTTAAAAAAAATTGGAAGGTTGCTTTTCCTATGTAAGAATATGTAGTTTTTACTACATATATCATATTAACAGTTGGATATTTTTTCAGAAAGAATTTAAGAAACAACTATTCTGTACTGAGTACTATTCTCGGGGATACAAAGATTAATATTACAGAATTTTTGTCCGTAATGGATTTCAACATCCTAGGGAGAATTTCATATTATATGTTCCTATTGATTTAAATTTTAAAACTCCCTATGGTGAAATTCTCCTATTAGATGGATTGAAAATAGGCTAGTAGAGAAATTAAAATGAAGTTAAACTAGGTGATACTAATCACTGTTGTGTTTACTTTAGAAGTTCATGTTTATTATAGAGAAATAAATAACTTCTTGTTGTTATGACCTGTAAACATATTTCTACCTATAACTGGTTTGACCATTTTATCTTTCCTTGCCTTGTTTGTTTTGCTTTGAAATCCTAAGCCACAACAGAGGATCAGGCTGTAGGACATTGCCCAGCAGTGTGTTTTATGGCCCACGGTGCTGCTTTAATTGTTTGAATATATGTGTTTGAGACTGTTGAAGGGGATGGTGCTCCAGGTCAAGGACTCTCTAATTTTGTATTAATATGGTATTCAGATAACCTAAATAAAGGGAAAAGTTTGTTTTGAAAAGTTTGCCAGTAACAATTATCATGGTTTGTAGCTACTGTTCATGTCTGTCATTCTTTTATATTAATGAAAAATGTTCGAAAGCAATGTTTAATCCAGCTCCATTACATTTGTTCAACAATTCATCGACTGCTTCCTCTGGCAGACTTTTATGGCAAAATTCCTACTCTAAAGGAGTTTCCAGGGTAGCAGGATAGATTGGGAAACAAAACAGTGAATGAACAATGAATTAGGTGGTGAGAGATATAAAAGGCTATGGAATTAAAAAGAGCTTTTCAGTTTCTTTAATTAGATTTAGGAATGGCTTCATGGCATAATAGAGAAATAGGGCTAAAATATCCTCTAAGTATACAAAAAGCTTGAGAGAGAAAGATTTGGGAGAGAGGGAATGGCAAAGGAATATGTTAAGCCAAAGCATAAATGCTAGAAAGTGAAGGTACCAGTTTGAATGGCGCTTAGGTCATGTGTCTGGAAATAGTAGAAAGATACCTGGAAAGGTCGAAAGATAGATAGAGGTAAGTTGTACAGAAACTGACTGACACCTATAAACTTTACCCAAATGTACCCCAAGAAACCACTTTTTTTGTATGTTCCTTTTAGAAGTACAGAAACTTCTGGATAGTTTAATACTACTCTATCACCTTGATGCAGAGATGATGTGGATGTGAATCCATCTGATATTTTCTACCTTAAGCAAGAGTCACTACCAGATGAGTGGCCTTAGCCTAATCAGAAGGGAAAGCAAGTGAGGTGGTGTCAGTTTGAGGTGCATGTGGGGGCTGGTCATCGAGAGGTATCAAGGTCTGGGACATAGAGACAGAGCTTAATTACATACACATTCTCAGTGGTGAAAAAAACTGAAAGTGAGTATACACACATACACATGCACATTCACACACACGGGATGTGTGTGCGTGTGTGTGTAGATTCTATTAATAAAGAGATAAGGCTTGAAGTCACAGTGGAGGTGTGAAATTGTCAGATCTTTTTTTTTTTTTTTTTTTTTTTTT
>NW_020172676.1:1785424-1877481 GCF_003031525.2 Neophocaena asiaeorientalis asiaeorientalis | reverse complement strand
TCCTGGACCGGGACACGAACCCGTGTGTCCTGCATCGGCAGGAGGACTCTCAACCACTGCGCCACCAGGGAAGCCCTGTCAGATCATTTTTCTCTGTGGTCCCAGATTCTTAATTTAGCTCTGTGCCCTGCATATTAAAATGTCCACATCATGGACAGCTTAGTCATAATAACCTTATGCAAGAAACACGTGTATAAGAAAAAGTACAATGAAAGAACAGACTAAGCAGCTCAAGAGGGCTTCCCTGGTGGTGCAGTGGTTGAGAATCTGCCTGCTAATGCAGGGGCACATGGGTTCGAGCCCTGGTCTGGGAAGATCCCACATGCCACAGAGCAACTAGGCCCGTGAGCCACAACTACTGAGCCTGCGCATCTGGAGCCTGTGCTCCGCAACAAGAGAGGCCATGACAGTGAGAGGCCCGCGCACTGCGATGAAGAGTGGCCCCTGCTTGCCACAACTAGAGAAAGCCCTTGCACAGAAACGAAGACCCAACACAGCCAAAAATACATAAATTAATTAATTAAAGTACCCTTAATTTAAAAAAAAAAAAGAAACTCAAGAAATACCTCCTTAGTGAAGTGGGAGAAAGAGAGGTTGTGAAGATGCAGGGTTTGTAGTAAGTACACACAGTATTTTTTCCCTATCTGGCCTATAGCTAGAATTTCATTGCTTATCTGAAACAGCACCTTAAAGAGGCATGTCTATCAAGGAGTTGCAGTAGATTTAGGGAAATCTTTGCTTATTGTAGAAACATAATTATAGAATAATAGTTTGGATTCAAATAAGACATTAATGTTTAAATTCAGCTATTCGTGATAAACATGTTTCTCATATATACATATATGTATGCATAAACACACATTTATGTGTATTTTTTAAATTATTATATATATTTTGTATATAATCAAAATGATATATTTTAAATATTTTTAATATTCAATTTTTAAAAATTTAAGGTATTTTATATATTAAAAAATATGTATATATTAAGAAAATTTAATAAACTTCACAAACACTGGCTATTTTCCTGGTAATAGTTTCCCCTTTACTTTATGAAATAAACCTTTAGAAAATATGTAGGCTAAGGTGATTAACCCTTGATAATAAAGAATATATTCTATAGTTCTTTGTTTCTACTGTAGTTTGCCTCAGACTGTCTTAAACTTTCATGTTCTTAGTAATCATTTATCAATAATATGGGGATTATATATTGGAAATTTTTAATTTAAAAATTATTGTGTTGAGGCTATTTCTAAAGTTGCAGGGATAGTTTTTCTGTCACCTTATTTCTACATCTATATTGTAAACTCGATGTGGGCAGAGACTATCCTGATTGCTTTCATGAATGGAATCATGCTTGATAAAGACATCTAGCAGCAGCCTGTGGAACAGATTTGAAGACAGAGAGACTCTAAGCAGAGAGATGAATTACTTAAAATTTACTCTTTGATCACCCTTTCCTTCAAACTCCCTACTGATTTGTTCCCCATTTGTTTTATATTCTTCTCTTTAATCTGTTTCCTTCATGAGCTGCTTGTTCTCCACTTACTCCTTAGGTATCATCATTTTGCAACATAGCAGTTATTATCTTCTGATACTTAGATAAATCGCTCATTTACTGTTTTTGATCCCCTTTGCAAGAAACTTGGCTTCATGGTTGCAGGGAATTTTATTCCTTCCTCCCTCCCTCTTCCCTTCCTCCCTTCCTTTCTTTCCCCCTCCCTGCCTTCCTTCCTCCCTCCCTCCCTTCCTTCCTCTATCTTTATCTCTATTTCTTTATTTATTTTAGATACGTTTCCACCACTTTGAGTCTAGCACATGATTGGAGCTCACTACGTTTTCATGAAATAAATGAACTCCCAAGACCTCTCTGTACTCTTCGACTCTTTATATGGTTGATCTTATCACTCCCAGAGTTTCAGCTACATCTATATGCAAATGGATATTAAGATACCTGGCTCCAGGCCAGATTTCTTCACCAAATTTGAGACTGTTAATCTCAATATGTATAAAACCATACCCATCACCTCTTCCCCAGAACTAGTTCTTCTCCACCAAAATGCCAAGTTAGACACTAGGAGTCACTCTTGACTTTTCCATCCTGTTCCTATCTTCAGTCAGCCAAACACCAAATCTTACTGATTCTACATCCAAAATATTTCTCAAATCTGTTTTTTTAAATCAAAATTCTATTTTAGTTCTCCTACACATTATCATAATTTATTGCCTAGGGTATTGTAACTGGTCCCCTTCCTCCAAATTCAAACTGTGTATAACTCCTAGGGTTATTTCTTTAAAATGTACTTTTCACATTGCCACTTTTCAGTCTAAAATACTTGATTACTTTTTCAAAATAAGTTAAAGCCCATTGTTTTTTAACAAGGCCCATGAGGCTTTCAACAATCTGGTCCATGACTCTTTTCCAACTACATTTCCTATCACTCTCTGCCTCAGACATCATTCATATTTCTCCATATAGAATGTTGTTTCTCACCTTTTGACTTTTATCAGCTTCTCTGAAGTACCCTTCGCCTTCCCCATTTACTCAGCTAACTCTTACACATTCTTTAAGACTCATCTCAGACAGATGCTCCTTCAGACCCTCTTATCTAAACTTTGGCTTGTTTTAAGTGTCATTCCTCAGTGCAGATATATAAAATACACTTTGTTGATATCTATAACCACAGTCTATAACCATATTAGTGTATAAATTTGTGTCCACTCTACTCCTAGACTGTGAAATCTTTGAGAATGGTGACTGTCTTATCAGCTTTGTAGTCCCAATACCTAGCATAGGGCCTAGCACTTGCTCAATATATATTGGTTTAATGAACAAATAAATAAGGGATTGGAGAAGTATCGTTGCCTAGGGTAACCCTTTATATTTTAAAAGATGTTCTTCCTATTAAGAGGCAGCATGGAACAACACCGAGCCTGGGAACCAGGAGTATTATATTTGGAAAAGAAAGAAAAGTAAATTAATTTCTCTGGGACTTAGTTTTCCCATTGATAAAGTGAGTATGCTGAAGATTACAATTGTATTCATCCTTCCAGGTTTAAAATTTCACTCACATCCCAGGGAAATTAGGCAGTGCCTGGGTACATTTTGGTTGTCACAACTAAGGGGATGCTACTGGCATCCAGTGGATAGAGGCCAGGGATGCTGCTAAATATCGTACAACCCACAGAACCAGCCCTCCCTCACCCCGCACCAAAAAAAAAAAAAAAAAAAGAAAGAAAGAAAAAAAAAAGAATTATCTGGTACCAAATGAGAAACTGCTTTATTTGCTTACTCTGCCTATGTTTTTTAAATCATTGACAGACATTATATTATATAGCTATTGTTTCTACTGCCTGTCTCTTCCACAAGAAGTTAATTAAGCTGTATGTGAAAAGACAGACATTCTGTTTGTTTTATTTGTTCAGTAATTAAATGAAGTGTTGAGTAAGTGAATAAATGATTGAATGGCAAGATATAACAATGCTTCTGAACTGTTCATTAAAAGTTATAACATAGATAATTTACCCATCTTTTATTTCTTGTTGACAGGACAGGAGAACTGGGAAACTTGATCGCTCCTTGTAATGCCAATTGTAACTGCCTGCGATCATATTATTATCCTATCTGTGGAGGAAATGGAATCCAATATTTTTCTCCCTGCTATGCAGGTTGTACAAATTCTGTTTCCAAAAGACATCCAAAGGTAACTTGGGTCTTTACCTTACTTTACCTTACTTCCTTTACCTTAATGAGGCAGTATGTTTATTTCTGATGCCCTTCCTTATCCCTCTAGTGGTGTTATGCTGTGCCTAGTCTTTCCTTCCTGGCCCACCTCCTCCATTCAGAAGCCAGGCATAAAGTTTCAGTCAAGTAAAATGAATAAGTTCGAGAGATCTGCTATACAACATTGTACCTGTGTCAACAATAATGCATCGTACACTTAAAATTTGTTGTGTTCTTACCTTAATTAAAAAAAAAAAAGGCCCCTGACCACTCCATATGAAAAAGATTCTTCTTCCTTTATACCTCACATTCAATTACTGTTGAAAAATCAATTTAGCAGCTCTTCACATACATCTTTATAACATCACTTCTGTTATAGAAGTGAAATATTATTTACCTTTTTACATTGTTTTATTTTTTCTCAACTATACTTTATGTTGCTGGAAGTCAGGGAACTTCTCTTATTCTTACTGAGTACAGTGTATATAATAAAAACACAGTAAATATTTGTTGCTTTTAATTGATACACCATGGACACATTAAAAATATATACAGATCACTAATCTGTTCTCAAATGCAAGTTTACTTTTAGCTGTGGATTAGAATGCATATCAGGACTTCCCTAGTGGTGCAGTGATTAAGAATCCGGCTGCCAATGCAGGGGACACGGGTTCTATCCGTGGTCCGGGAAGATCCCACATGCCGCGGAGCAACTAAGCCTGTGTGTCACAACTACTGAAGCCCATGTGCTCTAGAGCCCGCATGCCACAACTACTGAGCCCATGCACTGCAACTACTGAAGCCTGCGCACTCTAGGGCCCGTGCTCCACATATGAGAAGCCACCGCAATGAGAAGCACGTGCACTGCAATGAAGAGTAGCCCCCGCTTGCTGCAACTAGAGAAAGCCTGCGTGCAGCAACGAAGACCCAACACAGCCAAAAAATAAATAAAATTAAAAAAAAGAATGCATATCAGTTTACCTAAATATGATTTCTTTTTAATACAATTAAATGGTTTAAGAAAATCCAATAGAATTTTGTTGTACTACATCTACACTCTAAAGATTTTATCTTCGTTAAATTTAATAGCCTGGGAAGAAATAATATTCACATTACTAGTAGTACATAATAGGTAATATTATGCATTAATAGATAATGTGATAACTTTAAAAAGACCTGAGGGAAATATGTAATATAAGAGACTACAATGAATAAGGTATGTAAGAATTATATGACAAAACAGCACAATCTTGGATATTTGAAATATATATTAGTGAAATGGCATTCCTTTTCCTATATAAAGATAACTTTAAGATTGCAAGAAAAAAATTTTACATAAATAAATAGAAATCATTAATTGAAATAATCTGTAACAGTACTTTAGATTTCTTTTAGAACTAACACAGATGTCTGTATGTGTGTGTGTGGTTATACACATTTATATGTTCATATATATGCACATAAATATATGTCTGTACATATGTATACATATCTTTAATGATTTTGTGTGTAATAAATACATCAAACATTTATCTCAACAGAGATGTAGGATTTCATCTTTCTGCTAGGGGTAAACCAGAATGTGAGAAACAGTATACATTTTTTTTCATATTACCTAGCTTATAGACTTAAAAATAGTTGTCTAAGAACATTGAAAAACATGCCAGAAAAAATGTGGTGAATCATAGCAGACTTAATAGACTTGGTTGACGTGCAGTTTTAATCCTTGGAGTAAAACTAACTAAATAACTACCATAAAGTTCCTGTGAAAATTTAATGAACGATTACCATACCTTCAAACCAGCGGACATCTGGGGTTGCTTTAGTTTCAAAACAGGTTGAGAAAATTAGGTGTTTGTGTCAGTTATAAGGAATCAGATTCCACAAGTGAGCATAATACATATCATAGGTGAAGGTAAACTATTCCTTTGAGAGGGAGATAAGCAGGTAGCATTTTCCTGTATATAAAATATCATCAATCAATAAGTGCTATTGACTAACTCTAATTAGAAGATTATGACAAGGAATTAAATTAATGGAAAGGTTTTACTCACATAGCAAAATGTATAGACACAAATACCGTCCTGCACAAGGAAACCAAAATAAATGAATAAATAAGTAAATAAATAAAAAATCTAATACCCAGAGCACACTTGAAATGGTATTGGTTATTTTGACATGGTTAATTCGATATTTATATTTGTCACCAAATATTATCATCACCATTTTAAACAATAAATTGTCTTCTAGGGATTGTTTCAGAAAAGCAAGTTATTTTGACTTCCAAATTTTCTTTTTGACCTGGCTTTTTTATGTCCAACTAGTCCATGTAACAACTCATTTTTTCGCAGGATCTTTTTATGAAATATATCAGATAGGCAAAATGCATTGATAATAATGTAATAAATATCTATGCACATTTGTTCACAGAAATAGAATATATTTCCTACCAGTGATCTGAACTACAAAAACAGATGTTGACTAGCAGCTATCTATATTATAGGCAAATGTATACTTTTTTATGTAAGAGAGTTGTAAAGCTTCATTAAGATACAAAATACTGTTTTCAGTTTTCCTTCTTAAAAATTTTAAAGGCTACTTTATTTCATTACTTGACATATCGGATTGCTGAATATGTAATATTTCATTTTAGGAATGTCACTTGCATATTTGATTTTCCTGAATCAGTACCAGTGGTCTCTGGCCTTTGGGACAGTAAAAGCACCACTTCACTTTGACTTCTCTAGCTCTGCTCTGACTTTATTGAGGCCTTAAACATATAAAAAGATTTGTAGTAAGGATGGGCTTGAGATGTAAAAAGCCTTTAAAAAATGATTATGCCTAACTTTTCAAATACCTGAACTCTTTTCTTACAAAAGTAATACTTGTGATTTTTAAACATGTTACTTTCCAACATTTCATATTATTAATTTATATGTATACATATAGGTGCATATATATGTGTATATATATATTAAATAGTTAATATGTTAATAAAAAATAGCCTTCAGGATAACATAATAACTTCTAGTTTTTGATTATCATAAATATGTCATCTTAAGAAGGATCCAGTTTGCTTTTGGTAAAACAATTCAAAAAGTTCAGAAAATTATAGTAAAAAGGTTTAGTTGAAAGTAGTTTTTTTTTTCCCCAAACTCTTGTAATGTATTAGTTAATTTACTGTGGCAATTGTTAAAATTAGAGTGTTAGTTCTTTCAAACTAGCATAGATAGTGAGATTGTCACTATGCATGCTTTTCTTTGTGTCCTAATAATGGAAAAGAAGAAAATTAGGAAAACTATTTGAACAATTGTGATCTATTGAAAGCAGCCTAGAATGTGTGAGATCATCTAATTGTTATATTCTTGTCAATTTGTTTTATAAGACATGAATCAATAACAGGTTACAAGTTAAAATAATGGACACAAAAGTCAAATACAGATTATTCTGCTTTGTAACTATGGCCCCTTGTTTTCACTTGCTTGATTTCTTAAGGGTTATTACTGTTTCTTATCACTATTTGATGTGTATGAATTAAGACTGTGTAAGTGTTTGCCATGTCTAAAACTCACATAATTTGCAATGATAAAATATGTTTTGAAGATAATCACTTTTAGTATGTTTATGTCTAATATTTCCAGGTATATTATAACTGTTCATGTATTGAAAGAAAAACAGAAGTAACACCTACTCCATCAAGTTTTAGTTTTGAAGCTCAAGCTGGGAAGTGTTCAAGTCAATGTAAAAACTTGCCTGTATTCCTTGGCATTTTCTTTGCTGCAATTGTTTTTACTTTCATGGCTGGTACTCCTATAACTGTGTCTATCCTAAGGTATGTGTTATATTGTGAAATTTGCCATCCCTAAGCCAACATGTTGAATGAAAAAAAATGGACTTAGGGATTTATTTGGGGTTTATATTGACTGTTGATTCCAATACTAATTCAGCCCTTACAAGATCATTAGTTCTGTGGCATTGGGAATGCTACCTCATTGAACCCAAGATGTTTGAGGCTTTAACAAGATCATGGTTGTGAAAGTGTCTTAACATTGCCTACTTGGCATGTACTCGATGCTAGTTTCTCTGCTTCTTTCATGAGACTTCGGTTGTAAGCTGGAGTTACAATCATTTGCATTTGAGTATGATGGAAATAGCAGTGCATTCCACATGTGTCAGAATCAGAATGATGTGCATTCTGTCTTATACAGTAGGTGCTGTGATATTAAACCTTCCTGTAAACAGTAAAATATGCTGGCTGTCCCCTGGCTCTTCATTGTTTTGTGCTTTCATTGGCTCTTCTTCCTTCCACACCACTTTGTAAAAATATTTCCTATTTGCCCTTCCATAAGCTCATCAGCCTTTCGATATCTTTCCTAACAAACTAGCTTTTTCCGTCTTCAATTTTTGTTCCTTGATACTCACTGCTTTTTCACATACTTTTTGACAAACAGAAGCTTCAGAGATTTTGTCTAAAAACATTAAGTCTGTTAACATAACACCTATTACATCTATGTCACTTTCTACCTACATATATTTTTTTTAAAGACTACTTGATCTCTTCTATCTCCCATCTAACTCTCTTGTGTGCCAACATCATGTCTCATTCATCTCTAAGAGTTATTACTTAAAGAATTATTGTTGAATCAAATTGAGCATCAGAAATTGTTTTACACTACCTCAAATTTGTAACTGTAACTCACAGGTATGATTTCTGTCTCAAAGTTAATAAGAGAACAAGAATTATTTGCTTGCAGCTTAAGCCATATGACTTGTAACTTATGGGATAGTCGAATAGAAGTCTTGTTAATGAATGTCCTTTCTTCTTTACATTTGCTAAAATTCATACATATTCAATACATTTGTTAAAACTCATTTGACTCCTTTTTGGTATTATTTGCAGTATTTTAGTTGAGATAATATTTTTCTTCTCTTATAATTCCAGAAAGGTTGAACTGTATGTAAGCTGTTATGAATAATTTGTTTATTTCATGTGTATAGTATTTGCTTTAATCTAGAAATGCTAAGCTGTTACAAAAATGAATTTGCTCAAAGAGTAAATACACTATACTACCATTTTTTGTCTTATATGCATTTAATATATCCAGGTGTGTTAATCAAAAGCAGCGGTCTCTAGCATTGGGAATACAGTGTGTGTTGCTTCGATTATTAGGTATGCCATTTTTCTTAATGCATTGGTAACTGTTAGTTATTTTTATTCATTACTGTTATTGATTTATTCACTTACAGTATGTGCCAAGAAAGCAATTAGTTTAACTGCAGTTCAACTGCAATTAGTTTCTGCAATTGTCATTGAACAGAGCTGTTTTTCACTATTTAAGATGTAGTATTATTTATATATCACATAGGAAAATAATGACTTTACTTTTCACCTACCTGATTGGTTAACTGTTGTTTCCAATTCTGTTGCAAATATAATCCTAAAGAGTATATTATATTTATTTAAAATATAACATATTATCATCAACACATTTCTAATAGAGCAAGTAAAAGATAATTTTTTTTATTCATATAAAACCCATCACCAACATAAATTATGATAAAATCTTATTTATAACTATTGTAATTCCTTTTCCTCTCTTTATTTAACTCCATTTAGGACATAATTATGTTACATTAGCATTGAAAAATGATGAATTTATATGTTTCAATAAAAACTGTGCTGTGAATATTGTATCTAGTTAAGAATTGATGGAAGAAATAATTTATGCCAGAAAATTTTTAAGGTTCCAGATGTAGGAAGAATAATAAGGCAGAAACATGTCTTACACGTAATTATATGTGTGTATAATTTTACGTATAATATTATACCCATAATATTAAGATTATTTATAAAAATAAAAAGCAGGAAACATTAAGAGATCCCCTAGACCAACTTTTCAGTTTTTTAGATGAGTAAATTAAGGACCTGAGAGATTCAGGGATTTGCCCATAGTTGCACAATTAATGGTGAACTAGGCATGTTAGTGTGAATGTTTGTGTGCATGTACATATGTACATTCCCATGCACATTTATGTCACCGTATGTATGTATATATATATATAAATATGTATACTCACACACCCACATTAGTTTACATGCACATGCACACACACCCGCACACACACGTGTAATATATATGCTGTAGTTTAGGAGACTTATTCTGTGCATCAATAATTTATTTTTTTTTAAAGTATAATAGCTAATTTCAAAGACATTTATTAAATTAGAAAAGCAGTGAATTAGAATATTTACTTAACTAAATATTAACCCAATACATGACAGATGTTTATTAAAATAATTTCTTGAATTGATTAGAAATATATAATATGTATAATTATTTTAGAATGTTTTATCTGCGTTTCTTTATATTCCTATTACTTGTACATGAACTGATTGATTTGCATATGGGCAGATTAATACCTATATTTATATAAAATATATACATAATCATATATAAAAAATTTGTAATTATAAACTATAATCTTCACATGTAATTCTTCTAGGCACAATACCTGGGCCTATTATATTTGGCATCACAATAGACAGCACATGTATTCTCTGGGATATCAACGAATGTGGAATTAAAGGAGCTTGCTGGATTTATAATAACATCAAGATGGCCTATATGCTAGTGGCCATAAGTAAGTGTGACTTTTTGATATCTTTAGAATAAATGGATTATGTCAAGAGAAAAAAATCTTATTGTTACTTACTTAGGTTTTGAAATGTTCAGTCCATGCTTTTGGATTATCCTATAGTCCTGAAGCCGAGATCATTTATCATAGCATATTATAAAAGTCTTACCTGGAGTCCGCGAGGCTCAGTCTAAAATAGAAGAGAGTAACATTTTAGATTTCATCATATCACATATCATATAATTTTCTTTTAACAACTTCTCTCAAACTTTTTTTGGAAAGTATAACAAAAAGCTAAAAGAGAATTCTAAGAAACTGAAACGATTGTCATTTAGGCACCTGGGCTTTGGAAAGCACACAGAGCTGAGGTAGGGAAGTATTTTCTGGCTCTAAGGCAAGTTGTAAAAAACCTTTTTATGGTTTACAAGGTTAGCCATGATGTTTAACCCTTTTTGCCTTTGGTAGTCTGTCTTCCATAGTCTTGGTTAAGCAATCAATGAAAATTAAGAATAAGGAAATAGATCAATACATCTAGTTTGAAAGAGTATGATAAAATTTAAAATTTAAAAAAACAACCTAAGAAATTAGAGTATTTAAAAATAGAGAAATTCTAGATATAAATACACACACATACAGAGTTGACCCTTGAACAACATGGGTTTGAACTGCTCGGGTCAATTTATAAGCAGATCTTTTTCAATAAATATGTACTACAGTACAGCACAGTCTTCAGGTTGGTTGAATCCACCATCTGGAACCGCAAATACAGAGGGCAGTCTGTAAAGTTATATGAGGATTTTTGACTGCATGGGTTGCCGGTGCCCCTAACCCCTGAGTTGTTCAAGAGTCAACTGTGTGTGTGTGTGTGTGTGTGTGTGTGTGTGTGTGTGTGTGTGTGTGTATTTAAAATAATGTGTGATTTTCATTGTGATTGTGGTGTGATTATTTTCGCACATGTATCAAGATAGCTTGTTTCTCCTACATGTGTTTAAATCCATAGTATGCTGTCTGAATTTATAATGACAGAATAATAAATTATCCATTGAAGAAATAAATATATAAATCTAGCAAAATAATGAGAAGATAAATATTGACTAGAATAGGCAAAATTAATCTTCCCATCACTTTTACCTGTTAAAAAACATTTTTATTCAGTGTATTTTTATGCTTAAAAATTTATTTAATTGGTTATGTTTGTACTTTTTGTCCAAAAAATATAGATAACGAATTGTTCCTTTACCTACTCTGTAGTGAATATGAGACTTTTTTTCCCCAAAACATATATACCTTTAAATATTCCAAGAACATTGTAACAGTAGTACCTATGTAATTGTTCTTCTTATAAATCTAGAAATGCTTAGCACAGTGAGTATTCCTGTTTTTCAAATACACAGTTTGAGTAAAATATTAATGATTAACACAAATTAGCTACTGCAAAAACCTTATTGTGAGGTCATTTAATTTATTTGGCTGGCACTTTGATGCTTGTACTGTGACCAGAACTAGTTTTTCTTCAAATAACTGAGCTTAAAATCAGAGTTCTTTGAAGACAAATTGAAGCCTGTGAAGAGCATTGAATGTTATATATTCCCATAGAGGCTTTCTTTTAAGAACTCCAAAGACTTTTTTATTTTTAGAATTACTTTTCATCATGGACATGAAAATGTTGCAACTTATTACTCAGGTTCAATGATGTCGTAAGCTATTTTTCCTTGGTTAAGAATGTATTATTGTAACCAAAAATAGAATAATTATTGTACATTTTCATTGTTTAGAAAGAAAATAAGGACTAGTTCATTGAACTATGGACAGATGTTCTATTGAAGAATAGCAACTTTCTCACTAAAGTTTTAAAAATTTAAAACATAAAACTAATTGCTTATATACTTCTCTTTAAGTAGTGAGTTTCTACTCATGAAGAATTTTTCAATGAGAATTAATTTTTGTAATAATTAAAGGCCCAAATGCATGATTAATATTTGTTTCTATATTTAGGTGTTACTTGTAAAATTACCACCATTTTCTTCAATGGGCTTGCAGTCTTTTTGTATAAACCGCCACCATTAGGCACGGATGTGCCATATCAAAATCAGGATTCAGTTGTGACTGCGGTTTCATTAGAATGTGATCTCAGCAAAGCAGGAAATGATGGGTAAAACAGCAAAAAAGAAGATTGAAAATTGGCCTCCATCTGTAAGAATACACATTGTCACTGCAGCATTAACTATACAATATGGACAATCATATTTTAAAAATTGATATTTTATAATTAAATGTGTTTTCTGTATATGTATGGACTCTTAATTTGGTTTTGTTTTAATATAAGAAACAGACCTGTGCCTTCAAGGCCCATCAGAAGCCTCAAAACACACACACACACACACACACACACACACACACACACACACACACACACACACATATACACACAGAGATACATCTAGGTACGAAATCCCCAACTAATAAACTATACTAGAAACATAAAACCAATGATTAGTTAAAAGTTTACATTTTAAAAACAAAGTGATGTTTCTATCCCTCTTACAACTTGTCTTATCTTAATTATCATTGCCAATAGTTTGGGCTTTTTTAGAAAATTTATGGTGTAAAAATTTAGATTCATCAAGTTTATGTTCGAAGTTTCAAGAACTGTTATTGAAAGACCATGAATTTAAAACCATCTAAATAATATTATTTGATTTTAAATATACATATACTAATCTGTCCTGGATTTATTACAGAAAGTTACTGAACTATTAGAATATCGGTTAATTACCTTCTTTGTGTCCCAGTACATAGTGAATTCAGAAATATTAGCATTGTATGCACATATCTTCACTTTAACTCAAGAATTCCAGAAAGTGATTTGTTGATATTGCTGATTTTTAACACTTACCTCTTATTACTCTATGATAGTTTTATTCAATAACATGTCTTCCAGAGGGATGTGCCAGCTTCAGTAAAGAAAAGTGCCAATTAGACAGGAAAAGATCTCTTTTTTTTTAATGGCTTACATGCATTTTATTGATATTCTTTGAAAAGATTTCTTAATGAACTACTGATCAATGTTTGTATACTCAGTACTTTAACTTTTCTCATTTTCAAAACTGATCACCTTTAACTTTTCTCATTTTAAAAACTGATCACCTAGTACATTCCTTATAGCACTTCAGTAGTGCTTTGCTCATAGTAGGCACGTATTATTGTTGTTTGATTAAAACATTGAACTCTACTCTTTAACTGATCCACTTATTTAAAGATTAAGTATTTCACATATATGATAACATTATAATTCCATTTTTTCAGATCAGACTTAGGCCAACTTTGTCTACTCAGAATGTGGAGGAGATAGATCAGTGAACATCAATAAAAATAACTGCTACCTGGTCAAGAATTTTACTGATTAAGAGAAGTACTGAAGTTCATACCCATTTGAAATTTCATAAAATATGGCTACTAATTTAATAAGATTCATTATCAGCTTTTTCCTAGGTTAGCTTTTTACAAGTAGTGTTTTATATACACTGTGATCAGAATAACAAAAAGAGTAAAGGCCTGATAGGAGACCAGGATCAGAAGCATTAGTACTTCACAGAGTTTAGGAGATTATGTTTGGTGGTAATTAGTGGCCAGTGATGATTCAAGAAATGAGTAGCATTTATAAATTGAAATGCAAGAAGGAATGCATTAGAGTTAGGCAAGCAAGCACACTTGAATATTAGAGAATTATAGGAGCAGTGGGTCAGGAATCAGAGGGACAGACCTACTTAAACCAGGAACATATAAACACCAGAGATTGAAGCCAGATGGGTGGTCAAAAACCCAGGTATTTGAGAAGCAGGAAATTCATAACAACCAAAGAGACAGTTCAAGGTAGGCAGGGGAGCAAACACGTGATACCTCAATTCAGAAGCAGTCTCCCTCCCACCCAGACGGACACATTTTAAATTCCTCTTCGAGCCAAGGCTAAAAGGAGATTTTAGGCTTTCTATATCCTATACGTAGAAGTAGGGAATTGAAACATTTTCTAGCTGTAAAATAATGACAAATCCTCAGGAACTCATTATTAGAGATGTGAAACAACAGAAAGAGAGGAAACAATAATTATAAAACATATTAGTCTAAAGCCACTTAATTTAGAGAAAAGAAAAAAAATCACCCCACTCATAGTTCGATGAATAAGTCACTAAATAATTGGCATTCATAATGATTTTTAGTTATCAAGGCTTTCACTGTATTCAGCATATGCAATTTTAAAGATGATAAACATTTTTACAAAGCTTTAAATGAAAATGATTAAAGTGAAAATAATTTTGGCACTTGAAAGAAGTCAGACTTTTATTTATAACATACATATTTACAAAGAACACCTTCTCTTATGATAGGGCAGTATAGACACTACTGTAATTTATAAACATTGTTTATACTTTTGGATTTACCTAGATTATATGAGTTGGTATTATGCTACTCTTAGAACATAATTTTTCATAATATGTATTTTTCACAGTTTATAATGATTTTTAAGTAAGTCTGAATCTGTAAGTTGACTATGGTGATTTTTGTACATAATTGGATATATGTCTTAAAATTTAACATTTGGATTTTCTTAATTGTAGGAAATACAAATGTAAAACTCTTATACATGGAAATAACTGTATATAATTGTTTAGCTATGTAAAGTGACAGAAAATACAAGTAAAATTTTGGCTCTTATTTTTTTCAAGATTTTCTTTATTATAAATAATTATGTAAAAAAATATATTTTTAAAATATCAAAATGTTTGTATTAGTTTGTTTTAAGTGTTTAACCTTATTAAATGTCACAGATTTTGAAATATGATTTGCCTCTGTTTATGTATACACATACATTTGATGGCTGGGAGAGGGAAAATCAGTGTACTTTTGAAGTCGGTGAATGTAATTTAATTAATCCAGTGATTTCTGCTATCCCAATGGATGTATTTAATTCAATATAAGCCATTCCTTATGAAATATAGTCTAAAATTCTTTCATATAACATTTTCCATGTAAGACAGATGAATATATAGGATTTATATGAGTAGGATATGTGTTACAGATGGTTTATTGTGAAGTATCTGACACCGAAAGTAATATGTCTTGGAAAGGTTATATTTAATTCATCTTGGGTTATCAAAATTCTCCGTACAATATCTTTAAAGAAATCAAATTGGACATTAATTTGAGATGTAATATCTTTTCCCCTCACTATAGCACATTCAGGTTCCTTTAGCCTTTTTTGTATGTACCCCAAACAATAAACATATGTTACATGTGAGTGATGAAAAATAACTAAGAAATCAAAAACAGATCTGGTAAATTGGATCAAAACATTTTAGAATTTTAACTAAAATGAATATAGCTTATAAAGATTATCAAGAATTGACATTCTAGTTTTTTCTTTTTAGATTTAACTTGTCTATTTTTAAAATTTTATTTTGTAATATTTTAGACTCTTAAAAAGTTGTAAAAATAATACAATTCCCCTATAAGCTTTACTCAGCTTCCCCTAATATTGACATTTTACATATCCATAGAACAATGACCTAAACCAGGAAATCAGTTAATACCACATCTGCAAAAGGGCGTGGCAGAACTATTTACTATGATGGTAGTTTTATTTTTGAATTGTTGAACTATGCACATTAAAATGGTACATTTTGCCATATGTAAATTATGCCCCCAAAGAGTTGATTTGCAAAGAAGAAATGATATTAGAAACAATGTTAAAAAAACAACTATTGCTGGGTGTTTCGAAGTCAAATGAGAAAGCCTAAGAGAATCACGCTAGTGATGAGGGTATTTCTAAGAAAGGAGGCTGGTATCTCCTCCTTACTTGGATGTTTGCTGAGTTCAGTCGCTCCCGTCAGAATGGAGTATGTACCCCAACATGTTAAGGCAGGACAGGAACACAGAACTGGGTTCCTGGCTTAAGCTGAGGGATCACAATGCAAAGAGAGGAAGCCTCAGAGGGTTAGATGCACTCATAACATCTGAAAATGAGAATTTCCCATGTGCCATGAGATCATGAGATGCCATGAAATGTGACATTCTCGAGCAGCCCTGATGGGACTCTGTCCAAAAGAGCTGCCTGCTATGAGGGCCTACTACAGGAAGAAAGTAAGGTGGGTAGGTCTGTAAGAAATCAACTCAAGGGAGCGTCAGCCTGCCTGGGAATTGATAATTTCAGATGTCAGTATTGACCCACAATTGCACCCCATTGTTAAACCAGCTTTTATAGACTTGCCATAATGGAGGGCATGGAGGTCAGCCAGGGCTAGTCAAGAGAAAATTATGTAGGTCCTGGTGGTGTCAGGTTTTCGCCTCTCTTCCTCTATTCCTTCCACCCCTTCCTCAGTGCACAAGAATACAGAAGATGAAAAGTCAAGATCTCCCTTGACTTACAACAGGGTTATGTCCTGATAAACCCACTGTAAGTTGAAAGTATTGTAAGTCAAAAATATGTTTAATACACCTATCTATCAAACATCATGACTTAGCCTATCTTAAAGGCACTCAGAACACATATTAGCCTACAGTTGGGCAACATCCTGTACACGAAGCCTATTTTATAATAAAGTGTTGATTTTATTGAATTCTGAATTCCACAAAGTGAAAACAGAATGGTTGTATGAGTACAGAATGGTTGTATCGTTTACCTCAGTGACCACGTGACTGGGAGCTGTGGCGGCTGCTGCCCACGTGGCAGCAGAGTATCTACAACATATCGCTGGCCTGGGAGAAGATCAAAATTCAAAAGTCGAAGTACAATTTCTACTGAATTACTATCACTTTCCCACCATCCTGATCTCAGAGAGACGGCAGTGAGTGGTCCTGAAAAGAGATCTTAGTTCCCTGCCCAGGAATTGAACCTGGGTAGCCTGGATGAAAACCAGGAATCCTAGTCACTAGACCACCAGGGGCTGGAGGCTAGAAGCAAAGTGGCCCTGGCTCTTTCCCCTATTTGAAAGCAAGAATGTTTCAAGGAGGCAAAAACTGTAAAAACAGGTACAAAGTTTATTATTAAAGACACAGCACAATGTATGGGAGAGCACACAGAGAAACAGTTTAGGACTGAAGCTAGGCAGAGATACACACCCGGAGAGAAAGGGTGTGGGCGTCTTCTCTACTGAGGAGGAGCTCAGTAAGTCAGAAACTAGGCAGAGATACACACGCGGAGAGGAGCGTGGGCGTCTTAAATGAGGAGCGCAGGAAAGAGGTGATTTAAATCACTTACATAGGACAGTCCTTCCGGGTCTTTGTTTACTTTGGCCAATTGTTTCTTTTTTCCCACATGTGACCTGTTCTAGGATCCTCCCCAACATGCATGCGCAAATTTTTGCTAAGATGGATCCCACCACAGAGGCCTGTGGGTGCGTATCCACACTTATTATGGGGTGGCGGCCCCTCCCTTTTTGACCCCCAGGGAGCCTTCCTGCGCATGTGCAGACAGGGAAGTTTTCCTTGACCTCAGGAGTGGTCATCTTATCTCTTTACTTGAGCAGAGCTCAGCTTCTGCGACTAGCTTTGTCTTGGAGTGTCTGGGTGAGAACAAAGCTTCAGTTTTACTCCACCTGACAGGCACCAGCTGTCCAGCCCAGGGGCCCATCTATCTCCTACCTCAGTCCTAAAGTTGAAAAAACGGTAAGTGGAACCATCGTAAGTTGGGACCCGTCTGTAGTGAGGAATTTAACCTACTGCTCTTATTAGGATTCTTTTCCACAAGTCAGTTCTAATTCGAGGGCCAGAGAGAAATGGAACCTTTCTGATACCTAAAAATGGCCACATAGCTATGGAATCTATCCAAGAATGTTTTCAAGGGGTAGAGCTAGCAGATCCTGCAGAATGTACTTGAAGGTAACAATGGGATTAAAATGTTTTTCATGAGTTTCACCTTTTTGAATTACTGTACTATTTTTGTATCCTTTTACTTATTCAAAGGAAATAAACATTATGGGTTTAGTATATTTCTTCCTCTCTAACCTGTGAAAATATTTATTTCTTAACTTTTTGAAATTCATTAACTAGTGTTTGGATTGAGTTGTTGGCTAAGATGACTATAATTGAAGTCACCTGTGGAACTTTAAAACAATGTTCAAGCCCCATCCAGGACCAATTAAATTCGTTAAAAATTTCCTAGGTGATTGTTAAAGTGAAATCAGGGCTGGAAACTTCTGAATATGAACTAACACATTGAGGAAGATGGGGGAAGAGCATGAATCGCATTTTGTGGTCAGTGATTTAATTATGTTTTCTTATTTCTAATTTTGGTCTCTAAGAAAATACAAGTTTGGTTTGAAAGTAAAGGAGAAAGAAGAAATAATTGGGTAATTTTGCTGCTGGGGCTTTCTTCTCAAAACACAGAAGCAGGGACTTCCCTGGTGGCACAGTGGTTGAGGGTCCGCCTGCCGATGCAGGGGACCACGGGTTCGTGCCCTGGTCCGGGAAGATCCTGCATGCCGCGGAGTGGCTAGGCCTGTGAGCTATGGCCGCTGAGCCTGCGCGTCCGGAGCCTGTGCTCTGCCGCAACAGGCGAGGCCACAACAGTGAGAGGCCCATGTACCGCAAAAAACAAAAAACAAAAAAACACAGAAGCACGTCTTCTCTGGGATGCAGTAAAGTGAGTTGAGGAAGAAAGGGTGCCAGTAAGTTGGAAAGCAATGGAGAGAAATTACCTGTTCTAAAGTTTTCCCAGGGCTATTCCTTTCAGAAATAAAAAATTAGAGACAGCACTTGATGAATTCCTTTTCTTGTACTAGTGAGGTACTTCAGTAATAATGGGGACCTAACATTTACTACAGCCTGTTTCATGGAGGGATCCAAGAATAGTGGGGTTGAGTGCATGGCATCATGTGGTGATGGGACATGAGAAATTCTGATAAATAAAGTAAAACAGAGCAGATTTGACATAACTAAGTGGAGAGGAGAAAGACACTGACAGACATAAAACAAAGACATCCTGGCACATGCTCCTCAGCAATATTCCTGAGATCCTTTAAAGAATATGGAAAAAACGGATCCATCTGGTTTCCCAATGACAGGACACTGGTTGGTCTTTGCTACTTGTCAGCAAAGCAGAAGCTTGCCCACGGAAAGGAAAAATACATCACTGATTCAAATGTATCTGAATTTTTTTCCTTCTGCTCTCTCTTTCCCTTGCTTTATATACATCCTGCTTTTGCCTTGGTTAGACTAAATCAGGTTATTGTTGGCTTTCTTCTTTCTATAAGTAAGTGGTGTAATAATAATTACCATAGGTCTTTGACAAGGAATTTGACGTTCTGAAAATCATAAGCAGCAAACCTGTTGGGTAACACTACTCATGAAAACACTTTAAAAAAATATAGCAAAGATCAGGTAAATTCTAGTGAAAATGAGGCTGCTTTTGCTTATTGAAAATATCAGTTTTGTTTATCTCTTGGGTATGAGGAAATGAGCTGGACATGTTACACATTTTATACTCACTACAGTCCTATCAATTGTTTCACATGTGAGACAACTAAAGCCTAGGGAAATTAAGTTTTCAAGGCCACAAAGCTAATAAGTGTCAGAGCTAGAACTTGAATCCAGGTATCTTTGGCTCCAAAGCTTAGGCTTTTTCTTTTTCATTGGAACATGCTGAGGTTATTAGATTTAAACAAACAAACAAACAAAAAACCTCAAACACATATTTTAGTTAGGTGATTACCCAATATAATAATAGAATAATAATTCTAAAATTATATTTTATGAAGTTATAGTCGGTAAGCAAATTTAAGGCACTTAGACATGAAAATAAGCTGGTCTCCAGAAAAAGTGTTAAAATCCTTTCATAGCCTTTCCAGGCTTGCAATTTATATTTTTACCAGCAGATGGTAGTGTTGGCTTGGCTACCACAGTAAAGGTGGTTTGATTTTTGAACCTTTTCTTAATTTTCTTTTTTTAACATCTTTATTGGAATATAATTGCTTTACAATGGTGTGTTAGTTTCTGCTTTATAACAAAGTGAATCAGCTATACATATACATATACATATATCCCCATATCTCTTCCCTCTTGCATCTCCCTCCTCTCACCCTCCCTATCCCACCCCTTTAGGTGGTCACAAAGCACCTACCTCATCTCCCTGTGCTGTGCAGCTGTTTCCCACTAGCTACCTATTTTACATTTGGTAGTGTATATATGTCCATGCCACGCTCTCATTTTGTCGCAGCTTACCCTTCCCCCTCCCCGTGTTCTCAAGTCCATTCTCTAGTAGGTCTGCGTCTTTATTCCCATCCAGCCCCTAGGTTCTTCATAACCGTTTTTTTTTTTTTAGATTCCATATACATGTGTTAGCATATGGTATTTGTTTTTCTCTTTCTGACTTACTCTGTATGACAGACTCTAGGTCCATCCACCTCACTACAAATAACTCAATTTAGTTTCCTTTTATGGCTGAGTAATATTCCATTGTATATATGTGCCACATCTTCTTTATCCATTCATCCGATGATGAACACTTAGGTTGCTTCCATCTCCTGGCTTTTGTTAATAGAGCTGCAATGAACATTTTGGTACATGACTCTTTTTGAATTATGGTTTTCTCAGGATATATGCCCAGTAGTGGGATTGCTGGGTCATATGGTAGTTCTATTTTTAGTTTTTTAAGGAACCTCCATAATGTTTCCATGGTGGCTGCATCAATTCACATTCCCACCAACAGTGCAAGAGGTGAACGTTTTCTTGATGGAGGATTCTTTCTGGCTCTTTGGTAAAAATTACATTTTCATTTATTCATTTCCTATCCTTTTAGTAATTTTGCCAGAATTCTTTTCTCATGCAGATCATTGGAAATATTTCCAGTTGGAAGTGACACTATTCAGTAACTAACAAGAATTATTTGGCAAATGCAGCAGAACGGTTTTCACTATGCTGACTTTACCCGGTTAGAAATACGACGGCACATATTTCTGATTTCATGGGTTTTGTCTCCAGATATTGACCAAGAGTGAATTTTTCATATTATTCTATATTTTATTTTAAAATACCAAAAAGCTATTTAAATTATCTTTCATAAAAAGAATTTGATCCTTAAAAAGCATAGAAAAAAACCCCCAAAATAATAAATTTCAAAATTTTGTTCAGATTGTCTTTCCATGCATAAGCATGAATTCTGTACATCCTGAAATTATTAACATTCTTTTACTGTTAGGCTGGCATTTCATCCCATCAGTATCTGTAAGACCTTCTCCAAATCGAATTAAAAAGAACAAGTCTGAGATGAGAACATAAATAATATGCTCTCATACTTTATACTTGCTATTAAAAGGAGATATCAGTTGTGTTTATAATGCTCAAATGCTTTTTGGCTAGCCAAGAAATGCATTATGTTATATGTAGTTTTTTTACAAAACTGCCTCTTAAGGTTTTCTTTTTAAGCCAATAGGGGCTTTAGTATGCAGTTTTGTGACTGAAGTTACTCTCCTCAAAAGTAAAGCAATTAGGGCTTCCCTGGTGGCGCAGTGGTTGGGGAGTCCGCCTGCCGATGCAGAGGACACGGGTTCGTGAGTCGGTCCGGGAAGATCCTACATGTCGTGGAGCGGCTGGTCCCGTGAGCCATGGCCGCTGAGCCTGCGCGTCCGGAGCCTGTGCTCCGCAACGGGAGAGGCCACAACAGTCAGAGGCCTAAGTACCAAAAAAAAAAAAAAAACAAGTAAAGCAATTAAAGGTTTAAACGAAAAGTCAGAACATTCAGCTTCCAGAAACGTTTATTGACAGTTTACTTAATGCCAGGAACCCTAAAAATTGGGGGTTGGGGTGGAATGAAAAAGAGAAAGAGATTGAGAGAGAGGCCATCTGTCTGTATTCCTTAGGGGCTTGTGGACTTTAGTAAATAGAACTGTATTTAATCAATTATATTAAAATACAGTTCAATGTTATTACCAGGCATTTTTTGTAGAGGAGATTGATGTCAAGCATAACACAGATAACATGGAAGTAGAGCCCCTCCTGTCTCACCCGCCATTCGCAAGCCGGTGCTTACAGTTAATAAATATATGGGAGTGTAATATGGTGTTACAAATTGTTACCAGAACACACAATGGGAGCGACACAACAAGTCATGCAGGGCAGTGACAGCTGTGTTAGTGATTCAGAAGGTGATGGATTGGTGTAACGTTACAAAGCAATGCCTGATCACAAATGATTTGCACTGCTCTGTGCCCCAACTGGTTCAGTCAGAGCTGTCTCCATAAAGGAACATACATTTCAAAGCCCTGATTATGCATCCTAACCTCATTTTCCACAGGTGATAGTGCTTTTTGCTTTTCAGAGTAGACAGAGACTATTAAATAGGACTGTTCTCAGCTTCTGTTTACATCTCGTTACACCCTGTTTACAAATTAACGTTTATCTTTCATTCCATTTCAGTGGAAAAGAGGTCGTTTTTAAGTTATCTACCAACCTAGTCCCTTCATTCTATTCTGAAGGCCCCCTGATCTTCTTAGGACATTGCTCAATTTTCCTCTGTTCTGTGGAATATATTAATCTCTCTCTCTTCCATTTCTTTCACATCTAAAGAGTTCAGAGTTTCCCCTTCTGTAGGACATTATCTTTCTCCCTCCTGCTTTCCAAATGTCCAAGTCCAGCCCTGATCAGCCATTAAATATTTAGGGTTTTAGTGGACACCTCTCGGGCTAAATCACAGGCATCATAAACTCAATTTGTCAGCTGCTGAACTCACCATCTGCCCTGCCCCTCCCTCTTTTCTTACCTCTCTCTTTTCTCTATTTTGATTGATGACTGGATCCAGCTGAATCCCAGACACCTGCCTTTGCATTGTAAACCTGTCAGCATCCTTTTCTAAATCCATAAACAATCCCTATCTCTACAACTGATTATAAACTAGCAACAAATAGTGCATATGACTATAATTTCAAGGAAAAAAAATAACATAAACACAGTTTTAAATTTCTTCAATAAATATGTATTGGGTCATACTATGTGAAAGTAGAATAAACAAAATGCCATGTCTACATCTAGAGTAAATTTTTATTTCTTCATTACCTATATGTATTGTCAAGAGACAATTGAATTTTAAACAATCAAGAACGATAATACTAAATTTAATTTCTTGGCTTAATTTTTATTTTCAAACATTATTTTATGAATGTATGATAATTTAATAATCTGAAATATGAATTACTTGATGATATAAACTGTCAGTGGAAGTGCTTATTCTCTTAAATTCTTATTTCCCAGCTCCACAGTACTCAGCTGATTGGCCAGAGGTGGGAAAAAACTATGAAATAAAATCAATGATTTTGAATATTTTTTTAATAATTTTATCAGGCATTAGGGTATCAAAGCAAAAATTGCTCTAGCAAAGTTAAACAGGAAAGGAAGACTTTATTCAAGATTGTTGCAATAGGGGAGAGACAGACAAATACCAAATTCAGTCTGAACTCAGCTCTGCAGAAAGAAAAGGTGGTGTGGTTTGTAAGAGGTGGGGTGAGGGGAAGATATAGGCCACCTGTGTTTGCCAATGGGCTTTATTTAACCCAAGGAGAAGTAAACTTTCTCTTCATGAGTGAGATAGTTTTACAACTCAGAGCAAGGAGCCCACTGAAGTTAATCTCCTATCCTTACACAGAAATGGGTGAGGGAGGGATGAATAGGGATGTTATCTTCCTTGATAATGCATTTCAAAGGAAAGGCTCCTAAATCCTCGAAAAAGACATCCCTAGGTTGTAAAATAGGCAAGAACCTTTTTAAAAAGTTTACATCTCAAAGGGGCAGAGAAAATGTACGCTCACCAGTTTTCTAAAAGTAAATATTCTAAGAAAAGGGAAATCAGGGCCTAGAGTCAGGAAGAAGTTTTTTTAAGATCAGTCAAGCAGAGGGAAATGCTGAGGATGTATTTGTCAAAAGGATACAGATTCTTTGACTTCATTTCAATCTTCCTTAAATCCTCTCTGAGCACATTTTATATAGCATATTTTTATAGTTGCTTGGTATTTCATTTTGGACTTAGGGACTCTGTAATATAGTAGCCCTTCATACATTTTAGTCTGACTTAACCTTTTAGTTTTTAATTAAACAATACATCTGTCGATGGATTTGTGTTTTTACTCAAAGAGTGTAACAGAGCAGTTAGCTGCTAGGAACTGAAAAAAATAGGACCAATGTCTGCTGAGGACACTGTGGCTTATTTTGACTCTTTAAAATTCTGATATAAGAAGAATACACATAAAAGACTGCTGTGAACAGAGCAGGCATAGATAACACAGGCTCAGACACACTAAGCTAATTACTTACAGTAAGTGGTTTGAATGTGCGCCAGTAAGAGACTGGGGAGTAAGCATATTAAAGCCCCTTATAGTAGAAGACATGAAATGAGACAAAAGAAATGAGGGATGAAAATGTAACACATGGAAGGAAAGTCACATAGGAGATTAAGAAAATTACATTGCTATTGTGTTTCATTCCAGTTGAAGTGAATGACCTTGGTTGGCAATAGTTCATGAATCCAGTATTATAAGAGAACACAGACACATCAGTGGTATACAGGTTAGTCTTTTTTTTTTTTTTTGGGTCTTTCTCTGTTTCTTTCCTTTTCCTTTTTTTTCTTTAATGCTTAGATAATTAATTACATTGCAGGTTTACAATCTGTACACATGAAACCTTAAAGCACTAGGCTATGCTTATCCAGGTGAAGACAGACTTTTCCAATGTTATATCCTCTTCACCAATCAAAACACTGCTGGATTTACACATTAATAACTGTTTAATTGATGAAATAATGCGTTGTCAGGGCTTTTTCTCAATTTTCAGTGAATTGTTAGGCCCAAGAAGTCTGGCCCTCTGTCGGGTGGATGTCTCCATTTTGGTGGAAAGTAATTTTTTCATTAATTCATTCTCATGCATATATAAATGTGAATAATATGCTTTATTATTCCTATGACAAGATAACAGTGGGACTTCCCTGATGGTCCAGTGGTTAGGACTCTGTGCTTCCACTGCAGGGGGCACAGGTTCCATCCCTGGTCAGGGAACTAAGATCCTGTATGCCTATGCTACATGCACAGTGTGGCCAAAAAAAAAAAAAAGGATATATATATAAAGAATTCATTTAAAAAAAAGGAAAAGAAAAAAAGATAGCAGTGGATCCTGTCATTAGTGAGGGGAAATAAAACTTAAATTTGGTGCCATCTCTGATCTGTCCTAGATAAAGAAATTAAGATTGTCTTAGACTTATTCCCATTTTAATGAATATGGACTTAACTCTCAGAGAGTGGGAGGGAGCAAATATCTTCCTTTCTATCATTTAAATTATGAGGAAAAGAGGCATAGACTGAGGTGAGTTTACTGTACTCCTGTATTACACAGTAATTTTGCAGAGATTAGGTACTGATCCAGAGGTTCCCAAACTTTCTTAGTTCACAACAAACTTAGCATCTCAGTAATTTTTTTTCATGGCACATCTAGACCCAAAGAAACAGCTAACAACTGTGTTTATTAACTAGATAGGAAGATAGGTCCAAAATTTAATAACTATTTATTTCCTAAAAGTTTAATACTTATTTGAAAAACACAACACACATAAATTTAAAGAACAATTATATTTTTATTTCATTCTTCAGTAATCACAATTACTAATGTGTGCACCTGTTGGACACTGCATACCTTCTCAAAGCTTGGAATTGGATTGGACACTGTCATCCTTGTTTCCTTTCCTACACTGATATTCACAGGTACTTGCTTTTATTATCATAGTGATTGCTGAAAACCCATCTTTGCAAATAACATCATCTAAAGGAATATAGTACAATCAAATATTAAGACTTTGAATTTCTCAAGCTGGCAGCTTGTACAGAGTACAACAGATACTGAGTAGTGCTGTTTTCTTAAAAACTTTAAATATCCCACTGGGCCTTTGTGAGTTTGCTGTGGCATACTGGGACGTAAAGAGCAAATACAAATTAAAAATTAGATGCTTAATTCTCCCTGTGGGAATAAGGAAAGAGACTTCTTTTCCCTCCCTTTTCTAAGAGCATTTAATCTTTAGAAAACTTGTACTTGTAGCTTCCTTCTGTCTTCTCCTGTAGGGAGGAGATTTTTAATTATATTTCTCTAAGATCTTGGGCTTAGTTTCAGAATATGATCCTAGATGCAAGGGTTGTAGTCTTCCATGTTTTTACCTGGTTCAAATATTACAAACAAGTTATGATTATCATAGATTTATACTTATAGACATTTTCACTTTTTTGTATGTTGAAGAGATCATTTGTATCCCATAATATTACCACAACCTTCTACAAGTTAGAAGGCAGATATCACACTCCTTTTTAAAAACTGATTTTAGAGACAAAGAAGAATCTAACAAGGATTATGTGAGTTGCCACGAAAAGGACAAGGTTAGTATCTAGAATGGGTATGACAGCTATTCTTTTACATTATTTAAAAAAACTCATTGTATATGGTTTGCCTGAGAGTCTAATTCAGCAACCAAATTTCAGTATCTCATCACACTTTCCACAACTTCATGAAAGAAGGGTTTTTTTTAAAAAAATGACTAACACATGTACAGCAATGTTCATTGCAGCTCTATTTACAATAGCCAGGACATGGAAACAACCTAAGTGTCCATCAACAGATGAATGGATAAAGAAGATGTGGCACATATATACAATGGAATATTAGTCAGCCATAAAAAGAAACGAAATTGAGTTATTTGTAGTGAGGTGGATGGACCTACAGTCTGTCATACAGAGTGAAGTAAGTCAGAAAGAGAAAAACAAATACCGTATGCTAACACATATATATGGAATCTTTAAAAAAAAATGGTTCTGGAGAACCTAGGGGCAGGACAGGAATAAAGACACAGATGTAGAGAATGGACTTGAGGATACGGAGAGGGAAGGGTAACTTGGAATGAAGTGAGAGAGTGGCATGGATATATATACACTACCAAATGTAAAATAGATAGCTAGTGGGAAGCAGCCACATGGCACAGGGAGATCAGCTCGGTGCTTTGTGACCGCCTGGAGGGATGGGATAGGGAGGGTGGGAGGGAGACGCAAGAGGGAGGAGATACAGGAATATATGTATATGTATAACTGATTCACTTTGTTATACAGCAGAAACTAACACACCATTGTAAAGCAATCATACTCCAATAAAGATGTTAGATAAATAAATAAATAAAGCTCTAACCCAGCCAGGAAAAAAAAAAAAAAAAAAGACTAACAAAGAAGAAATATGCTTAAATTATGAGAAAAAAAATCTGCCTGCATGTTAAAATTTGTAAGACATTAGAAATCACATTCAAGTAAGGTCCTGGAACTTTTCTTTCAGGAGACTATGCTTTATTGATATTTTCTGTTCTGGTTTAAATTATAACATTTTTATATGGCTATAGACACAAATCAAATAATCTTTCCATCCCTTCACCGTTCTTTTCTCGATTTTCCCACCCCTCACAAACTAACTCCCCTAATTAATTAGTGTAATAGGGCATAGGCTTTCTAATTTTTTCCTACATGTGGGCACACACACACACACACACACACACACACACATTCACAAGGGTTTTCTTATTTATTTGTCTATTTAATTTTATAAAACTGTAAAACGAATCTTGCACTATTTCTCCCCCCTTTCATTTACTATATCATGGGCAACGTCAGTACCTCTCTAGATAGATCTAACCTAGTTTTTAAACAACCTCATAGATTTCTAATGTATGACTATCATGATTAATTTACTCTTTCTTTCCATATTATGAAAAATAATATGACAGGCCAATATCTTTAAATGGATTTGAATGCAGTAGAAGTTGCATCAGACATAGGAGGTAAATTTGATGAGTCTATCAGTTACCAAGAGAGAAACAATTGTGGTATGCAATACAGCCTTTCTGGTAGACGTGGTACTTATGTGGTACTTAAAGTACCACATTTGGTAGATGTGGTACTTTATGTAGGACATAAAGTGATTTTAGAACATAAAAATGAAAGAAATCAAAAGAAAATTTAAAGTTTTCTTTGCCAATATTTTTGAAACCATGTCATCTAACTTCATAGACCTGAGATTGAAATCTTAGAAAAATTCCTAAGGAATAACAAATTTTGAGCAGAACCTTAAGGGGACAAGATTATATTGGAATAAAGACTAAATAGTGGCATTAAAAATCATCCAGTAGTAATCACGGAAGAACATACTAATTTTTAAAAAGCATGAAAGATACTCTCCCTTGCAGGACAGTGTTTGCCAAAAACTGACCACAGAGCATTTTAAAAAACATAACACAGGTGGAGCCCCATAATGATTTTACTTACATACATCATGAAGTGATTATCACAAAAAGTTTAGTGAGCATCCATCATCTCATAGAAACAGAAATAAAGAAATAGGAAAAAAGTTTTCGTGTTAAGAACTCTTAGAATTCACTCTCTTAACAACATTCAAATGTAACAGTTGTGTTAATTATATTTATCGTGTTGTACATTACATCCCCAGTACTTATTTATCTTATAACTGGAAGTTTGTACCTTTTGACCACAATCCCCCTCCCCTAACCCCATGCCTTTGGTAACCACAAATCTGATCTCTTTTTCTGAGTTTGTTTGCCTGTTTGTTTTTGAAATATAATTGCCCTACAACACTGTGTTCGTTCCTGTTACACAAAGTGGTTTGGTATTTCTGTACATTTCAAAATGATCACCATGATAAGTCTAGTTATCATCCGTCACCATATAAAGATATTACATAGCTACTGACTATTCCCCAACTGTACATTTCCTACCCATGACTCATTTATTTTGTCACTGGAAGTTTGTACCTCTTAATCTCCCTCATCTATTTCTCTCCTCCTCCCAGCTTCCTCCCCTCTGGCAGCCTCCTGTTTGTTCTCTGTATCTATGACTCTGTTTCTGTTTTGTTATGTTTGTTCATTTGTTTTGTTTTTTAGATTCCACATATAACTGAAATCATACAGTTTCTGTCTTTCTCTGACATTTCACAAAAACTCTTGTTTTCATTTAGCTTTCAGCACTATTTGACCTTTCAAACTCTGTGTATATATTATGTATAAAAAGATTAAAGTTAAAAACCTCTTGATTCATACAGGAAAGCAGATTGTTTTTGAAAAAACGTTGACCTACAAAGAGTTTTGTGGGTTTTTCAGTGGAATGTCTAAAATTTTCCTTCAGTACAATTGCCTAAACTTTGATAGAACTTTCATACTCTGTCTTCTCATTCTGCTTCTCCTATGTGTTTATGAAAAAGATGCACAGAGACTGATGGATCTCAAAGTAAAACACACAGTTTGAAGATTTTCTGAAATTTGTTATTTGTCTAAAAATTTGGAATAGATACATTATGTCTGCATAGGATGCCAGAATAATCAGCTCAAAAGGGAAGAATTTAGTCAGTCAAGGGAATGCAAAAAGGCTTTTGACTCTTTGCCAAGTTTTTTCCATCTTGTATAGATACAAATTCAGTGCTTTCTAGCATTTATGCTACTGAGTTTTAAATGCATTTGCTATGGAATGGTTAAATAGACCTCCAAACTTTTGCGCGCACATACACACACACGTACGCACACCCACTTTTTTTCTTTCCCTCATAGAATTCAAATCCTGAGTTTTAAAAAATTTCTTGACCACAGTAATAGAAATACATGGAAATAGAATACTTCATTTTTATGCTCAGAAGCATAACCTGAAATTTATTTGATTGAATACTGACAGCTTATGGCAGGAAAATAATCAGGAGTTGGTGAGAAAGGCAAGTTTTGTGATTTTTTCACATGGGATACATTTTAGCTCAATGTGTGCATTAAAGTTATGTGTTCCACCACTTTGTTAATTAAAAAAGTGTGTAAGTAACATTAAAATTGAAAATCAAAGTAATCATTTTTCTTCGTTACTGATAAGCAGCCTTAAGCTCTAAGGCTGAGAAAATGAGAATCTACTAAAATCATCACTGAATTCACGTAATATCTAGATATCAGAAGATTTATCATTAAACTAATAAAAAGAAAACTGTTCATTATGCTTCTAAGAGACTATCATGTGAGATAATAAGCCTAAAGAATCTCCCCAAAAGGACCTCATAGTCTTTTTTCTCTTTCCTCCTGCTGGTACATTTCTGACATGCTTTGATTGCATCATATTTTCTCTAGTCACAGAAATGCGAGGCATCTGGACTTGAAGTTTGATCCTGATCAAGAGAGCAACCCTTGCAATCCCAACAGTGGCCGACTTTGCAGTGGCAATGTTATTACAGGTTATTTTTGAAGAAGGAACAATTGGAACAGCATTTTTATTAAACAAAGACAGGGGAAAGTCATTTGGACCAAATGACTGTTACTATGGGGTATGTGATAATGAATACAATAACTAAGTTTACAAACTAGCTTTCAACAAAATAATTATTTTCAATCACTTGGAATTAACTAAAATAAAACCTAGTTTTGACATAACTTTTTCACATTTGTTCTAAGGCTTTCCAGAGGGTATTTTTTCTGAAAGTTGAAGAAATATTTCTTCAGCAATCTTTGAAAACTCAAGTCTCAGGAAACAATGTCTACTTTTGTAAAAATTAGTCCGCACATTTCCTCTTATAGCCAATCCTATGCATCAGTGATGGATGAAAGTTAATATTGCAAAACCAAATATTCCATAAACTTTCGTCACATCTCCAAATTAATATTAGAAGCAAATTATCTTGGATAAAAAATTCTAATATAGCAAAACTGGCATAATACTATTATGTTTTATGCCAATAGTTTTATGCCAATAAAACCCAATTCATTAATATCTGGTTCCTCCTCAACCTTTAAGCTTGTTCTTTTTTAAGGGGCAGCTCTTTTTGTCTCCTAGATGCCAATTTTTCTCCTGTTCCTAGCCTTTTTTTTTTTTTTGGCTGCACCACGCAGCTTATGGGATTTTCGTTCCCCGACCAGGGATTGAACCTGGGTCCTGGGCAGTGAAAGCGTGGAGTCCTAACCACTGGACCGCCAGGGAGTTCCCCCCAGCCTGTCTTCTTGTTTATGCTGTATAATACCCAAATCAGTTCTCAAGTCCCAGACACACGTTTTCGATTGTTTCATTAGCATCACAAACCCAGTGCTACCAAAACTGGGTTTAGAGTCTACACACTGCTCTTTTTCTGACTATACTTATTCTATTACTTGCCTCAAGTCACACAAGTTCAAACCATCCTAAGTACTTTGGACTCTACCATCCTTACCAGGATACTGTCAGTGCCCAGCCACCTCCCTCAGCCTACCCCGAGGAGCTTACACACAGTCTGTTGTCTTACTTGCTGGCATCCTGAGGGAATTCTCTGGTCACGGAAGCAGGTTTGACCCAGGTATGGAGCAGGATGGAAGTGCCAGGAAGTTGATTGCTTATAATTTAAACTAAAATGTGTAAAATATACAGACTTTTGAAAATCCTGAAGTTAGTCACCTAAAGAAGTTTTTCTCCGATTTTGCAGACTATGTAATCACAATTTTATATACTCAGCTACTGATTTATGGAAATATTAAGAGAGAAATTTGCAAAACATTTGTCAGGAAATGAAAAGAAATGTCAAAGTGTCCTCATAGTGCTAGCATAAAACATGCATTTCTTTGATCATACTGTTCATTCTTTTAAAGAAGATGTGAAAATCCCTGCCTTAAACCATAAAAATTACATTTCTTGTCACAGAGATCTAGTGAATGGGTCCCCTATCCACCTACTTCCCATACCAGGGCATTGTCTGCCAGTGATTTTGTTCCACGGCATATTTATTATGAGCTTGCTATTTTCTGTACAGCTTATCCATGACCTGTTAGTAATCTTTCCCTAAGCAATAAAGCAAGGTCATGACTAGAATGATGATGGAGCACCATGCACTGAGAGAAGGGAAGCATGGTGGAACTTGATGCAGGTGCCTTACACAGTCTTCTAGCCCAGGTGACTTTGAGTCTTCCTGAACTGAAAGAACACTGCTGTTGCTGGCCAGTCAGTGCTGAAACAGTTCTGGGTTCCTGGTGGAAAGTCTCCCCATGGCCCAGACAGGAAGTATGTAAGGGATCCCTCATAAATCATTGTCAGGGACAGAATGCTAGTATGTGCCAAGTTTACTGGTCATGTTTTAAGTTCTGCAACTGACCCAGTCGTGAATGTGCCTCAGAAATTTAGGGCAGAGAACGCGTCATATATTTCTTTGCATGCATTCAAATCACTTGTCTCATAGTTGCTACTTAATGAATCAGTAAAGTTTAGAAAAATTCAGAACCTGTACGTTCCTGAAACCAATCCAAGTGTCTTCACGTATATTAACTCCTTTAGTCCACAGAACCTTTTGAGATGGTTTTTTCTTTTTTCTTTTTTTTTGCGGTATGCGGGCCTCTCACTGTTGTGGCTTCTCCCGTTGCGGAGCACAGGCGCTCTGGACGCGCAGGCTCAGTGGCCATGGCTCACGGGTCCAGCCGCTCCGCGGCATGTGGGATCGTCCCAGACCGGGGCACGAACCCGTGTCCCCTGCATCGGCAGGCGGACTCTCAACCACTGCGCCACCAGGGAAGCCCCTGAGATGGGTTTAATAAATGAAGAAACAGAGATTTGAGAAGGTTAAATGACTATTATCCAAACTAACCACTATAAAATGAATGAATGAATACACTTTACAGCTGTGTCGGCACAGTAACATGAAGACCTCACTTTCTCTTCCCTGCACACAACACACATGAAAGGTATCTTTTATGGGGCAGCCTTAAATCCAGTAAATAATTGTTCTGAACAGCTCTGTAACTAAGCATAGTTCAGGAAATGAGTTTCAATACTTAGAACTAGTAGCATCCATCATAAAATTTACTGCATACTAACAGAAACCCTGGGTAAGTAGAAGACCATAGGAAATTATTTAGGTTATTTCACAACATTTGACATTTTTTTCCTGATAAACTGAAAGAAACAGCAACATGAGGTACATCGATTGTAATCACTATTTACCTTTTATAACTTTCACTTCTCTTCACAAAATTAATCCAAAATGAAGTTGTGTTACATCAAAGATAACTAACCCAGCCATTGCCACACACAGGGAATTTAGAATGGAAATAGGAATGCTGCTTTCTCTGCCAGAAGCCTTTTCATCTTCCCCTAATCTCCAAGTGACCTTTTCCCTACCCTCTCAATCCATTCTCTTGGCTTTTATTGCTTCATATGACAAATGTGAAGGGCTGGAAAATGTTGAAAATTCTTAGAGGTACTCTGCAGGACTGTTGTCTTCTCAGAGAGAAGAAAATTCCATTACTTTGACTTCTTTTTCCTTCTCGTTATACTACTTAGGTTTACTTCTCATTATACTACTTCCCGATATTGAGGGTCGTAACCCTCTGGAAGATCTGGCTCTTTCTCTCCCTACCTCATCACACTTAAAATAGTCTCTTTATGAGACTAACATTTTTCAAAGGAAAGAGGAAAGGCTTGGCTTCAACAAGATTTTGTCTTCCTACCCTGCAAAACTCTCTTAGCAAGAAAATACTAAAGATCTGGCTACAGCCTTGAAATTGGAGAAGCATCTGTTTTTCCTTATCCCTGAAAGCAAAATTGCTTGAAAATTCCAAATTTAAAACTTGAAAAGAAAGGTCTGATGATTTGTCTTTCTTTTCTCATGATTAGACACATTATCCTCTGTGGAATTATGTAGTTAAGAGGAATAAATATGAGGAAATGGAGATCTTGATTAAGGGTACTCTTTTATTTTTAATTAGCTATGCCCTTAAATAAAAGGAATTCTTTTTTTTATTTTAATTTTTTATTTTTGGCTGCATTGGGTCTTCATTGCTGCATGCAGACTTTCTCTAGTTGCGGCGAGCAGGGGCTACTCTTCGTTGCAGTGCACGGGCTTCTCATTGCGGTGCCTTCTCTTGTTGTGAAGCACGGGGTCTAGGTTTGCAGGCTTCAGTAGTTGCAGCACACAGGTTCAGTAGTTGTGGCTCGCAGGCTGTAGAGCACAGGCTCAGTAGTTGTGGTGCACGGGCTTAGTTGCTCTGCTGCATGTGGGATCTTCCCAGACCAGGGATCAAACCTATGTCCTCTGCATTGGCAGGTGGGTACTTAACCACTTGTGCCACCAGGGAAGTCCCTAAAAGGAATTCTTAAATGCAGTCATCATTCTTGATTTAATGGTGAGATTTAAAGGATTTGTTAAGAGTAGCCATAGATCAGAACCTAGATGCTTGCATGCCACTCACCCTTCAATTAGGCTGAAATTATGAGAAGAGATACGGATTTATATAACTAAATGTGGTATTAGCATAACAATATAGTATAAATTTTTGTTTGTAATAATAATTACCATAATAATACGGTATTTATTTTTTGTTTTGAATATTTAGTCCTGTTCTTTCATATACTGTTAGTTACCTGTAAGTTTAGGGATCCAGGGATCTGTTACTTTTATTTTTCATAATATTCTGATGGCTTAGAAAAATCAAGTCAGAATCTCTGCTTTCAGGAATGAGCCGTCTCTTCTGTGGCCAAAAAAAAAAAAAAAAAAAAAAAAAAAAAAAAAAAAAAAAAAAAATCAATAAGTAAATAAATAGCAGGGGTCTTTGCAAAAAGTTTATTATAGTCATAAAATTACAGGACATGGGGTTTCTGGGAAGTTCTTGACATCATTGACTAAGCCTTTAAAGGTACATCTTAATAGAGAAACTTTAGAAATAATGAAAAAATAAAACAAAATTCTAGCTCTAAAGCATTGCCATACTTCCAGTTTCTTGTTGCTTATCTCTGTCATTGATATTTTACAAGTCATCTGGGAAAATGAATCTTAATTTCTATCTTCAGTTATAATATTTTAGAAACTGGCCCATCGATGAATAATTAAAGAAAGATTGCCTTTAGAATGATATGAATCAGCTTTGTATTTTCTTCCATAACATCACAATGGTACAAAGATGACATGGGAGAGCCATCAGGAGTGAGGACCAGACTCGCTTAATCTAAAGCAAAGGCCAAGTGCCTTCTTAGTGCAGCAGGCAGTACGTCAGTGTCATAAAAGCAAGGCCAAGCCTGCTGAGAAATGGAAAAGCTACTTTCACCAAATCAAACTTTGGCTTTCAGTTTAATGTATCATCTAGCTTTGATTAGAGTCATGTACTTTAAAAATCCTTTTGATCTTCCCTAGTATTCCTAAGTTTGCATTTTATCATTTGAAATTTAGAATGGAGAAGCTAGTATTAAGAGAAAGTAAATTCCTAAGCGTGCAAATAAATTGAGCTATTTGAATATTTTTTCTTCTTCTGTGGCTCACATTGTTTGTTCAATTTTTCTACTCCTATTAGAGGGAAAAAAGCCCTGTATCTATATAAGCCTTGTATCAGTCTTTGATCTAAAGATGAAAAGTTGCGTAGGGATTATTTTTCTATGTTGATACGTAGGCGGGATGCAGAGTTGTGAGGATTAGGCATTGGACTAACATCCTTTTTTCACAAAATAAATTTTCAAGGAATAAGAAATTCCCTGTGTGAAATTGTATAATAGGGTGGAATATTTATTTATTTATTTATTTATTTATTTATTTATTTATTTATTTATTTATTTATTTTTTTTGCAGTACGCGGGCCTCTTGGAAGCCCTGGAATATTTATTTTTAAAAATGATCTGCTCAACTTAAAGTATCTCTTTTCTTCCTATAATTTGTCTGGCTTTCCTTGCAATGCCTTGACTGTAGGGTTGAACACAAGTCTCACGTCCTCCCTCTCCTCCCTTACTATTATTAATTTACAATACAGTAAACTCATTCAAATTCAGCAATTTAACCGTTTCTCTACATAATTTGGTAACATTCTCTTAGAGATGATTTGACATTTAAAAAAAATATTTTTGTCATCCCCAGCTGTTTGCCAAGATGCCTTCTGGTACATGCGACGTGGGGCTTATGTGACCTTATGGTGATGTCAGGAGACAAGGTCTGTGGAAACAAATGATTCTTCTCTTGATTTTCTCTGGTCTCTGCTGTGGAGTGACTAGTCCTATATATTCCTTGAGTTAGTGATCGCTGTGGTGGATCCATGAATGGGCTGTTAAAAGATAAACTGAGGCGTAATACAATTTTTCAGACTTTATTTGAGCAAAAATTGATTCCAACTGGGCAGCTCCAAACCAGAAGTGGTTAGGAGTGCTCTACTGACAGGAGCTTGGGGAAAGATTTTTATGGAGTAAAGGTGGACACAAAGAAAGGAAATTATTGATTATCTGTAGCTTAAAGCCCATTGTCTCTTTGTGATTGGTTGTTCTTAAGTTTCAATTTTGTAACCTTGAGGCATTTATAGGCTTAAATTTTGGTTTGCTTACATAGGCGGCCAGGGCATTAGAGCCACTTCAGTCTAATGGCCTCCTTGTTTAATTAATTTAACACGGCATTGTGCTGAAACTTCCTATTGGGGTGAACGGTCCCATGAAGTCCCTACACATAGCATTCTTTTGATCCCAGTCCCACGTGTCTATCTCTTTACCAGGGTGTAACAAAACTGACGTCCCTCCACAGCACCCCAGCTGGAGGCGATCCAGAAGGGGGCTACCTTAGGCTATCTCTCTAACTGCTTCCCTCTGCCAATACTGACATAGGATTCCAGACATGCCAGGTTGAACATGGCCACATGCAAAGCTTCCCTCGAGCAGATATATCCAGACTACAGCCTTAGGTCTAATCCACCTGCCACCTGATACTGTAAAGAAACTTATATTGGTCCACGACACTTATTCATTTATGTGCTGTCCATGGCTGCCTGCATGTTACAAGGGCAGAGTTGAGTAATTGCAGCAGAGATGATATAGGCCACAAAGCTTAAACTATTTAATATCTGGACCTTTACAGAAAAGATTTGTTGACTCATGCCCTACAGCCTTGCAGCCTTTCTCTGAGTATCCTGGGTAAACATGTCACCATCCTCTCTCCCCCTCTCCTACTCTCAGGATCTACCATTCCCAGCAGGAATTTTCCAGAAAAATGAGGGCATAGGTTGACCTTTCTTACCACCTTCATGTCTCCTGTTTTTATCTCAAGAGACTCAGGGGACTTGGGGGCACTTCCCATTCTCATCTTGTCTTCTAGGAATTCTCTTAAATCAATCTCTTCTTTCTGTAATCGTATTTAATTCTGTTTCCTTTCTTGAGATCCTACTGGCAGGTTGGCCTTGGGAGGGAGAAATAGGCTTACAAACAGGAGAGTGTAAATCAGGAGGTATTCAACAAACATTGTACTTGTTTCACGTGGCTCACTTTTCCTACTTGTATAAATAAATGACAGTAAATAGGCATTTGAAGAGTCGAGCGTTACATTGTTTTTCCTAGTAATGCTAATATTCACATGAATTATTTCTCTTTTTCTCAAATTAAGTAAAACATTATGATTATGAATGATCTAGATAAGCGAAAAATAAATCAGAAAGACATGTTAAGAATAATACTGTGGGGCTTCCCTGGTAGCGCAGTGGTTGAGAGTCCGCCTGCTGATGCAGGGGACACGGGTTCGTGCCCCGGTCCGGGAAGATCCCACATGCCGCGGAGCGGCTGGGCCCGTGAGCCATGGCCGCTGAGCCTGCGCGTCCGGAGCCTGTGCTCCGCAACGGGAGAGGCCACAGCAGCGAGAGTCCCGCGTACCGAAAAAAAAAAAAAAAAAAAAAGACAAAAAAGAAAATAATACTGTGGTATTAGCAACCAAGTAGACTGCGCAAACTCTGTTTCTACCACACATAGACTTCTATCAGCTCCTTTATTTCCATTCTTCACATGTTTGGATATATATTTATTCTATCTTTATTTCTATCTATCAACCCTAAATTCTATGGTTGTATACAATCTGGGAGTGGACATTCGACTACATTTAGGGTCATTATATAATAATATAATATATATCAGTGCTCAGAGGATAGTAAATATCTTTATTCATGTTTGTTTTTGACTCAGAACATTTAGGAAACATTTGAATTAGTTTTCCTAGTAGCCACGATATGTAGTTATTTTTCACTATAATTTTATGTTACTGTGAAGATCAAAGCCACCATCCACAGATATTAGGTCTAAGCCACATTCTTTAAATTAAATACATCTTTAGCTAAATACATCTTTATGGAATTCTTAGGAATTTTGTGTAACATTATATTTTTAAAATCTGAAATTTATATTCTCCCATAAACGTTTATATATTAATATATTTCCTACAAAAGTAGATTCACTGATTTTCTATTCTTATTTATAGGCATAGGGTTTGATCATCGTTTGTGCCTCAGAAATTATTCACACAGCATCTTCTTTGTATGCTTGAAATTATATCTGTTACCTGGTTTCTAGAATTTCCATGGGCTGATCAAGAGCTGTTTTAATTTGTCAGCCAAATGTTGTATCTTTGTTTCCTTCATGATAATTCAACTTACAATGATTTAAAGACTTTGAGACATTTGTACTCAGTAAGGGCGAGTGTGCAGCAAATTTATGAGGATTCTGATGATCCCTAAATTCTGTGTTTATTGTGTGTGTGTGTGTGTGTGTGTGTGTGTGTGTGTGTGTGCATGCTCACATGTGTGGGAGCATCCATACAGGGAGCTCCAAGGATAGCAGGAAGTATTGGTGATGATTAACTGAGAGGCCCTGATGCAGAAGCCCACCTTCCTCCCCTGTTCTTCTCTTCACAGTTGTACTTATCTAGCCAAATACTAGCCTTTTTAAATCCACATTTCTACCCAGTCAGTACCTGCACCCAACCAGCTAAATGTAGCTGGGGAAAAATATCCAACTTACTGGTCTTGTTTTTAATTTATGACCATAAATCTCAAGTGAGTCCTCGGGACTTTCCAGCAAAACTATTACCTAGGGGGCTTCCCTGGTGGCACAGTGGTTGAGAGTCCGCCTGCCGATGCAGGGCACACGGGTTCGTGCTCTGGTCCCGGAAGATCCCACATACCGCGGAGCGGCTGGGCCCGTGAGCCATGGCCACTGAGCCTGCGCGTCCGGAGCCTGTGCTCCGCAACGGGAGAGGCCACAACAGTGAGAGACCCGCGTACTGCAAAAAAAGAAAACAAAACAAAACAAAACTATTGCCTAGTAGGGAAAGAGAAGTTGAAGATGTTGAGGAACTATGGTATAATTGGTAGAGGTTCTTGATATTAGAGTAGATGGTATCCCTGGGTCATGTGATGGGCAAGATGTGGGCAGGAGCATGGATTCCTCAACCATATTTACAGAAGAGTAGGTAGGGTATCCATGCTGTCTCTTACTTCCAAGAAAACTGTTTCCCGTATCCTCATCTCACTCCAAACCTCTACTCACTCTCCCCATTTCTAATCTCAGCTAATTTAATCTCTTATTTCCCTGAAAAAAATCTGAGCAATCCAAAGAAAACTGTCTTATCTTCCACCTGCAAATCTGCACACATATTTGTCACTAGGTATTTACTCTGCTTTCTCTCTTGTTACTTTGGTTGAATAGTCTGAGCTCCGAACCAAGTCTGCCCGTGATGTGACCAGTGGCTACTATGCACTCTGACATCAAGAACCTTCTGTAATTATCCCATAACTCCTCAGCATTTTTGATTTCTTCTTCTCTACTGGGTAAATATTAGCTATATATTATACAGTAATTATACATATGCATATATATATATAATATATTATTTCCCATTAAAAATAATCCTCCTAAATCCACATGGCCCTCTAGCTACTTTTGCTTCATCCATTTATAGCAAAAGTCCCCCCTAAGACATTATATATTCTCATTCTCTCCCTTTACTCACTTCCTATTCCCTCCTCAGTCCCCTCCAATCAGAGTTTCACTTCCATTTTTCCACTAAAATTGCTCTTACGTAAGTGCTCTGTGATCTCCATCTTTGAAGCCCAATGCACCATCCACAGCATTCTCTTACTAGACCTCTTAATAACATTTAACACTGTTGATCTATCTCACCCTTTTGAAATATTTTCTTTCCTTGACTTCTGGGCTGCAACATTCTTCAGAACCCTGCACACTTTTCTTCTTACCCCCTAGTAGCTCCTTTTCAGACTCCTTTTCTGATTTCTTCCTCTCCTGAATCATTAAATATTGGAGCACCTAGTACTCATTCTTGCACTTTTAAATTTTTTTAATTTACACTCAGGTCCTGGATGACCTGATCTCATCGCATACATTCAAATACCATCTCTATACCTGTAATTCCCCACTTTATATCTCAGGCACTCATTGTGTTACTGAACTCAAGCTTCAGTAACTATAAATGCCTTCTTGACTTCTGTACTTGAATGTTTAATAGACCTCTGTATCAAACTTCATTATCCTAAACCCCTTTTTTCCCACAAACTTGATAGTCACTCAGTCTCAGTAAATGACACCTTCCACATCACAACCAAACCATGTCCAAACCACGAGCAATACTGTCCTCTTAATCTTCAAAAATATACCTTGAAGTTGATTAACTCTCAAGTCTTCCACTACTGCCACCCTGGCCAACACAACAGAGCTTCTCACCTGGAGCAGTATTTCAGCTCAAATTGGTTAATTCACTAAAAAAACTTCAAGTAAATCTGCTAGCTGAGGAGTAAAGAGTGAGGTGAAAGCAGGAAAATAAACTTGGAAGGGACAGTCATTTGTGATGACATTTATTAACTTCTGATGTTATACATATGAGAACTCACCAAACAAGATTGTTTTTATGACTTGGTGACTATAGATTGAAAACTTTTGGGTATTACCACAAACCCTAGTAGGATTTCAGACCACAATTCCATGCAATAATAATTTTCTGTGTTCTAAGTGATTTAAGTTGTAGAGTTGAGGGGAAGAAATACTACTTCATCTATATTACACTGGGGAAGATAAGACCTCTAGACCTAAATATAACAAGTAAGATGCAACAGTGGGCTATCACTTTAAAGTTTGTATGAATTGTGGGCCATCAATCTATGCATTTAATGAATAAATTTCTACTTTTTTAGGATAACTTTCCCACTATAAAGAATAGCTTCACACGATTACACCCAGTGTGTAACACCTGCATTTTATGAAAAGCTCTGATATACTAGGCTACCCCCTCACTCTGATGACAGTAATGGTTCTGATCCAATCTACTTACATTCTCATACTTTTACACATGTCAGTTTATTCTGGATGATCTGTCTCTCTGCTGGAAATGAGTCAAGATAATGAGAAACCCAAAGCCCTCTTTATTAGATCTCTGATGAGGTTTTGGATTGCTGAGGTGAATCATCCTGATGTCTGGCCCCAGGCAGAGGTGGGGAAATCAATGAAGGAGAACTTCTGAGAATGTCCTGAAGACTCTCAATCCCTTCCAGGTATATGGTCTGCTCTGAGAGCAATGAGCTAACAACTCTGACTTTCTTTCTTGACTTTATTTCCTCCTATAATCTTAAAGGATGTGACTCATTTAAAACTATTTCTCTTCTCATATATTTCTCCTTGACTTACTTAGACTAGGAAGTGGGAGGCAAGCAGCATGAAAGAAATAAAACTGAAAAACAAAGTATCTGTTGAGAACTGAATTGCAGGTAACAAACCAGTATCTCCAACATTGTGAAAAATGAGTACATATTTTGCTCTAAAAACTAAAGAGGAGGAAATTTCATTATTGTAATAGCTCATCCCTGTGGCTATTACCATATGTACTATAAAAAGTAACTACTTTAACCTCATATCTTAATATTATTTCCAATTAAGAAGCTGCTTATAATCATCCTGTGTGTAGTAAAGTACTGTACTCTTCATTTGTCCAGTAAGTACTTACTTATACATCATTTTATTTCACTTTAATATTTTGTTTTATATCATTTAACACACAAGAAAATTTCACTGTTAAAGTAATTCAATCATAATTTATAATGGAAAGTGCAGAAGTCTTTAGAAAAATATAAATAACCCTATTTGGTGAATTCAGATTTTATTATTTAGAGTTTAACATAGTGGTAAAGACCATGAAAGGTTTTCAATCATTAAATCATCCCTAAAGTGGAACAGTAATGTTCATTTTCCTTTAGTGATCTTTTTCTTTAGTTGTTTAATTTTGGGTCCTCATGATCTGTATTTTTAATCCTTTAGCTCCCATAGAGCCTCTCATGTTGTCTTTTGCAGGTTTTCATGGTCTCAGGTTATTCCTGCCCAGAACTGTGCAAGGTCAAAGCTCTTTTGTCTTCATAGACTCAAATGAGGAAATGTATGTAACAAAGGTTCTCTCTTTGCATCTCATCACTTCTTTTCTCAGAGTGCCACCTTCATGCCCTCAGGCTTCTTCCTTTGATGAGAGGCCTGGCCTCAAGCATGCCTGGGGTTGTGTCCTTTTAGTACAGGTCCTGAGAGGAAGAAGCTTTTTTCCATCAACAGCAACAGAAAATTCACCAGGGAGTGATTCCATTTAACCTGGTTTATGCTCCTTGCCCAACTCCTGGCTGTGTGTGAACTGCAGGGTGAGGTGCCTTGCTCATATCTGTCCTCCACGGACCATCTGCACGATAAGAACTCATGCTGCTACACAAGTGTCATTACGTGTTTATGAGTAGCTTCCTTTGACCCTAAGGTCACCCTGTGTAAGCGGGACAAACTTCTTCTTGAAGTTCAGCTTTGGTTTCTTTATGTGCTATAGTTTAGAGGGAGAGGAAGTAAAGGATGCCTGTGGGTGTGTTTGAGGGGTAGGGGGAGGAAGAGAGAAGACCAAGGAGGAAGAAAGAGAGAAAAGACAGTATGGCAACACCAATGAACTGATAAAGCAATAAGGATCGCTATGGCAGCAAAGAAAGAAATGATGGAGAGAGAAAAAATAGGAATTGTTGACAGATTCAAGATATAGGCCCCGGGCTTCCCTGGTGGCACAGTGGTTAAGAATCCGCCTGCCAATGCAGGAAACATGAGTTCGAGCCTTGGTCCAGGAAGATCCCACATGCCGTGGAGCAACTAAGCCCGTGCGCCACAACTACTGAGCCTGCGTGCTACAACTACTGAAGCCCATGTGCCTAGAGCCTGTGCTCCACAACAAGAGAAGCTCCCTCAATGAGAAGCCCGCCCACTGCAACGAAGAGTAGCCCCCGCTCGCCGCAACTAGAGAAAGCCTGCGCCTGCATGCAGCAACGAAGACCCAATGCAGCCAAAAATAAAATAAATAAATGAATTAAAAAAAAAAAAAGATATAGGCCTGCCTCAGAGCTCTGTACCTCGGCAAAAACTTAGATGTCCCAAAAAGTTTTGATTCCATTTTGAAAAATATGACTTTAGATTAAAATCATTGCTTATTTGGAAGAATAGGAATGAGATTTTACTAAAATCATTTTTGAATATTGTTGCTTGACTGGGTGTAATTGAAAATGGTTATTATCCTATAAGTGTTTCATAATGTGTAGTGAAATGAGCCATGAACTCTACCCATTCAGCTCAGTCTTATACCTCTCTTAGCTATGAAAAGCAAAGCCCCAAGTGCACTTTGTGCTGTTGGTTTTAAAACCACAAAGAAAGAGGAAGAAATGGTCTGCAGATCTGATACATATGACATGACAACATATAAATCAATTATCCCATTCAAATTTAACCCAACTGTAAAATCAACAAAACCATTCAAAGGGGTTGAGGCCAGGCATCACTTAATTGACTTCATTCCACCTATAAGTGGGTTCTTTGAGAAGCTAGTAGACACATACTTATCTGGTGGTTAATATGAACTCACTTTCGATAACTGTAAATGTGTTGCCTCATAGAAGAGAGTCTGGGGGTTGTGTGGCATTTGGCTTTATTGACATATTGACAATGACATATGATGTACCCATGTACTGTGAAACATATTGCAGTAAGATTTTTGGCGGAGTGTTCCTTTCTAAATATCAAGCTGAAGCTTACAATGAAGTTTGCATTACAACATTCTGTGGTGACACATGAGCACTGCTTAGTTTAGGACTGCTATAAAACAGTCAGATCTAGGATATGAAGGAGGAAGCGTATAAGACAGTCATTTCAATAGCTTATCATTTGATCATTCAATTATTAAAATTTTTAAATTTCAGGACAGTTTTAGATTTACAGTATTTTGCACAAAAAATTTACAAGTAAACCAGAGGGTTCCCATAGATCCTCCATTCACTCTTTCCTATTAGTATTTGAAACTATTAAGGTACATTTGTCAAAATTAATGAACTAATATTGTGACATTATTACTTCTTAAAATCTATATTTTACTCAGAATTCCTCAGTTTTCTCCTAATGTTGTTTTCTTTACCAGGATCATCCAGTAGTCATGTTTCCTGAGGATCCTCTTTTTTTTTTAACATTTTTATTGGAGTATAATTGCTTTACAGTGGTGTGTTAGTTTCTGCTTTATAACAAAGTGAACCAGTTATACATATACATATATCCCCATATCTCCTCCCCCTTTCATCTCCCTCCCACCCTACCTATCCCACCCTTTTAGCTGGTCACAAAGCACCAAGCTGATCTCCCTGTGCTATACGACTGCTTCCCACTAGCTATCTATTTTACATTTGGTAGTGTATATATGTCCATATATACACTACCACTCTCTCACTTTGTCCCAGCTTACCCTTCCCCCTCCCTGTGTCCTCAAGTCCATTCTCTAGTAGGTCTGCCTCTTTATTCCTGTCTTGCCCCTAGGTTCTTCATGACCATTTTTTTTTTTTAGATTCCATATATATGTGTTAGCATACAGTATTTGTTTTTCTGTCTGACTTACTTCACTGTTTATGACAGACTCTAGGTCCTTCCACCTCACTACAAATAACTCAATTTCGTTTCTTTTTATGGCTGAGTAATATTCCATTGTATATATGTGCCACATCTTCTTTATCCATTCATCTGTTGATGGACACTGAGGTTTCTTCCATGTCCTGGCTATTGTAAATAGAGCTGCAGTGAACATTGTGGTACATGACTCTTTTTGAATTATGGTTTTCTCAGGGTATATGCCCAGTAGTGGGATTGCTGGGTTGTATGGTAGTTCTATTTTTAGTTTTCTAAGGAAGCTCCATACTGTTCTCCACAGTGGCTGTATCAATTTACATTCCCACCAACAGTGCAAGAGGGTTCCCTTTTCTCCACACCCTCTCCAGCATTTATTGTTTGTAGATTTTTTGATGATGGCCATTCTGACCAGTGTGAGATGATATCTCATTGTAGTTTTGATTTGCATTTCTCTAATGATTAATGATGTTGAGCATTCTTTCATGTGTTTGTTGGCAGGATCCTCTTGATTGTGATATTTTCTCAGAATTTTTCAGAATTTCCTTCTTTTGATAACTTTGACAGGTTTGAGAATTAGTGGCCAAATATTTTGTAGAATGTCTCTCAGTTGGGGTATGTTTATTTTTTTTAAATCAAGATAAGACTGGGGTTATGGGTTTGAGGGAGAAATACCACTGAAGTAATGTGACATTTACTTCACATCTTATCAAGATAACATTACAATTGATGTTACCTTAATGTTATTTGTCACATTTCTCTTTGTTTTATTTTTAATGCACTCTGCTAATCTCTATCTTTTAAATGGTGTATTTAAGTCATTTACATTTAAGATAATTATTGATATGTTGGGGTTTAAGTTTGCCATTTATTTATTGGTTTTCCTTTTCCTATTCTTCTATTACTCTTTTCATTCCTTCTTGTGAGTTAGCTGAACATTTTTTAAGATTCCATCTTGATTAATTTATAGTGTTTTTGAGTGTATAGTTTGTATAGTTTTCTTAGGGGTTATGCTGAGTGTTACAGTATGCATGTCTGACTTATCAGAGTTTACCAGTATCAACGCTCTACCATTTCAAGTGAAGGGTGGAAAACTTACTTCCACTGAGGATGTTTACTCTTTCCATTTTTAAGCATCACTGTCCTGAGTATCAGTTGGTGTTAAAATTTGTATCTTAGTCATCACATATGATTTAGAAAACTCATAAGAAAGATAGTCTATTGCATTTACCCATTTTTCTGCACTTTCCACTATTTTTTCTTTCCTGTTGCTCCAAGATTCTTTCTTTTATCATTTGCTTTGTCTTTGAAGAACTGTTATAGCCATTCTTTTGTGTGTGTGTGTGTGGGATTCTTGTGACTTTTAATTCTTATTATACTAATGTTTTACATAAGTGTGGGGAGTAAAGATCGGAATGGAGTAAGGGAAAGGAAGAAGTGAAAAGCATCTTTCAAGTTCCTTGAACTATTGAAGCATGTGCTAGGGTAAGAAAGTTCAATAAAAGCATCACGACCTTATCACCACAGAGCTTTTAATAGAGATGTGCAACAGACACCTGGCAACTCTTTAGCTCAGGTAGAAGTGACTCTGACAGAATTAATCCTGCGTCAACTTGGCATACTTGGAACACTGGGCACTGCAGCTGCTACACAGTTGGGCAGATGAAAAGTCAGCTGTCCAGAATCTACTTCCTAGCATGCAAGTAGGAGCATGTGTGTCTCTCCTCTGGTATCTCTGGTATCTCTTCCTCTCCAGCAGAAAAGAGACACTCCACCAACTTTGTAGCAATGAGAAAACTGTTGGGCAAGACTCTTAGAAAAGAGAAAGATTTCTTATTTTGTATTGAAGTATAGACGATTTACAACGTTGTGTTAGTTTCTGGTGTACAGAAAAGTGATTCAGTTAGACATATACATATATATATTCTTTTTTATATTCTTTTCTACTATGGTTTATTACAAGATATTAAAAAGAAAGATTTCTTTTTTATATTTTCTGGTGATGTTGACTGACTGAGAGTGACATGCCCCCTGTGGGTACTGCGCATGCCCCTGCACACAACACCACTTAAGGGGTGGGCAGACCACCTAAGCCACCCTTCCGGCTGACCCCTTAGACACACCCCAACCCTCACCCCATATAAGGAATAAGCTCCCCCACTCCCCAGGGGAGCCAGGCAGCAAAGGAAACTCTTTCTTGTTCTGCTCCCCACTGCTGCAGCAGGGGCCCCTCTAAAGCTTTGCCTGAATTTCTTGCCCAGCCTCGGTCAATTTCTATTGATTAAGGAGGCCAAGAATCTTGTCAGTAACAGCGTCAGTCTTGGATGATTGGTTTATCCTCGGTAGTGAGATTATACAGCTGAGTAAGGGTTGGGTCTAGTGCATGAATATAGATTTTAATTTTAATTCACAGCAAATGATGATGAGCACAGATTAAGCACCTTAGTTTGCGCTTCCCCTGTACCTGAATCATCTATTGCTGGGAAGCTGAGCTTTAGAGGAGAGAGCTGAATCCTTAGGTAACTTCTCTGATTGCCCTAGAACTGCAGTTTGCTCCAATCTAAGGTGTGGTTTTCTTACTAGAGAAAGTAAGTATTCAATGCTAACTTTGAGACTGAAACTTTTAAGACATAGTGGTGACAGGTGTTTTGGTTCAGGAACAGGCTATTTAACAAGTCAAATGCTGATCATTCCATCTCAAGCATTAACTTGTTTTAAGCAAGAGAATTCTATGTTGTTTTTTTTTTGACTTGAAATGGTGCTTTCTTCTATATTTGATTTCTCGGTTTTCTTAGTACATACTAAGATGTACTAAGTACATACGTCTTCAAAACTTTCCCCTTTTCTGGGAGGTTTTCTCAGAGGCAACTTTTAACGTTCAGCATCTCCAGGTGGTGCAGCTTCTCCGGGCGAAGGGAGGCGGAGGCCACGCAGCTGCTCCTTGTTGCAGCGGATGGTCTTGTTCCCGTCGGCGCAGGGCGCGGAGAGCTCAGATCCAGCCTGATGGACGCCGGCGGCAGGCCGGGCCAGGCCGAAAGACGAGGCCACGTTGCAGCGGGACAGCGACTGCGACCGCGCCGCTGGCCCCGGAGAGGCGCGAGGACAGGTGGGAGATGGGCGAGGCGGGTGGCGGCGCTGGGGCGGGAGCGCGGGGCAAGGGGCGCGGGGCTCAGGGTCGCTCCTGGGCGCCTGGGAGGCCTCGCCGTTCTTCGGTGGTCGGTCTTCTAGTGATAAATTCTTTTAATTTTCCTTTGTCTGAGAATATATTTCTCCTTTCTGGTTGAAGGATAGTTTCACTAGACCTCGGTTTTTGTACTTTCCTTTCTTCCAGGATCACACTAGTAGCAACTGCTGTGGAACAAACCACACCACAAATTAGCAGCTTAAAATACCAAACATTTATTTAACGATGATTCTGTAGACTTGCAGTTTAGGCTGGACTCTGCCGAGGACTTCTTTTCTTTGAGCTGGGTTTCCTCGTTTATCTTAAACAGTTACAAATAACTAGACAGTTGTGCTTCTGAAGGTTGGTTGGCTGAGAGCCTGGGCACTTTAGCTGTTCTCCACGTCTCATCTTACGTGTGTGTCATTCATTAAAGACGTTAACGTGGCAGTGGTGGGCACCCATGAGAAAATTTCAAAAGCTTCTGGAGGATCAGGCTTGGAACTGGCACAGCATGTCTTCAGTTGCATTCTCTTGGCCAAAAGCAAGTCCCAAATCCACCTCTATACCCAAGGGTGTGGGACACGATTCCACCTTTAATGGGAGGGTCTGCAAAGTCCAAATGCAAAGGGAGTGGGTGCTCACGGGAAGAGTGGAAAACTGGGGGCATTTTTGACATCGGTCTGCCACAAATATCTTAGAACGCCGTCCTGCCCGCAATTGTAGGTCCTTGATGTTGTCAGAAATGTTTTACTCATAGGGAGGTTGACCTGATACAACTTAATCCTCTGTAGTTAGAGGTGGAAGTCCTACAACGATATTTTTAAAGCATGAATTTTGGAGGAGGTGGTGTCAAAAGTTCAGAAAAAAACAACAGTAAAACCAGCGAATCAACGAAGTAGTACTTAATCAAAGCTTATTTTGCACACACCGAAAGGCAGTTTGTGAATCAGGAGCAAACTAAAAAATGGAATGAGGCTGAAGGGTATATTGTTGTAAAGCAGCATAGTGAGAAGGCTGTGACTTTGATTATTCACAGTGATTGGTTATGATATTAGAATCTTAAATGACAGGGAATTGGTTAGTGATTACCTCATATGAATCTTGGGAAACTATTTAAAGTTTTGCTTATGATTTCCAGAGGGACAAACAAGTAATGACTCAGTTTAAGGTAGTCTTGCAAAATAAGCTAAATTAAGCTGTTTATATGACTAAACTCGTTTTGTCTGCTCAGGGAATTTTCGAGGCTGGTCTCATTTGTTTTCGATTTTAACAGTGGAAAGATGATTTGCACTTGTGGAAAAGGTAGCCATCTACATCATAAGACTGTAAATGATATAAACTGCTTGAAGTAAAGTTCAGAGCACTGTTGATTTCCTTTGTGTAAGATGACAGTGAGAATTAAGATAATTTAGCAACAGTTGCCTAATCAAGATAGAAATAGAGAAGTAACAAGGATGTGGCAACCATTGTTGTGAGAGAGAAATAAGTATACATGGGGAATCACGATGAAGCCATAGATCTGTGTCCAGCGTCATGACTAAGTAAATAAACTTACCCATCAAAAAACATGGTAAACACAAGAGGGAGGTAGAGTTCTTTGTAATGCTAATGCACATGTCTTTTGCTATTGAAATGGAATTGTTTTCTAAGGGTAAAGATCAATGACAATGCATATCACACAGTCTTAAATTTAGTCAGCCTGAATTCAACACTATATTTCTGATGACATTTTTGTTATAATATGTGACAAGACAGTTGTTTTTTTGAATTTTATTTTATTTTTTTATACAGCAGGTTCTTATTAGATATCCATTTTATACATGTTAGTGTATATATGTCAATCCCAATCTCCCAGTTCATCCCACCACTACCACTGCCCCTCGCCGCTACCCCTCTTGGTGTCCATATGTTTGTTCTGTGTCTCAATTTCTGCCCTGCAAACCGGTTCATCTGTACCATTTTTCTAGGATCCACATATATGCGTTAATATACAGTATTTGTTTTTCTCTTTCTGACTTCACTCTGTATGACAGTCTCTAGATCCATCCATGTCTCTACAAATGACCCAATTTCGTTCCTTTTTATGGCTGAGTAATATTCCATTGCATATATATACCACATCTTCTTTATCCATTCACCTGTCGATGGGCATTTAGGTTGTTTCCAGGTCCTGGCTATTGTAAATAGTGCTGCAATGAACATTGGGGTGCATGTGTGTTTTTGAATTATGGTTTTCTCTGGGTATATGCCCAGTAGTGGGATTGCTGGGTCATATGGTAATTCTATTTTTAATTTTTTAAGGAACCTCCATAATGTTCTCCATAGTGGCTGTATCAATTTACATTCCCACCAACAGTGCAAGAGGGTTCCCTTTTCTCCACACCCTCTCCAGCATTTGTTGTTTGTAGATTTTCTGATGATGGCCATTCTGCCCGGTGTGAGATGATATCTCATTGTAGTTTTGATTTGCATTTCTCTAATAATTAGTGATGTTGAGCAGCTTTTCATGTGCTTCTTGGCCATCTGTATGTCTTCTTTGGAGAAATGTCTATTTAGGTCTTCTTCCCATTCTTGGATTGGGTTGTTTGCTTTTTTAATATTGAGCTGCATGAGCTGTTTATATATTTTGGAGATTAATCCTTTGTCCCTTGATTAGTTTGCAAATATTTTCTCCCATTCTGAGGCTTGCTTTTTGTCTTGTTTGTAGTTTCCTTTGCTTTGCAAAAGCTTTTAAGTTTCACTGTTTGTTTTTTTTTTTAAATTTCCATTATTCTAGGTGGTGGATCAAAAAAGATCTTGCTGTGATTTATGTCAAAGAGTGTTCTTCCTATGTTTTCCTCTAACAGCTTTATAGTGTCCAATCTTACATTTAGGTCTCTAATCCATTTTGAGTTTATTTTTGTGTATGGTGTTAGGGAGTGTTCTAATTTCACTCTTTTACATGTAGCTGTCCAGTTTTCCCAGCACCACTTATTGAAGAGACTGTCATTTCTCCTTTGTATATCCTTGCCTCCTTCGTCATAGAGCAGTTGACCATAGGTGTGTGGGTTTATCTCTGGGCTTCCTATCCTGTTCCATTGATCTATGTTTCTGTTTTGTGCCAGTACCATATTGTCTTAATTACTGTAGCCTTGTACTATAGTCTGAAGTCAGGGAGTCTGATTCCTCCACTCCATTTTTTTTCCCTCAAGACTGCTTTGGCTATTCATGGTCCTTTGTGTTTCCATACAAATTGTGAAATTCTTTGTACTAGTTCTGTGAAAAATGCCAGTGGTAGTTTGATAGGGATTGCATTGAATCTGTAGATTGCTTTGGGTAATAGAGTCATTTTCACAATGTTGATTCTTCCAATCCAAGAACATGGTATATCTCTCCATCTGTTGGTATCATCTTTCATTTCTTTCATCAGTGTCTTATAGTTTTCTGCATACAGGTCTTTTGTCTCCTTAGGTAGGTTTATTCCTAGGTATTTTATTCTTTTTGTTGCAATGGTAAATGGAAGTGTTTTCTTAATTTCTCTTGCAGATTTTTCATCATTAGTGTATAGGAATGCAAGAGATTTCTGTGCATTAATGTTGTATCCTGCAACTTTACCAGATTCATTGATTAGCTCTAGTAGTTTTCTGGTGGCATCTTTAGGATTCTCTATAGTGTCATGTCATCTGCAAACAGTGACAGTTTTACTTCTTTTTTTCAAATTTGTATTCCTTTTATTTCTTTTTCTTCTCTGATTGCCGCAGCTAGGACTTCCAATACTATGTTGAATAATAGTCGTGCGAGTGGGCATCCTTGTCCTGTTCCTAATCTTGGAGGAAATGCTTTCAGTTTTTCACCATTGAGAATGATGTTTGCTGTGGGTTTGTCATATATGGCCTTTATTATGTTGAGGTAGGTTCCCTCTGTGCTCACTTTCTGGAGAGTTTTGGTCGTAAATCGGTGTTGAATTTTGTCAAAAGGTTTTTCTGCATCTATTGAGATGATCATTTGCTTTTTATTCTTCAGTTTATTAACTTGGTGTGTCATGTTGATTGATTTGCGTATATTGAAGAATCCTTGCATTCCTGGAATAAATCCCACTTGATCATGGTGTATGATCCTTTTAATGTGTTGTTGGATTCAGTTTGCTAGTATTTTGTTGAGGATTTGTGCATCTGTATTTATCAGTGATATTGGCCTGTAATTTTCTTTGTTTGTAGTATCTTTGTCTGGTTTTGGTATCAGGATGATGGTGGTCACATAGAATGAGTTTGGGAGTGTTCCTTCCTCTGCAGTGTTTTGGAAGAGTTTGAGAAGAATGGGTGTGAGCTCTTCTCTAAATGTTTGATAGAATTCACCTGTGAAGCCATCTTGTCCTGGACTTTTGTTTGTTTGAAGATTTTTAATCACAGTTTCAATTTCATTACTTGTGATTGGTCTGTTCATATTTTGTTTCTTCCTGGTTCAGTCTTGGAAGGTTATACCTTTCTAAGAATTTGTCCATTTCTTCCAGATTGTCCATTTTATTGGCATAGAGTTGCTTGTAGTAGTCTCTTAGGATGCTTTGTATTTCTGTGGTGTCTGTTGTAACTTCTCCTTTTTAATTTCTACTTTTATTGATTTGAGTCTTCTCCCTCTTTTTCCTGATGAGTCTGGCTAATGGTTTATTAATTTTGTTTATCTTCTCAAAGAACGAGCTTTTAGTTTTATTGATCTTTGCTATTGTTTTCTTTGTTTCTATTTCATTTATTTTGCTCTGATCTTTATTTCTTTGCTTCTGCTAACTTTGGGTTGTGTTTGTTTATCTTTCTCTAGTTCCTTTAGGTGTAAGGTTAGATTGTTTATTTGAGATTTTTCTTGTTTTCCCACTTAGAGAAGTTCCTTTAGCATTTGTTGTAAATCTGGTTTGGTGGTGCTGAATTCTCTTAGCTTTTGCTTGTCTGTAAAGCTTTTGATTTCTCCATCGAATCTGAATGAGATCCTTGCGGGGTAGAGTAATCTTGGTTGTAGGTTCTTCCCTTTCATCCCTTTAAATATGTCATGCCACTCCCTTTTGGCTTGTAGAGAGTCTGCTGAGAAATCATCTGTTAACCTTATGGGAGTTCCCTTGTATGTTGTTTGTCATTTTTCCCTTGCTGCTTTCAATAATCTTTCTTTGTCTTTAATTTTTGCCCATTTGATTACTATGTGTCTTGGCATGTTTCTCCTTGGGTTTATCCTGTATGGGACTCTCTGTGCTTCCTGGACTTGGGTGACTATTTCCTTTCTCATGTTAGGAAAATTTTCGACTATAATCTCTTCAACTATTTTCTCGGGTCCTTTCTCTCTCTCTCCTCCTTCTTGGACCCCTAAAATGCGAATGTTGTTGCATTTAATGTTGTCCCAGATGTCTCTTAGGCTGTCTTCATTTCTTTTCATTCTTTTTTCTTTATTCTGTTCCACTAAGTGAATTCCACCATTCTGTCCTCCAGGTCACTTATCCATTCTTCTGCCTCAGTTATTCTGCTATTGATTCCTTGTAGTGTATTTTTCATTTCAGTTATTGTATTGTTCATCTCTGTTTGCTTGTTCTTTAATTCTTCTAGGTCTTTGTTAAACATTTCTTGCATGTTCTTGATCTTTCTCTCCATTCTTTTTCCGCAGTCCTGGATCATCTTCACTCTCATTATTCTGAATTCTTTTTCTGGAAGATTGCCTATCTGCACTTCATTTAGTTTTTTTCCTGGTGTTTTATCTTGTTCCTACATCTGGTACATATCTCTGTGTGTTTTCATCTTGTCTGTCTTTCTGTGATTGTGGTTTTTGTTCCACAGGCTGCAGTATTGTAGTTCTTCTTGCTTCTGCTGTCTGCCCTCTGGTGGATGAGGCTATCTAAGAGGCTTGTTTCCTGATGGGAGGGGACTGGTGGTGGGTAGAGCTGGATGTTGCTCTGGTGGGCAGAGCTCAGTAAGACTTTAATCCGCTTGTCTTCTGTTGGTTGGGGCTGGGTTTTCCCCCTATTGGTTGTTTAGCCTGAGGCAACCCAACACTGGATCCTGTCCGGGCTCTTTGTTGGGGCTAATGGCAGACTCTGGGAGGCGTCATGCCAAGGAGTACTTCCCAGAACTTCTGCCAGTGTCCTTGTCCTCATGGTGAGACACAGCTACCCCCCACCTCTGCAGGAGACCCTCCAACACTAGCAGGTAGGTCTGGTTTAGTCTCCTATAGGGTCACTGCTCCTTTCCCTGTGTCCCGATATGCACACTACTTTGTGTGTGCTCTTCAAGAGTGGAGTCTCTGTTTCCCCCGTCCTGTCAAAGTCCTGCAGTCAAATCCCAGTAGCCTTCAAAGTCTGATTCTCTGGGAATTCCCCCTCCCGTTGCCAGACCCCCAGGTTGGGAAGCCTGACGTGGGGCTCAGAACCTTCACTCCAGTGGGTGGACTTCTGTGGTATAAGTGTTCTCCAGTTTGTGAGTCACCCACCCAGCAGTTATGGGATTTGATTTTATTGTGATTGTGCCCCTCTTACTATCTCACTGTGGCTTTTCCTTTGTCTTTTGATGGGGGGGTTCTTTTTTGGTCAGTTCCAATGTCTTCCTGTCAATGATTGTTCAGCAGTTAGTTGTGATTCCAGTGCTCTCACAAGAGGGAGTGAGAGCACGTCCTTCTACTCCACCATCTTCACGTTTAGTCAAGACATTTCTTTATAGTGACCCTTTATAAAAGTAAATTTAAAGTCATTTTTCTTATTAGATTTTCACAAATATACAACTTATTAAAATATTTGTGAATTATGTGTTTTGAAATTATCAGTAGTAAAGAAATCTAGAATATTTGTGAAAAGTAAAAAGAAATATATATTCTAGTGCATACAATGAGAACAAAATTTTTAAAGTGCCAACATGGAAGGGAAAAGCATCAAATGGGAAAACTGGAATCAATTTTAATGTAATTATTATAGTAATGAGAGTATAAGTGGTCCAGACTTTTTTGCTTGATGGTAAAGAATCTCAGATTTGACTGTTTAAAACCAGTGTATTTCAACAGCATGGCATTTGCAAGCTAGAGATCTTGACAAAAACATTAAATACCAATGAAAGATATAGTGAACTGAATTCAATTAGACTAAAATTAAAGAAAGCATGGATAACAAGTAATAAAGTACAATAACAATAATCATTATGTAATAACAAATAGAAGTACTAATGTTGAATAATATAAAATAAAAATATAGAAGATGAAAATTTCTATAAGGAAACAAAGAATTTATACAGGTATATAGTTGTATTTGGAGACTAAAAAAATTGAATCTGTGACTGGTCATGTAGATAAAATTTAAATGAGAACCTGCCATATAATGAGCACCAAAATAATCTTTATGTAATTAATTTGATATAAATAATTCAGTAAATAAACAGAACCACTAGCTGTATGTTGTATTTTATGTGGTGTAATCAATACAAATTTCATGTATTCATGGAATATTTTCCCTAAATGCCAAATGTTCCATACTAGGCCTAAAAGAAATGTTCAATAAATGATTAGAAAATATTGAAGTAAAATATGAACCAGAAAAATTAAGAAACTCTCGTAAACACATGGGGAAAGATGATGGAGCTGATTAAAGGAATCCTATTCCTTACTTTAATATTTTCCAAGACCATTCCAGATGACCAGCATTAATCAAAATATATTTTTGATAATAGTGTGAAGGCACCACTTTCCATCACTAATAATTAAAGAAACTAAACTGCAATGAAGATTTTTTGATGGAAATTTATATAAAATCTCTAATTTTTTAATGAAACACAATAAAAAGCAAAAACAAATTTGTGTCTTTAGAGCTCAGTTAAGTACACTTTTGCAGGTGGGAAGTGAAATTGTGATTTTTTACAAAGAAAATCTTAGACAAAGCAGCGATGAGGAGGGCTACTGCCATAGAATGAAAAGAAACATGTAGTTTTAATCAATTTCAGTGACTCTATGTCTCCTAAACTACAAATGACTATGATTGTGAGGTCGATTCTCAATAACAAGGGGAAATGTGTTATTAAAAAGGTCAGAAAAATCTAACTGGAAAAGGAATAGTTTTTAATATTAGGGGGGATGAGAATTTTTCTGTTTTTTTTTCATAATCATGGAATACAATTTTGACTTCTTTTAGTCTATGCATTTAGACATAGCATAAGACAATTTAGAGGCTTAGATTTTTTTTCTGACTTCCCTGAATTATTTGGTTGAATGGTTCATATTTAAATATAATATGTCTTGAGTAAAATTTGAAAAAGTGGTTGCCTAGTCTATGTGGAATTTGCAAAACTGGGATGGCCTTTTGAGCTTGGGTTGGGGAGAGGGTAGAGGTGAGAAGCAGACTGTTGTTTCAGTCAGGAGTTGAGAATCATAGCAAGATAGGTTTCTGTAGTTTCCTGCTGGGGTAGGTAAATTCACTCTTAACCTTCAATCATACCTGCCTTTGCATGTCATTTTAGTGGTTATCTGTGGTCAAAGTCAAATATCTCCAACTTGCTTAGGTTGTCATCCTGCCCAGTCTTGGCTTTATTCTTTTTTTTTCTTTCAGTTTTATTGAGATGTAATTGACATACATCACTGTATAAGTTTAAGGTGTACAGCATAATTATTAGACTTAAATATATCATGAAATGATTACCACAGTACATGTAGTGAACATCCATCATCTCATATACATAAAAATTAAAGATGTAGAAGAAAAAATTTTTTTCCTTGTGATGAGAACTCAAGATTTACTCTTAACAACTCTCATATGTAACATACAGGAGTGTTAATTATATTTATCATGTTGTACTTTACATCCCTAGTATACTTATCCTATAACCAGAAGTTTGTACGTTTTTACTGCCTTCATCCAATTCCTCCTCCCCCACTCACTGATGTCTTTTTCTAGGCATTCATTTGCTTGTTTTTGAAGTATAATTGACCTGCAACATATGTTAGTTCCTGTTACACAATATAGTGATTTGATATTTCTATACATTTCAAAAAGAGCAATAAGTCTATTTAGTGATGTCTCCATGCAAAGATATTACATAATTATTGACTATATTCTCCACACTATTCATTTTGTACCTGTGACACTTTTTTATTTCAACTAGAAGTTTGTACCTCTTAATCTCCCTCACCTATTTCTCTCCTCCCTCTACTTCCCTCCCCTCTAGCAGCCATCTGTTTGTCCTCTGTATTTATGACTTCGTTTCTGTTTTGTTATGTTTGTTCATTATTTTTTAGATTCCACATGTAAATGAAATCATACAGTATTTGTCTTTGTCTGACTGATTTCACTAAGCATAATATCCTCTAGATCCATCCATGTTTTCACAAATACAATATTTCATTCTTTTTTATGGCTGAGAATTATTTCATTGTATATATACACAACATCTTTATTCATCTATTAACGGGCACTTATGTTGCTTCCATATTTTGGCTATTGTAAATAATGCTGCAATGAACATCAGGGTGCACATATCTTTTCTAATTAGTGTTTTCATTTTCTTTGGATAAATACCCAGGAGTGAAATTACTGGATTGCATGGTAGTTTTACCTTCAGTTATTTGAGGAACTTCTGTATTGTTTTCCATACTGGCTGCACCAATTGACATTCCCACCGGTGGTACATGAGGGTTCCCTTTTCTCTACATCCTTCTCCAACACTTGTTATTTCTTGTCTTTCTGATAATAGCCATTCTGACTGGTGTAAGGAGATACCTTGTGGTTTTGATTTCCATTTCCCTGATGATTAGTCATGTTGAACATCTTTTCATGTGCCTGCTGGCCATCTGTCTTCTTTGGAAAAATGTCTCTTCAGTTCCTCTGTCCGTTTTTTAATTGGGTTGTTTGATGTTGAGTTTTATGAGTCCTTTGTATATTTTGGATATTAACCGTTATTGGATATATCATTTGCAAATGTCTTCTCTCATTCAGTGGGTGGCCTTCTTGTTTTGTTGATAGTTTCCTTCACACTACAAAAGCTTTTTAGTTTGGTGTAGTTCCGTTTGTTTATTTTTGCTTTGTTTCCCTTGCCTGAGGAGACATATCCAAAAAAAAAAAACTATTAAGATGTCAAAGAGCATACTGCCTATGTTTTCTTCTAGAAGTTTTATAATTTCAAGTCTTATATTTAAGTCTTTAATTCATTTTGAATGTATTTTTGTATATGGTGTGAGAAAGTAGTCCATTTTGATTGTTTTGCATGTAGCTGTCCAGCTTCCCTGTCACCGTTTATTGAAGAGATTGCCTTTTCTCCATTGAATATTCTTGCCTTCTTTGTCATAGATTAATTGCCCAAGTAAAGGTGGATTCATCTCTGGGTTCTCTATTCTGTTCTATTGATTCATGTGTCTGTTTCTGTGCCAGTACCATACTTTTTGATGACTGTAGCTCTGTAGCACAGTTTGAAATCAGGGGGTGTGACACCTCCAGCTTAGTTCTTAAGATTGGTTTGGCTATTTGGGGTCTTTTGTGTTTCCATACAAATTTTAAAATTATTTGTTTTAGTTCTGTGAACAATGCCATTGGTATTTAAGTAGGGATTACGTTGAAGCTATAGGTTACTTTGGGTAGTATGGTCATTTTAACGATATTAATTCTTCCAATCTATGAGCACAGTGTATCTTTCCATCTGTTTGTGTCATCAGTTTCTTTCATCAGTGTCTTACAGTTTTAACTCTATTCTTCATCCTATACTTAATGCTTTTCTCACCCACCCAATTCAGGCTTCTGCTGAGGGAAAGGCAACATGAGAAGACAAGCAAGACACCAGGATTAAAACTAGACTTTCATGTACTTTGAGAATTTTCTTGGGTAGCTGAGAGTTTACAAACTTTTTTCAGATCTGTGTATCTTGCGACTTGAAGAGTGTTAGTCATCAGTAACAAGGCCCCAAATGGAGCCAGAACACCAGCAGCTTCCTGCTCATTGTTGTTGTTCAGGGCAACTGTAGATGTATATACTCATGTTATTCTGAGTCTTATTCAAGTTAGTGTCTATATCTTTCCTGTTTTGGTAAATGGAAGTTAAAAAGGAATATGTGGTAATAGTAAAACCAATTAAAGAAAACGTGTGAAAGTAATCAGAAAAATGAGTGTTATCCAATTGTTCTATATTCATTAACCAATTATGATTTTCATATCAGTTGTACTGTCAGACCAAATGTGTAATTTTTTCAGAGCTTACATAGTGAACTCAACTGATGATCACAAAATTAGACTGCATGCTTTTCAAATTAATACACCACCAATAATAAAAACTGGAGTCTGAATAAGATGGCAATTATGCAGATACATAAGGAAGATTAGCACACAAAGGGCTAGTCTTGCTTTGCAATACTCATTTTTCTCTTGATAAAGGCTTGGGGGAGTCACTGCACCTATACTGCTCTACATATTGATGAAGCAGTTAGGAGGGGCTAGGCTATAGCTTTGTAACAAGGTAAAATTCCAGGCTAGAGAAATTACTTTATCAGATGTCAGCTTAATTAAAGGCTGCTGCTATACATTAGAAGCCTTGTTCTTTTTTTTCATAAATGTATTTATTTATTTATTTATGGCTGCGTTGGGTCTTCATTGCTGTGCGTGGGCTTCCTCTGGTTGCTGCGAGTGGGGGCTACTCTTCATTGCGATGTGCGGGCTGCTCATTGTGGTGGCTTCTCTTGTTGCGGAGCATGGGCTCTAGGTGCCCGGGCTTCATTAGTTGTGGCACGTGGGCTCAGTAGTTGTGGCTCACAGGCTCTAGAGCGCAGGCTCAGTAGTTATGGCACACGAGCTTAGTTGCTCCGTGGCATGTGAGATCTTCCCGGACCAGGGCTCAAACCCGTGTCCACTGCATTGGCAGGCGGATTCTTAGTCACTGTGCTACCAGGGAAGACCAAGCCTTGCTCTTAATAATGCCACTCATGCCAAGTCCCCAGAAGAGGAGGAGAGGACAGAAGAGGTGATCAGCTTGTCTCTCTTCAGTTACCTGGTGAACACTGGCCATATCCTTCCTCTGCAGCTCCGGCTGTCTCCATGATGGCTGTTGGCTGTGAAAAGCATGGGTATGTGTCTGTCACTTTAGCTGATGGCCACCTTGATAATGCCAGTTTCAGTGCCAGAACCTAGATTTTGATACTTACAAAGTTGGGACCCAAAGTGGTAGGTCCTACAGTCCCTGGAACTATGCTGAGTATTTATCAGAAACTGGGGAGAATGTTGATTTTCTGATTCAAGCTTATATTTTCTTACTGAAAGACTAGAGCCAAACCTAGAATGTCATGAATATAGCTCAGTTATATATGCCTCCAGCCCCCCTTACCATGTGGCTCAGATTCCAGTGTGGGGGTGGGCTAAGACTTGGTGCATCCATCTCTCTCATGAGGAGCAGCTCAGGTCACAAAACTTACCTGACTGCCCACCTCGTTCCTCAGATATCTGTCATGCCTAGCCAACTCTGATTCCTAGCAAAGGACACAAGGTAGGCTTAAGCTGAGGCTTCTGCAGCACAGTAACAGAAATATGCACAAGTACATTTTAAGTTTCACCTAAGTTGGTGTTTTATAAATTTTGCAATGTAAAAATTATAAATTATAATTGACCCAGTGGTCTCACTTTCTGGAGTTCATTCCTTTGAGCAACTACTAGATGCAAATAAAGATGTCTATTGAGACTGAAGCCAGTGCTTCAGTTTCTCAGAATGTCTCCTCTTTATAGGTTATATTCAGTTTCCTTAAGTCAAAAATGCCTTGTAATGATATTTGTCTAAATCCCTAATATGAATATCCTCAGAGGATTCATATTTGAGATAAGCAGAATTCCTATTTCTATTAAAATGATTTCTCTTCATTGTTTCCTTCTATTTCAAGAGCAAGTCAACTTTGTAGTTTTATTTCCAAATGTCTCTAGTGATCTGCTGACCATTGTCAGGCAATTACCATAATGATCAAAGTGTAGGCCATTATCTGATAGCTCTGTGACTTCTAAAGTGAGCATCCATGCGTTTAAGGACAGCAAATGTTCTCCACATTATAATCTTGACTACGTATCTTTTAACAGTAGGCAATAAATATGGGGGTAGAAATCATTTACTGAAGTGGAGATAGAGAGATGTATTTCTACTGATTATAAAAATCATACATTTTTTTTTCCCGAAAAAAAAAAAAAAAAAAAAGAAAGAAAAATCATCATCTTTTGAGTGAATAGAGGACTGTAGTAAGAACATAAAATATTTTTAAGATTAGTGGAAATTTAGGGATTTAAAGGAAATGGAGGATGGCACTTTAAACCTAATAAACAGTTTACATCTTCCCCACAGTTTGATGACTAGCCAAGGCGAGTTGAAAATAGCAAGAACTCTTTCTTGCCTTGAAGTTATTAATCAGCAGAATTCTTCCATGTTGAAAAAGGTTTGGGAAATAATAACATATCTGTAGAGCAGCTAAGCTGTGTTTCTGGAGCACTCCCTTGCAGAAGAGCTCTACCAGGTAAGGTGAAGGTCTTTGAATCTCTTCAGCCTTGTGATTACTAACTTTGGCCATGATGCCAGATTCTTGGGAACTGCCTCTTGTTCTCTACCAGGTTTTCTTGGAGTATCATAGAGATAGTCATGAGTCCTAGATTATAAAGCAGACCCCAAGTAAGGCAGTCTAAAATGAAGTATTCCAGATCCTGTAACTTTTCTTGAAATGCCCTGCCCTGACTTTTGTTCTTCTTTCCCTCCTCCCAGGCTCCCTAGACCGTTATTTACCCTGCTTTTCTCCAGCTAACTTAGCAGAAACTGCCTATTTGGTTGTGCAGATGCATTTGCTTTCTCTTGAAAATTTCTCTGCTCAGGAGTATACTAGAAAGACAACCTCTACTTTACAAAATTCACACTTTTCCAATTAGAGCCGATACGAAAGTTGACAAATTTTGGTGAATTAATGAATCCACAGGAAAATATAATTAGACGTTAATATGCAGCCATACTAGGGCATACCATTTTTGTTTCAAATAAAGATTTTTTAAAAACCCCTCAAAATAAGGTTGGGAATTTAAGGCAATAAAACGGGCATGGGAATTATATATGTTTTAGTGGAGCTCTCAAATCAGCTAATCAGGGAGACTTTGCTTAGAGTAGCTTCTACTTTAAACTTATCTGCAGCTCCATGAGTTGGATGTCAATCTGTTAGTGCTGTTGAAAAGTACTCATTCTGTAACTGAATTAGAGAAAGTAGTAGATGCTCCTGGGCACATCTGACCTCACAATGTTTCATACCAAGTCCTTTTCAGATTTTAACTTCGTTTCTATTTATTTTATACTTAATTTAGGAGAAGACTTTCCTTCTCAGCAGTCACATCCCCATATTATGTAGAAGGTCTGCTGTCCTCTATCAGATCCAAGAGCTCCCAGTCAGAACAACAGAGCATTTTTAGCCTTCAGTGGTTCACTCAGGCAGCTGAGATGAGATCACGCCCTTATAACTCAAGTTCAAAGTTCAAACCCAAGGTTAATGCAGAGGGAGAGGCATCAGTGATCATCAGTTTCCTCTTCTACCAACTGCAGCCACAAGATGGCAATGTGACAATTTAAATAAAATCAGAAGTTATTGAGCTTTGTTTTATTTAGGTCAGAGAATTTTAAAGACTGTAGAATCCACTTTAAGCAACTACTTAAGTTGGACCAGGAATTATATCCCACAATGTATTAATGTTTGTGCTGTGGTTCAGGAGATGGGTGAACCCCAGTCACAGTGATGTCAGCTGGGACAATATTATAACCACACGTCTTGCCTTTTCCTTTTCTCCTCTAATGTACTCAAGTATAGTGGTTAGTGCAAGTCCATGGATTCGGCCTTTACAGAGTAATGAGAAGGTTTCAGATGACATTGACTCGCACTGGAGGACAAGAGCAGACACTTTGCTCTGATTTTATTTTTCTTCTCATGAGATGAACAGAGTAAATTCCGTCAAAAAGTTAGCTTTTGTAGGACAATAAATTCTATTCTTTTATAGCCAAGTCATTTAACAATTACTCCAAATCTCATTGTTTTTCTCAGTGAGAGAGTATATGGTGAGCTTTTACTTTACGAAAAATTTATTATTTAGGTACTTGATTCATTATAGAGAACTGTTTCATGTATTTTGGGACTATGTAGTTTGAAGTATGCGGGTAACATGTTTATTTATTTATTTATTTATTTTTTGCAGTATGCAGGCCTCTCACTGTTGTGGCCTCTCCCGTTGCGGAGCCTAGGCTCCGGACGCGCAGGCCCAGTGGCCATGGCTCACAGGCCCAGCCGCTCGGCGGCATGTGGGATCCTCCCGGACCGGGGCATGAACCTGCATCCCCTGCATCGGCAGGTGGACTCTCAACCACTGTGCCACCAGGGAAGCCCCCATGTTTATTTTTAAAATAAGTCTAGGCCATGTTTCTTTCCTTAGGACTTAGAATTTTAAAATATATAGTAACTACCTAATAGAAAGTTTGTGGATGTTAAAGAAATAATACATGTAAAATAGTATAGTCTTTGGCACATAGATATACAACGAATGTTAGTTATTGTGATATGATTATTATTTCTTGTTGTAGTGTTCATAGTTGGTGTTACATGGGCGATTATTCATGGGAACCTGTTAGCTTAACTCTGTCACAAAGCCACAGCTAAAATTTTTTACCCAATTATCTGTTTTGGAAATGCAAAGAGAATAATATTAGTAGGTAATTCATGTTGACTAAAACTTTGAAATGTATGCTTTATATGCATAATTTCTTCCTCCTCCTTCTTTCTCCCTTTTACATGCCCAGATCACATCCTCATAAATGGGAATGAAGCTCAGCTGTTTGCCCTACTCTCAGTAGTTACTGAATAAAATGTTTCCACTTGGACCACTGCTCAGCAGTGTTTATCTCTGACAGAACTGTAGAGTGGAAGCAATGGTGATCGCAGTTACTGTCACTCATAATGGCCTGAGTGGGGCTGGATGCTTCTTGCCTCTGCAACTCTAGACTCTGACAGTTAGATGTCTTGGTCCGCAAAGTGAGCACACTTTTGCTAGGATCCACGGTCTACATCAGCCAACTGGGCACTTTGAATTCCTTGCGTCCAGGAAGGAATTGCCTAACAGGCAAGGAGTAGAGATACCGTCTTTGCAGGAGTCATTGACCCTGATCATCAGGAGGACTAAGACTTCTGATACACAGTTGGGGCGGGGCGATACTTAAGGAACCAAGGTGGACTATTTAGGTTGATGCTCCTTCTTATGGATTGAATTGTGTCCTCCCCACCACCAAATTTGTATGTGGAAGCTCTAACCCCCAATGTGACTACATTTGGAGATAGGGCACTTAAAGAGGTAACTAAGATAAAATGAAGAGCCCTACTTCAATAAGACTGGTATATTTATAAGAAGAGGAAGAGATAGCAGAGCTCTCTCTGCATGTGTAAAGAGGAAAGGCCATGTGAGGGCATGGTAGGTGAAGGTGGAAGGTGACCACCTGCAAAGCCAGGAAAAGAGGCCTCATCATAAATCAACCCTGTTGGACATGATCTTGGACTTCTAGCTTCCAGAAGCGTGAGAAGATAAGTTTCTGTTGTTTAGACCACTTAGTCTGTGGTCTTCTATTATGGCAGCCCAAACAGACTAATACCTTCCTGTTGCCCACTTTTTACTGTAAATGGACAGTTATAGCAACTCTAGCCTGAAAACAGCATACTGGGGACCTAGTCCCCTCTGGGATGAGAGTTTGGGTCCTGTCAACCAATAAGCTGCTGAGAACAGCAGAGATGGTAGCTGAGAGTTGGGGGAATCTAGCATGGGCAGTGGAGGAAGGTGAAAGTCAGTGTCAGTTGTGGACTGGATAGTTGTTTGTCTTTGCTACCTTTCTTCCTCATTCCTCTCAAGAAGTGAGGCTTACTAGGTTCCTGAAGATGCCTGTTCCCTGAGCATATATGCAGATATGACTGTCAGTGGTATGAAGAGGGTCTGTATGGGCAGGAATACATGCCACGAGATCTCTCTTCAGGGAAGGGCTTGTTACCCAGGTGCTGCAGCAAATAGTCCTTGCCTGTTGAATGACTGCCTCACCTCGAGGCACATCCTTCCAGGCTGATTTCACATCCAGTGACAAATGGAGGCAGAGGTGTGAAGGCTCATCTGTTCTGTTCCAAAGCAGGACAGCTCTGAAGGGCCACTTTAGCTCCACACGACTCCTGAGGTCTGGGGAGGCTGCCTGACTTCACAGCAAGATGCCCTCTTCTTCTGCTCAGTTTTCACTCCTCCCCTGCCCTTCTACCACTGTTGATTTTAACGATGCTCCCTTATCAGCATCTCTTTCTGTGAACGCTGTCTCAGAGCCTGCTTTCAGGAAAACAGAACCTGTAGCATTCACTAACAATTGGGGTAATCTTATTAAAATGGGGACTGTTTAAAGCTTCTGGTTTTCATTTGGGGTCCTAATCACCTTTCTTGGCAAAATACAGAGTCACACTCAACATTCTGTTGCCTAAACAATTGCCTTTTGACTCTGTTGGTGGAAGTTGGTTTACAATCATGAGAGTCCTAAAGGTAACCAGTAGAAGAGGAACAGGTGCATGAAAGGCTGTCGCTGTTTTATTGTAGCTCACTGTCAGGGCCTCATCACTTTGATGCCTCCTTTAATGCCTCCTTTGATGCATCTAGAAGACGGTAAATGTTGAAGGCAGATGGAAAAAGGATAGTATAATAGAGCTGAGAAACATTGAATTTTCCTTCCATGGGTGATTATAACTAGGTATAATCTCATAATCTTTGTGCTAAAATTGTGTCAAACTGACGGTCATTGTAATTGATATTAAAGGGGACCAAAACAAATGGGACAGGCTGCGTGTGATGGGCTTATTTTGAGATTAGACATCCATCCTGGGTAGACAGCCTATAATTCTGTAATTATGTTCTGCAAACTATGGGAAACGGCAGCAACAACAAAAAGTGCCGTGTCCAGTTTGCACATCATGAATGGAACAACACAGAATAAATACATCCTACTCTATTGATTGATTGCTTTTCTGAACAGTTCCTGTAACACAATATTTCTTTGTCGTGTCAAATCTCTTTATGCCATTGAACTTCCCATTGGATTAGCCGTGTTCCTCCCCTGAAATAGGGAAAAAGGGAAAAGAAAATAGTCAGTAGAAGATATTTCAGTAGAAGAAAATTCCTTTAAAAGTTAAACTATTTTATATTCAAACAAACCATTAAATAATAAATTTGAATATCCAATGGAGTTTTTACTTTTAGTTTTTGTATAATAACTTAGATCTGGATTAATGGAATTTTGTGATCCAAGACACATTTTAAAGTTACTCTCTTTGACTCCTTCATCATACTTATTTCTATGGCCTACATTTTAAAGTCCCTACATCTATCATTAACCTCTCTTATTCACTAATGCATGTACTGTAAAACATTTCTTAAGTTTAAAAAAATGACTAAATCGAACTTCAGTAGATATTTGCTGTTTCACATAGTGGCTTTGTGTTTTTACCTCAGCATCTCTAGTTTTTATTCTGTTGGTAATGGCTTTTAATTGCCTTTTAGAGAAGTATGCCTCCCCCATTGTCAGAATCTTAGTGTATATCCAGATGCTCCGCACACAGTTAATGGACAGAGAAGAGAAAACAGTTGGAGTTCTTGACTCCAGTGGTGATGGCCAGCATGAGACAGGTCAGCAGCAACAGCACCCTTGACCTTAGGTGCATCCCTGCCTTCACCCTTTTACCCAGTTGGGGTCTTTGGTTATTCTCGCTGATGGTCTGAGGAACCTGACAATTTTCTAATAAATCTCTTTTTCAATCATGTTAGCCAACCACTTTTGTTGAAGCAATAAAAACAAAATCTCTGGTTCAGAACTTTCAAAGTACCTAAAAAATGTCAAGTTTCAGTTTTGTATAGCGAATATAAAATAGGGAACTAATGCATCTAAAGTGTTGTAAAGACAAGGAGTTTTCAACTTTATTATTGAATACCTATCTTACTCATTTTCCTCCATGATCACTAATCTTTTAGAATATTGTCTCTTCATATGCTTTCATAATGTATTTGACCCAAGAACATGTTTCCACTCATTGAAAGTTCTTTATTTTGGAGAGGATATGGCAGAATATTGTCAGAGTGAAGAGTCTTTAGGATATTTGAGTTATCAGGATTGGGGAAGAGGATTTGAATCAAGCAGCAATTATGTCCATATTGATCATATTGATTGATTCATTCATTCCTCCATTAGACAGGTATTGTGTACTTTATGCCAGACAAATAATGGAGATAATGAAATAAACAGTCAACTGCAGTGCCCTGAGCAGTGAACGCATGGGGTGCTGTGGAGCTCAGGAGGATCCTGAAAGGGCCATCGAATTCTCAAACTATGTGATGCTTGTTTTGGGTCTGGAAGAATGTGGAGGAAGTATTCTGGCGAAGAATGAGGGAAGGGAAAAAGAACCAATAGCCTGTGGGTAAGATCCAAGAAGGAAAGCATGGTGCATTTGGAGAAAGGAAGTGGTTCCCTGTGAGCAGGGTTTGAGGGTTGACATTAAGGATTTGATGAGTCGAAAAAGGGTGGTAGGAGCTAGAGATGGAAAACTTTGTGTGCCACGTTCGAGCTTGGCCTTGATCTACAGACTGTGAGGGGCTTGGGAGCTACAGAGTTAAGATAGGCATTTTTAGAGAGTCAACCTGACTGCTGTATAGAGAATGAATTGTATGAGATCTAAAATCAAAAGAGAGAGAGCAGTTAAAGCTATTTAAAGAGTCTAGATGAGATACTGGAGGGGAGACCTAAGACAGAGACTCAGTACGGTTAGTCTAAATGCCCCTTCCATGTAACCACAAAAGCAGAAGGCCTTTCCTTTGTTAATTTTAAATGTAAGTCCCATAAGCAGATTTCTTTCCTCCCTCCTTCCTTTCCTTCATTCAGGAGCTAAATGTTTATGTGCTCTTGTAATGCATTATTCAAGCTACGTAGTTATGGTGGGGAATGTAGCAGGTATATTGTCTACCCTTATTTCTGCCAGCAAGGGTTCTAGCAGGAAATGGTGACATACTCCAAATTGCATAATTCAAGAATGGGTTATTAAAGGGAATATTCTTTAAAGTGGTAGAAGGTGGTAGCCTGGGGCCAGTAACAGCTGTTAGAACCCTTGACCTGAAGAAACAAGGGAAGGGAGTGGCTTTTCATAATCTGGAATACGACAGCCTTGTGGAGAGGACCCACCTTGGGAGAAGCTGTGATCTTCAGTTGGGGTGGAAGGTACTGCCAATCCAAGGTGACTTTCAAAGAGGGAGCTGGAGAACAGATATCCTGCCTATCCTTTTATCATCCTGCTCTATCCTTCCCTCCAGTATGCTGCTGGGCTTTCAGCTGGCCCAACCAAACAGAAGGGCAAAAGGCATGGGGGTCTATGATGTTTTCTATTTGGGTCCTCCTCATGGAGCAAAAAGGCAGTACAGAATTTTGGAGAATTAAGTGGGACGAGCAAACAAAAGTTATAGAGAATGCCAGGAAACTCCCATGCTTTCCTCTATCTGTGCGTGCATGTGTTTACCTTTTCAAGACTGTCTGTGATGTTTCTTTCAACTTGGTCTCACCTTGCTCCGGCAAGGAGAATCCAAAACTAAAAGATTGTATTGTGTGCTTCAGGGAGTGTGAATTGAGCAGGGATGGATTTCAAGACTGCAGCCCACATGTAATAGTCCATTCTGGACAATGTGAAAGGCCAGAGTTCTCACAGGACCTCCTAGGAACTCCACCTGTGCTGCACAGAAAGCCCACATACCTGCCATACAGAGGGTTGTCGGAGGTCATCCAGCGTGAGCCAGGAAGAGAGAAATGCAAATGTAAAATTTTACCCACTTTCTCTGAACTTCTCATGGGCTCTAGAAAAGCCAGAAAATAGCAGGGCTGAAGAAGTCAAGTGGAAAGTGAAAGAACAGATGTTCCCTTCCCTCTGTAGATCCATGGTTCAGGCTTGTATTGGAGGAGGGAAAGCTCTGGATTGAAATGGAGATGACAGTTTTGACTTAGAATGAAGTTTTTCAGTACCTGAAGGTGAATCTTACTTGCTGAACGTGGATTTTGATCCCTTAAAATGACTCCAAAGTCATGTGATATGCATAAAATGGGAGCAGAGATTGAGCAGAGTGTGTTTAAAGACAGTGTTTGTAGAAAAATAAAGCTACTCCCTGGTCTCTGTAAACCAGTTATAATAGTATCATAGGATCTTCTGTGTGTTGAATTTGAAGCCCCAGTAGCGTAATTAGTCAATGCTACACTTTCTGAATAATTTTATTTCTCTAACGATATGGTGGAAAGGTTGAAATCATTTGGATTGAGCAAAATATATATCGTATTCATTGTTCAACCAGAGTAAACTGAGTCACTGAGTCTTGGTCTCCACAACTGCTACTTTTGCTTTCTGGTGCTTAGCTCTTTAACTTCTAGGGAAGTTCTCACTAAGACTGACTCAGCAATAATACAGGCAACACTTCATTCCAGTTTTAAACATCAGCATCTATTGAATAGACATGCGAAAGAGGCAGACCGTTGAGAATCTATGGAGTTGGGAGGAAAAAACACAAAAGGAAAACTTCATTCTGAAAAAGGAAGAACAACTGAAGAAGCCAGCAGTGGAAAGGAGTGTGGGTACATCTGACAAAGAAAGATTAGCTCAGTGGTTAATGATGAATTTACTGATAGACTGTAAAGTGGGTTAGAAATGTGGGAGAGTTTAGAAAAGATAATAGAGTTAGACAAAAAGAGGAGTTTTTCATCATGGGGAAGTTTTTAATCGAGAGAGAGACAGAGACAGAGAGAGAGAGAGAGAGAGAGATGGGCGGGCGGACTGAGGGGGAGAGAGAAACAGGATCAATAGGAACCAAAGTGGAAAAACAAACAAGAAAGGGCAAATCTCATAAATTCTGTATATGTAACTTAAGAGGGTAAAAAATGAAGTTCCATTTTTTTGTGTGTGAGTTTGAATTTTGTGCATGGGGCTACATCATCCTGGATAAATTGCTGCATGATCCTGATCAGTCAAAATACTTTCTGTGCTGTTTATGTCATTGTAAGTTTCAAGTTCCTGGTGATTAGGCAGGATGCTTATTTTTCTCTCATGATGTTATCACACAAGGGCTCCTGTGCCCACAGCACAGAAAGCCAAACTCTGCCAGCAGGTGTTTGCAGCAAAGTAAGGGTTTGTTTGCAGGGGTCAAGCAACGGAATAAAGTTTAGAATAGGGAGATTAATCATAAACTCGGTGAGGAGATTCGGATTTAGGGGGCTTGGTTTCAGTGATTCAAACTGAGGACTTCCTCCAAAATACGGAGGTATTCGTAGTAAAGTGTTGTAAGCTCCTAGAATAGATCTGATGAAAACCTTATTTTAAGCCAGAGGAACGTATTACACCAGGCTATCACTGTAAGCAGGGCTTGAATCCCAGTCACCACAGTGATGACTGATTCCAGGCACCGTTAGTGTGCCTTTCCCCATTGCATCCTCCACACAGGAAGCCTCCCACTACTCTTGATCTTTTCCGTTCCCCCTATTCTGATGGTTCCGTCTTTCTCAGCAGGTTTTCCAATTGGCAGGTTAGTAGTTTACAGTTATCCTGTTCCTGGCCTGCTGTCCACAGACCATGTTATGTTGATGGTATCATTGGCTGCATTTTCGGTGTGATGATGCCATAATTTTGACGGTTCCTTTTGATTTTCTATGGGGATTTTGACGTTTTTTTTAAAAATTTGTTTTTGGAGGGAGACATTATTTATTTCAGTAGTTGGCTTGGGCAAAGCCATAAAACTTATGCTTTTTGGTATGCAAAATACCAAAAGCACTCTGAGCTATTTGAAGAGAAAAATTCATAGGGTATTGGTATTTGTTCATTTAGAGTATGAAGAGAGCAGAGATGGGATTCTCAGACTATACTTTTCTCAGATTATACTTGCAAAACGTTAATCTTTAATAACGCAGGGTAAAGGACAGGTAATCAGCAATTTCTTCCAACAGTAATTTACATTTGATATATATTCCTGTCCTCTTTACAAGCTTCATGTGGTCCCATAATTTTATATCTCATGCTCACTGGCATCTAATATAAAATGCCAGTATATAAATCAACTGTGAAATTGGCCTAAATTGTGTAATAAATTGTGTCATACTTTAGTGTTTTAGAAAATATTCATTAACCTCTTTGTAACTTTACTAATTAGAATAAAATGGAAACTTTCCTCTCTTCACTTTCAAACATATATGTACACAAATGCATACATAGTACGTTTGGTTCATTATTTGAGGAATTTACTATTACTGAGTTTTAAATACAAAACAGTTTAAAAGATTATCCAGAGTTCTGCTTCTGCCTGGTATATAATAAGTTGGAAAAAGTGTGTCGCTCCCAAGCTAAGTACACTAAAAAATTATAACATTTTTTGTACCCACCAGAGAGCTGAAGTCACAGGACAAATAAAGTTACTTGATTTCTAAAGAAAAACAAGTCCCTCTAAGGGTATAGGGCACAATAAGAGTCTCAACTGTGCAGGGTATGGGAGGATGAGACACTGGCACCTTACAAGCATGTAAGAATCCAGTTAAAGTTTGTAATAAGCTTCCAGAGTCTGAGCATGGATTACAGTGAGAGGATAACCCCCATCTCCTGCCACCAACAGAAGGCACCCATTCCCAGGCTCTTCTCCTTGAACCTCCAAGGGGTCCTCACAAGAAAGGTCGTGGGGAGAGTGGGAGACCAGGGAAGGCCCCACTGCATGATGGAGTTCTGAGGGGAGGGGTAGCCACACTGGTGGATGGCTTTAGGGGCACCACTCCCTTAGGAAATGAAAGCCCTAGTCTCTGAGAGAAAGGCAGCAAACCCTTTGGCCCCCAGGGCACAAGCGAAGATCCGTTTTAGGCACAAAACTAAAATGTGTTATCCCTGAGAAAGAAAGAAAAGGTAATTGGATTTTATCAAAATTAAACGCATTTGTTCTGAAAAAGACTAACAACAGACTATAAGAAAATATTTGCAATCCACTTATCTGTTAAAGGATTTATAACCCGACTATATAAAGAACTCTTAGAACTCAAAAATAAGAAAATAACACAATTTAAGAAATGGGTAAAAGGTTTGAGCACACACTTCAAAGAAGAAATATGTATGGCAAGTATGTACATTAAAAGATACTAAACATTATGTATCATTACAGAAGTTCAAATTAAAACAGCAATGAGATACCATTATGCACTTACTTGTATGGCAAAACCCCCAAATCTGCCAATAATGACTGCTGGCAATGATGCAGAAAAACAAGAATAAGTAATTTTGTTTTTAATTGCTCTAAAAGGTAAGTAAAAACCAAAAAACCAAAAAAGTATCAATGCACTTTGGTTTTATAGTATATGTAAAAGTAATGACAGCAATAGCACAAAAGATGGGATATGGAAATAAGTAGATATAAACATGTATTTGTTAACATATATGCATATATATATGTTTTCACTTACATATGTTCCCTAGCTCTCTCCCCTGAGAATAACTGGATGCAGCTTCACCACAATAGCAACATAGTGCCCTTGATCTCTGGACATTTCTTCAATAAAAGGAACCAGGGTTCCATGAAGAAATGCCAGGGCTGGGATAGGGAATGTACCAGATGAGCCTGGAACTTCTTTTTGGAACATAAAATAAGAAAGTGTTCCAAAACAATGGGGATATGTTGAAAGTACATAGGAGCCAGCTACGATGGGGTTTCCAAGGGTCAAATCTGGAAACATTTGAAACTTGAATAATATTAGTAATGGATCATGACTCATTGAATAAAATAGGTATCCTTATGTTCTTATTGATATAAGCAAACCAATAAATTCAATTTTGATGAGGAATGGTATTTTTATAGAGTCTCAGAATAACTTCCAACAAAACACGTATTCATTACAAAGGGGAAAAGGGTGACTTTTTAGTGATGAGTCCTGGCAAACACTACTTTAATCAAGAGAGCAAAGAGTGAACATTATCAGTAATGGGACAAGTTTAAATCCTGAGACTCCTGATAGGATGCATAGTAAAGGAACAGCATCAGTAATATATAAATACTAATTTCCTTATTTTCAGTTTTCATATTGGATTATGTAGAAGACTGTCTTCATTTGTAAGGAACACACTAAAGTATTTGCGGAAGAGTAGCATCATGTCAGCAACTCACACCCATAATCAATTTTTTGAGGTTTTCTTACAAATTTTCTGTTGAATTTGAGATTTTTTTTTTAGAAACGAAATGGTTTTGAGAGTCTTAATTGCAATTTGCATTTCATATCTTGTTATTCTTGCTGTAGTAAAGAGATTGGTGTGTCCTATTAGGCCAATTAAATTCTTAATTTTGGTTAAAGACTTTTCAGAGATCATTTAAGGAGAAAAAAATAGATTTTACACACCAAACTGAGATTCAAGGTAGTAAGTTCCCAGAATTCATAACACACTACATTATATTCATATTCCATTCTAGAGTAATTAAAATATTTTATGACAACAGTGGGACTATGGGAAATTGATTAAAAATTTGATTTGAATGTGTTTTTATCATTTTAAGATTATTACTATAAATGACAAGTTTAGTTTTTGATTGAGGAATATCTTTATTTTTTAGGGTTTACTAAATACCAATGGTATACACATCTCCAACTGTTAGTAAAATTTAATCACAGAAGATTTGTGGTGAAATAAGGCAAACAAAATAGAAAGGTTATCTAATCCATTTAAGATCTTAATAGTACTTAATAGTACTCTTTCCAAGTTATTAAAAAATCATCACGTAGAGACAAATTATTTTGTTTTCCTCGATTACCTCTCCTATTTCCCTATGATCTTTTCAGAGGTTTCAGAAACTCGTGTGTTACAAGTAGCCTCAGGGATGACACATTTGTACTCCTTCGCCATTATGTAAGGGTACTCACTGAATCTGTGGGAGAAATACCATATTTTGTCAATTTCTCTTTGAAGACACCATTTCAAACGTGGACATAACAGTCTACTAAGTGGTGTCAAGTGCTTAAGCTCTAGAAAATAAGCCATTTGCTCCCTGGTTGCCCCGGGTTCATTAGAAGCTGTTTCTTCCAGGACCATATCTATATGTGTGTGCGTGCATAACAGAAAGAGATGGAGGAGGGGAGAGAGGGAGAGAGGGAGTGGGATAGCAAGTCGTTTCTTTTTATGGTGTCCATTGGGAGTTGGTAAGAGTTCTTTTTAAACAATCTAAGATTCCTGGACTCAGAATTTAAGTGTGTAATATAAGATTGAATTATCAATATCTCAGACCAACTTGTGACCAAGGAACACTTTGAGGTGACATTCAGTTGCAAATATCCAGGCTTAGAGACCTGATTTGCACAGGTGATTCTTTAGGTACTCCACAAGCATGCCCCATAGGTAGTAGCTGAGTCTTTGTGCTTGACATGAGCAACTTTACACTCAGAGCCACTTTTATTTTACAGTTTAGAGAGTGCCTCACATTGGTGGCATTCAGAGCCATAGAGTATAGTCCCCAGTGGGCAATGAAAGGCCCAGCAGTTTTTGGATTTTGTGAAAAAGCTTTTCTAGAAACCGAGTAACCCTAGGAAGACTTACTTGACTTTTTGAGTAGATGATATACATTGTAACACTTTATCCTTAGTAGTATGTTGAGGTCCGTTAATATTTCAGTATCATACTTAGCAAAGCAGCTCATACCCTCCTACTCATCAAGAAAAAATTCATCTATTTTTCTTTAGGTTTCTCATGATGAAGTCCCATGATCTGAAGTCCATTGATCTCTGTTGATTCCATGATTCAGAACATGACTGGAAACCAGAGTAATGTAGTGTGTTTTTCCCTGAATTCTGGGTCTCCAAAAACTCCTTAAAATTTTGGAGTCCATAGAAATACCAAATGGTAGGACAGAGTTTGATCTCTTTGAACATCTGTGGTAGTAGCCTGAACAGTGGTTTATAAACTTTGGACACTTCTGTCAGGGAGAGTCAGGAGTTAATTTTGTAGGTAAGTTGACTACGATGCTGAAGTGCCTCATTCTCAGAGGCCAGGCAGGATCTTAAGCTTTAACATAACTATGGTTACTGTAAATGCAGAGTGTCAAGTGGTCTGGGATGCTTTGAATGGCATGATGTATTGAAGTATAACCCAAACCTCTTGCAGCGCCATCAAAATTTTCACCATATCTGCATATCACCTGATATCTACATATCATCTCATGTTTACTCCATATATATATATATATATATATTTTTTAAATAGACTTTAAAAAATATTTATTTAAAAGGGAGACTTTGTATCACTATTGCACAATGTCCGTCTCTTGCCCCCAAATAGAAAACAGCCGTAATATAAACTGGTAACAGATGATCTCATGTTTCACAGAGAAAAGAGCATTGTCTTTGCTGTCAGGTAGGTCTGGATTAAATCTTTGCATCTTACATGTCTAATTCAAATACCTGATTGGTGATCTTGGGCAGTCTCTTATAACTTCAGTTTCCTAATTTGTAAAATGATATAATTTTACCTAATTTTAGTGTTCTAAAAAAAATAGGTATAATGAAATTATAGGACAAAAGCAAATAGCAATACTGGAACAAAGTAGGTAATCAGTAAACAGCAACTTGTTTCAGAACAAGTTGTTCTGAAGCAAGTTGTTTCAGAATAGATGTATTTTTAAGTGGTTTTCCGCAATTTTCTCATCTCCATCTATTGAAATACTACTTCATCTTCAAGACCTAAATTTTAAAATTACTTCTTCCTCCAAGATTTCCCTGCTGGAAATAAAAATTTGTTCTAACATTTTGAAATAATTTAAAAACATAAACATAAAAAGGGAAAATGTAAACTTTTTTGTCCTTTATGTGATTTTTCTCTAGTTTTAAAAGAAGGGATAATTAGTATAAATATTGGACGAGGTTTTTTTTGGTTTGTTTTTTTCAGAGAATAGCTGTTTTCATGAAACTGGTTTGTTTTTTAATTAACAGAAGAGAGATGATACATTAAGTGTCACGATTTATTTTCAAGTTGTTATAACCATAACACGCACAAATTTCAGAAGAGAAATTTTTAAGAGACTACAGAGCCTAGGGAGGTTATAACTAGAGACCTTAATAATGATAATAAAAAGCTCCCATAAAGGACAAAATTGTGTTTATGCATATTCTTTAGCTTTATTTGAAATGGAGTGCAGAGCACACTAAAATTTGCTAGAATAGTGCTTCTCCCTTTAATGACCTGAGACGTAGTCTGTGTATGTACAGTCGGATACATGCCTATCAGGACAGCAGAAGGCTATTAAACCTGAAGGATTAGAGTTTAGTGCAAACTAGAATAACAGTAAAAGGCTAATAAATGTCTTCATGCATACCAAGTTCTGGCTGGTATCATTAGTGTATTTCAAATAACTTTATATAATTGGTAAGCAGCTGTTTGAGTTAGTTTAAAAACTAACCTTGGTGTTTCTGATTTTAAAACTTATTTTAAGGAAGAATGCTTCCAGTTTTTATACATCCAAACCTTGACAAATTTAAAAGACAATAGTAGCTGAACACCACTCTTCCAGGCAAGTTAAGCGAAAAATGGATAGTATGAAATTGATTCTCCTGAACAACTGAGCTAAAGAGCAATAAATACACAGATCTAAATAGATGCACATAACACCCATTCTCACCTGGTAAGATTTTATCTTTAAAGGTAAACAAAAAAGGGAAGGTTTTTCTCCCTATGATTACTGCTGGCAGTGCTGTGCACTCAGAAGTTGTATCTTTCGTTTAACACTCTGCATTATTTTTCTATTGCTGCTATAACAAATTAGCACAAACTTGGTGAGTGGCTTGAAGCAGCACTCATTTATTTTCTTAGAGTTCTGTAAGTTAGAAATCCAACGTGAGTCTCAATGGGGTAAAATCAAGGCATTGGTAGGGCTGCTTTCCTTCTGGAGGCTCTGGTGGAAAATTCCTTGCCTTTCCTGGCTTCTAGAGACCACCTGCTTTCCTTGGCTTGTGGTCCTCTTCTTCCATGTTCAGCTGCTTAATTACATTGGCAAATGTGAATGTGTACAGTAAAGTAGTCACAGTTTCCAGGAACTATAGCACATGGGCATTTGTTGGTGGGGAGGGGTGAGGTGGGGCAGGGTTTCTGCCTCCCACACACTTTGAACTTACAGGGACACCATGCTTTTGCTTCAGGGATCCCCTGTTGCTACTGATTGCCACTGGTCTTGGCAAAGTAGTGAAAGAGAAATTTTCAGTCTAGTTAATAACGAAGCATTTAAAATGAATTACATATTAAAAAACCCAAACCTTACAAAATGTGGGTAATGAATCCACAGGCATCCAATCCTTGGGGCTATTTCACACATGAGGACAAGAAGGTATGGTGCTGAGATTTGAGCCCAGGCAGCCTAGCTGTAGAACGTCTCAACCCTTAACCACCATTATATACAGTCTCTTCATGCAGTGGAGAAAAATCTATACCTCAGTAAGTTGACAGGAAGTTTAAATAATAAAATGTATGCAAAAGACCCAGCACAGTGCTTAAACTAAGATCACCCCTCAAGACTGCTTGTTTTCCTACCTCTCTGAATATCAAGGATCCAATAGAATGACAGCAAGATGCTGAAAAAGAAGGTATTTCTTGGGAAGGAGAGAAAACAAGAGGGAGAAAAAAGGGCAGAAAAAAAGGGAGGTTTCTTTTCTCATTTGGCAGGGGACCATATAGGGTAATGGTTAAGAGCAGAGGCCTTCTGGAGCAAGGCTACCTGGGTTCAGATGTGAGCACAGTGTGCATCCATATGTAAATACTGGTTTGAAACCTGTATCCAACAATCCTCAAAATATTAGGGGATTTATCTTCCCTAAGTGTACACTTCCTTATGTAAATGACCATAGGTCTCTTTGAGGAAGGACAGGGGAAATTATTATAGTACACTTCTACCATAGTTTTGTTAGTCTCCTCCTCCCAAGGAACTGGCCACCTCTTTAGTCAATGGGTCTAAGTCTGAAAACTGACTCTGGTGTGGAAACTGAACAAGGTCCTTTATTGGAGTAACTACCTTCAGCCTCCTGACCATCATCTTTGATTTCTTGATGCATATAGATTTGTACCCTTGTTGGTTCCCCATATATTTGTGGACATGAGATTCCATTACTTCTTTCCAGGTCCTTTCACTACTTCTGACCTTGCTACTCATTGTAAAATTGAATGCACCTGGCTTCTGAGGATTGAGAGGCACCATCTGGTCTCTATTATTTCAGGATCCTCTCATCCCCATCATGTAGGTCTGTATCAAACTCTCCAACTCTGAGCCCTAGCCTGAAACTGAAACTGCCTGAGTACCTATGTGAACTCTCCCTACCCTGCAACTTTCTGAAATCTTAAATTATTAAAAAATGTTATTAAAATTGAAGAGGACTTTCCTGGTGGTGCAGTGGTTAAGAATCTGCCTCCCAATGCAGGGGACATGGGTTCGATCCCTGGTGCAGGTGGATCCCACATGCTGCGGAGCAACAAAGCCCCTGCACCACAACTACTGAGCCTGTGCTCTAGAGCCCGCGAACCACAATTGCTGAAGCCCCTGCACCTAGAGCCCGTGCTCCACAACAAGAGAAGCCACTGCAATGAGAAGCCTGCGCACCTCAACGAAGAGTAGCCCCCACTCACTGCAACTAGAGAAAGCCTGCGTGCAGTGACGAAGACCCAACACAGCTCTAAATAAATAAATTTATTTTTAAAAACTGAAGAAATGCTAATCACTATTACACAATTGTGATAGTTTTATTTATATTGATCTAAATGCCTTCAGTAGACCATATTCTTTAACACACACATTATCTTAAAATTATCTTGCATATAATACAATCTAGTAGAGTTATGTTACTTGCAGCATAATTATAAGAGTATTATTAATTAAAGCCATTATAGGTGTTGTGATCCAATACTGAGACACAGTTTAAAATTGTATAACGAATGTCTTCTTTCAACACTGTCAGTGGTTGTATCATTAAGGATCTGCCAAACTAAAAACATCTTGGTAGATTGGACCATACGAAATCCCCAAGTCACTTGACCTCTTTGATTATAACTGAGTAAAAGGCACTCCAGAATACTGCTTAGCTGCCATAGAAAAAAGGCACTGACACTACCAGTGATGATCAAAATGAAAACTTTCCAACAACACTGCTACGTTAATATAGACCGAGAAGCAGCAGCTTAGCAACTAGGCCAAGAGAAGCACAATAAGTGAGTCTGATAGTCTCGTCTATGTGTTTTTTTTTTAAAACATCTTTATTGGAGTATAATCGATTTACAATGGTGTGTTAGTTTCTGCTTTACAACAAAGTGAACCAGTTATACATATACATATGTCACCATATCTCTTCCCTCTTGCATCTCCCTCCCTCCCATCCTCCCTATCCCACCCCTCCAGGCAGTCACAAAGCACCGAGCTTATCTCCCTGTGCTATGTGGCTGCTTCCAACTAGCTATCTATTTTACGTTTGGTAGTATATCTATGGCCATGCCACTCTCTCACTTTGTCCCAGCTTACCCTTCCCCCTCCCCGTATCCTCAAGTCCATTCTCTAGTAGGTCTGTGTCTTTTTTCCCGTCTTGCCCCTAGGTTCTTCATGACCATTTTTTTTTTTTTGGTTCCATATATATGTGGTAGCATACGGTATTTGTTTTTCTCTTTCTTAATTACTTCACTCTGTATGACAGACTCTAGGTCCATCCACCTCACTACAAATAACTCAATTTCGTTTCTTTTTATGGCTGAGCAATATGCCATTGTATATATGTGCCACATCTTCTTTATCCATTCATCTGTTGATGGACACTTAGGTTGCTCCCATGTCCTGGCTATTGTAAATAGGGCTGCAATGAACATTTTGGAACATGACTCTTTTTGAATTATGATTTTCTCAGGGTATATGCCCAGTAGTGGGATTGCTGGGTTGTATGGTAGTTCTATTTTTAGTTTTTTAAGGAACCTCCATGCTGTTCTCCATAGTGGCTGTATCAATTTACATTCCCACCAAGAGTGCAAGAGGGTTCCCTTTTATCCACACCCTCTCCAGCATTTATTGTTTGTAGATTTTTTGATGATGGCCATTCTGACTGGTGTGAGATGATATCTCATTGTAGTTTTGATTTGTGTTTCTCTAATGATTAATGATGTTGAGCATTCTTTCATGTGTTTGTTGGCAATCTGTATATCTTCTTTGGAGAAATGTCTACTTAGGCCTTCTGCCCAATTTTGGATTGAGTTGGTTGTTACTTTGATATTGACATTTTGGAGATTAATCCTTTGTCAGTTGCTTCATTTGCAAATATCTTCTCCCATTTGGAGTGTTGTCTTTTCATCTTGATTATGGTTTCCTTACCTGTGCAGAAGCTTTTAAGTTTCATTAGATTCCATTTGTTTATTTTTGTTTTTATTTCCATTTCTCTAGGAGGTGGGTCAAAAAGGATCTTGCAGTAATTTATGTCATAGTGTGTTCTGCCTATGTTTTCCTCTAAGAGTTTGATAGTGTCTGGCCTTACATTTAGGTCTTTAATCCATTTTCAGTTTATTTTTGTTTATGGTGTTAGGGAGTGTTCTAATTTCATTCTTTTATATGTAGCTGTCCAGTTTTCCCAGCACCACTTATTGAAGAGACTGTCTTTTCTCCATTGTATATGCTTGCCTCCTTTATCAAAAATATGGTGACCATATGTGCGTGGGTTTATCTCTGGGCTTTCTATCCTGTTCCATTGATCTATATTTCTGTTTTTGTGCCAGTACCATACTGTCTTGATTGCTGTAGCTTTGTAGTATAGTCTGAAGTCAGGGAGCCTGATTCCTCCAACTCCATTTTTCGTTATCAAGATTGCTTTGGCTATTCGGGGTCTTTTGTGTTTCCATACAAATTGTGAAATGTTTTGTTCTCATTCTGTGAAAAATGCCAGTGGTAGTTTGATAGGGATTGCATTGAATCTGTAGATTGCTTTGGGTTGTAGAGTCATTTTCACAATGTTGATTCTTCCAATCCAAGAACATGGTATATCTCTCTATCTATTTGTATCATCTTTAATTTCTTTCATCAGTGTCTTATAATTTTCTGCATAGAGGCCTTTTGTCTCCATAGGTAGGTTTATTCCTAGATATTTTACTCTTCTTGTTGCAGTGGTACATGGGAGTGTTTTCTTAATTTCACTTTCAGATTTTTCATCATTAGTGTATAGGAATGCCAGAGATTTCTGTGAATTAATTTTGTACCCTGCTACTTTACCAAATTCACTGAGTACCTCTAGTAGTTTTCTTGCAGCATCTTTAGGATTTCCTGTGTATAGTATCATGTCATCTGCAAACAGTGACAGATTTACTTCTTCTTTTCTGATTTGGATTCCTTTTATTTCTTTTTCTTCTCTGATTGCTGTGGCTAAAATTTCTGGAACAATATTGAGCAAGAGTGGTGAGAGTGGGCAACCTTGTCTTTTTCCTGATCTTAGTGGAAATGCTTTCAGTTTTTCACCATTGAGGACGATGTTGGCTGTGGGTTTGTCACATATGGCCATTATTATGTTGAGAAAAGTTCCCCCTATGACTACTTTCTGGAGGGTTTTTATCATAAATGGGTGTTGAATTTTGTCGAAAGCTTTCTCTGCATCTACTGAGATGATCATATGTTTTTTCTCCTTCAATTTGTTAATATGGTGTATCACATTGATTGATTTGCATATGTTGAAGAATGCTTGCATTCCTGAAATAAACCCTTTTAATGTGCTGTTGGATTCTGTTTGCTAGTATTTTGTTGAGGATTTTTGCATCTATGTTCATCAGTGATATTGGCCTGTAGTTTTCTTTGTGACACCTTTGTCTGGTTTTGCTGTCAGGGTGATGGTGGCCTCGTAGAGTGAATTTGGGAGTGTTCCTCCCTCTGCTATATTTTGAAGGAGTTTGAGAAGGATAGGTGTTAGCTCTTCTCTAAATGTTTGATAGAATTCACCAGTGAAGCCATATGGTCCTGGGCTTTTGTTTGTTGGAAGATTTTTAATCACAGTTCAATTTCAGTGCTTGTGGTTGGTCTGTTCATATTTTCTATTTCTTCCTGGTTCAGTCTTGGAAGTTGTGGATTTCTAAGAATGTGTCCATTTCTTCTAGGTTGTCTATTTTATTGGCCTAGAGTTGCTTGTAGTAATCTCTCATGATCCTTTGTATTTCTGCAGTGTCAGTTGTTACTTCTCCTTTTTCACTTCTAATTCTATTGATGTGAGTCTTCTCCCTTTTTTTCTTGATGAGTGTCCCTAATGGTTTATCAATTTTGTTTATCTTCTCAAAGAACCAGCTTTTAGGTTTATTGATCTTTGCTATCGTTTCCTCCATTTCTTTTTCATTTATTTCTGATCTTATCTTTATGATTTCTTTCCTTCTGCTAACTTTGGGGTTTTTTCTTCTTATTTCTCTAATTGCTTTAGGTGTAATGTTAGGTTGTTTATTCAAGTTGTTTTTTGTTTCTTAAGGTAGGATTGTATTGCTGTTAACTTCTCTCTTAGAACTGCTTTTGCTGCATCCCATAGGTTTTGGGTCGTCATGTTTTCATTGTCATTTGTTTCTAGGTATTTTTTGATTTCCACTTTGATTTCTTGGTTATTAAGTAGTGTATTGTTTAGCCTCCATGTGTTTGTATTTTTTACAGATCTTTTCCTGTAATTGTTATCTAGTCTCATAGCATTGTGGTTGGAAAAGATACTTGATATGATTTCAATTTTCTTAAATTTACCAAGGCTTGATTTGTGACCCACGATATGATCTATCCTGGAGAATGTTCCATGAGCACTTGAGAAGAATGTGTATTCTGCTGTTTTTGGATGGAATGTCCTATAAATATTAATTAAGTCCATCTTGTTCAATGTATCATTTAAAGCTTGTGTTTCCTTATTTATTTTCATTTTGGATGATCTGTCCATTGGTGAAAGTGCGGTCTTAATGTCCCTTACTATGATTGTGTTACTGTTGTTTTCCCCTTTTATGGCTGACCGATGTGTATCTTCTTCTTGGATTGATCCCTTGATCATTATGTAGTGTCCTTCTTTGTCTCTTAATAGTCTTTGTTTCAAAGCCTATTTTATCTGATATGAGAATTGCTGCTCCAGATCTCTTTTGATTTCCATTTGCATGGAATATCTTTTTCCATCTCCTCACTTTCAGTCTGTATGTGTCCCTAGTTCTGAAGTGGGTCTCTTGTAGACAGCATATATACTGGTCTTCTTTTTGTATCCATTCAGCTAGTCTGTGTCTTCTGGTTGGAGCATTTAATCCATTTACTTTGAAGGTAATTATCGATATGTATGTTCCCATTACCATTTTCTTAAGTGTTTTGGGTTTGTTATTGTAGGTCTTTTCTTTCTCTTGTGTTTCATGCCCAGAGAAGTTCCTTTAGCATTTCTTGTAAAGCTGATTTGGTGGTGCTGAATTCTCTTAGCTTTTGCTTGTCTGTAAAGGTTTTAATTTCTCTGTCAAATCTGAATGAGATCCTTGCTGGGTAGAGTAATCTCGGTTGTAGTTTTTTCTCATTCACCACTTTAAATATGTCCTGCCATTCCCTTCTGGCTTGCAGGGTTTCTGCTGAAACATCAGCTGTTTACCTTATGGGTATTCCCTTGTGTGTTATTTGTTGTTTTCCCTTTGCTGCTTTTAATATGTTTTCTTTGTATTTAATTCTTGATAGTTTGATTAATATGTGTCTTAGCATGTTTGTCTTTGGATTTATCCTGTATGGGACTCTCTGTGCTTCCTGGAGTTGATTAACTATTTCCTTTTCCATATTAGGGAAGTTTTCATCTATAATCTCTTCAAATATTTTCTCAGTCCCTTTCTTTTTCTCTTCTTCTTCTGGACCCCTATAATTTGAATGGTGGTGCATTTAATGTTGTCCCAGAGGTCTCAGAGACTGTCCTCTATTCCTTTCATTCTTTTTTGTTTATTCTGCTCTACGGTAGTTATTTCCACTATTTTATCTTCTAGGTTACTTATCCGTTCTTTTGCCTACGTTATTCTGCTCTTGTTTCCTTCTACAGAATTTTTAATTTCATTTATTGTGTTATTCGTCACTGTTTGTTTGCTCTTTAGTTTTTCTAAGTCCTTGTTAAACATTTCTTGTATTTTCTCCATTCTATTTCCAAGATTTTGGATCATCTTTAGTATCATTCTGAATTCATTTTTAGGTAGACTGCCTTTTTCCTGTTCATTTGTTAGGTCTGGTGGGTTTTTGCTTTGCCCTTTTGTCTGCTGTGTGTTTCTCTGTCTTCTCATTTTGCTTAACTTACTGTATTTGTGGTCTCCTTTCTGCAGGCTGTAGGTTCGTAGTTCCCTTTGTTTTTGGTGTCTGTCCCCAGTGGCTAAGGTTGGTTCAGTGGGTTGTGTAGGCTTCCTGGTGGAGGGAACTAGTGCCTGTGTTCTGGTGGATGAGGCTGGATTTTGTCTTTGTGGTGGGCAGGTCCATGTCTGCTGGTGTGTTTTGGGGTGTCTGTGGCCTTATTATGATTTTAGGCAGCCTCTCTGCTAATGGATTGGTTTGTGTTCCCATCTTGCTAGTTGTTTGTCATAGGGTGTTCAGCACTGTAGCTTGCTGATCGTTGAGTGGAACTGGGTCTTGGTGTTGAGATGGAGATCTCTGGGAGATTTTCACCATTTGATATTATGTGGAGCTGGGAGGTCTCTTGTGGACCAGTGTCCTGAACTTGGCACTCCCACCTCAGAGGCGCAGCCCTGATCCCTGGCTGGAGCAGCAAGAGCCTGTCATCTATGCGGCTCAGGATAAAAGGGAGAAAAAAAAAAGGAAAGAAGAAGATAAAGTAAGATAAAATAAGTTATTAAAATAAAAAATAATTATTCAAAAAAACTTTTAAGTAATAAAAAAAAGAGAGCAACCAAACCAAAAAACAAATCCACCAACGATAAAAAGTATACTAAAAAAAAGGACAGACAGAACCCTAGGACAAATGGTAAAAGCAAAGCTATACAGACAAAATCACACACAGAAGCATACGCATACACAGTCACAAAAAGAGAAACAGGGAAAAAAATGTATGTATATCGTTGCTCCCAAAGTCGTCCTCCTCAATTTGGGATGATTCGTTGTCTATTCATGTATTCCACAGATGCAGGGTAAATCAAGTTGATTGTGGAGATTTAATCCCCTGCTCCTGAGGCTGCTGGGAGAAATTTCCCTTTTTCTTCTTTGTTTGCACAGCTCCTGGGGTTCAGCTTTGGATTTGGTCTCACCTCTGCATGTAGGTTGCCTGAGGACGTCTGTTCTTCACTCAGACAGGATTGGGTTAAAAGAGCAGCCGATTAGGGGTCTCTGGCTCACTCAGGCCAGGGTGAGGGAGGGGTACGGGTGCGGGGCGAGCCTGCGGTGGCAGAGGCCGGCATGACGTTGCAACAGCCTGAGGCGCACCGTGTGTTCTGCTCGGGAAGTTGTCCCTGAATCACAGGACCCTGGCAGTGGCGGGCTGCACAGGCTCCAGGAGGGGAGGTGTGGATAGTGACCTGTGCTTGCACCCAGGCTTCTTGGTGGCAGCAGCAGTAGCCTTAGCGTCCCATGCCCGTCTCTGGGGTCTGCGCTGATAGCCGTGGTTCGTGCCTATCTCTGGAGCTCCTTTAAGCAGCACTCTTAATCCCGTCTCCTCGCGCACCAGGAAATAAAGAGGGAAGAAAAAGTCTCTTGCTTTCTCGGCAGCTCCATACTTTTTCCCGGACTCCCTTCTGGCTAGCTGTGGCGCACTAGCCCCCTTCGGGCTGTGTTCACACCGCCAACCCCAGTCCTCTCCCTGGGATCTAAACTCTGAAGCCCGAGCCTCAGCTCCCAGCCCCCGCCTGTCCTGGCGGGTGATCAGAGAAGCCTCTCGGGCTGGTGAGTGCTGGTTGGCACTGATCCTCTGTGTGGGAATCTCTCCGCTTTCCCCTCCACACCCCTGTTGCTGTGTTCTCCTCCGTGGCTCCAAAGCTTCCCCCCTCCGCCACCCGCAGTCTGCCCGCGAAGGGACTCCTAGTGTGTGGAAACCTTTCCTCCTTCATAGCTCCCTCCCACTGGTGCAGGTCCCGTCCCTATTATTTTGTCTCTGTTTTTTCTTTTGCCCTACCACGTACGTGGGGGAGTTTCTTGCCTTTTGGGAGGTCTGAGGTCTTCTGCCAGCGTTCAGTAGGTGTTCTGTAGGAGTTGTTTCACATGTAGATGTATTTCTGATGTATTTATGGGGAGGAAGGTGATCTCCGCGTCTTACTCTTTTGCCATCTTGAAGCTCCTCCCTCATCTATGTGTTTGAAGTTGTCTAGAAAGTAGCAGAGAAAACAGACTGGCAATGGAGTGACTCATATAAAGACTGCAGTTACATCCAATAATCCTTCTAAGTTTATTTCTGTATAAGATATAGGATACTTGTACAGAAAGCAAAAAAAGTGGGGGAGCTGATAATGGGTAAGGTAGAAAACAAATTCAAATTACAATTTATCTAGAGAAGAAAAATGTTACTGCTATAATCTTCAAGGAAAAGTATGGCTACCAGATGAACTTCTTAACTTCGGTAAAGAAATATGAGAGACTTAGGATAAAGTGTGCATCCGTTTGTGACCCTTAAGTCACTAAGCAGAGCCTGACAGTGTGACAGAAACAGACTGAAGGTGCTGAGGCAAAGATTTTCTAAATATGTGTGTGTGTAAATATAAGAGTGTGTGTGTATACACACACACACATATATATAAAATCAAATTTTGCTGTTGCATTTTTACCTGCCCACCATGCTTTCTCTTCTCTGAATAATAGAACCCTGTTTTGCATGGCAAACTCCTTTTTTTTCTGCTTTGATTACAGCTGGCTTCTACTCAGAACTCAAGTACCCTACTACAGTGATTGACACTTTTAGATCTAGCAGTAAGAATACCTCATATTCTTTATCTAGAAGGATTGATTTAGGGATGGGCTCATGACCTAAACCAGGTGAATCAGAATCACTTTTGGAAAATTTTCTGGAGCTAATTTTCTCACAACAGAAGGCCATATGGTAGTAGCTGTCTTTGTTACCAAAAGGGAAGAACACACTTAAAAATGAAGATAATGTGGAGAGAAAAAGATCTGACAGATGGAGTAAGAAACACTGCTAACCACATTGTTTGAATGCCTGGATCCAGTCATGTCTGAAGTCATTTCATCCCTCTGGAACTCCCAGTTAGCCAGTTTATCCTCTTTGGATATTTATCTGTTTTATCTGAGCCTTGACTCTACTCAGCTCATGAACCTAATCTGCTACTATGTAATTAAAGTTGTAGTTTTCATTTGTCCTGTATGGTTGCTAATTCTAAAGTTTTAGGCTTTTGGTCACTTTGCTTCCCTAGTGTCTCAGACACTGATTCTCCCTCAAGTTACCCTTAAGGGCCATTTGGGAAATCTCTTTAAGACTAGCTGATGGAAGAGGATATAGCCAAGCTTTGCATATGACTGGTTGGCTGAATATATGAATGTAAATGAAAATCGAAGGTAGTTGCACTAATGCCCCACTTAGTGGTGACTTTGGTGGAGATTGGAAATAAAGATGCAAAATCCTCAAAATGGGTAGAGCTTTAAGGATGTGCCTGGCCACCCACTTTGTGTAGAGAGTGTCTCAAGGTAAGAAAACACATGGACTAATGCCAGTGGCAAATGACTACTTCAGTTAGTCAAGGAAAAAGATTTAAAGATCAAGAATGAGAATATCTGGGGTAGAGGCATGTTCATAGATGTAACCAAGTGAGCATGAAGTGTAAAGATCTTTGCATCATGATAATGCCCACCAGAGTTAACTCAGCAGAGGCATTATAACCAAGTAGACTAACTCAGCTGGCTTACATCAACCAGCACCTGTCATTGGCCATCCCATTCCTGGTGTCATAGGCATATGATTGTAGATTGTAGTGGTCATGGTTACAAAATGGAGATTCTTTATGGACCCGGCACTGTGGGATTTCACTCACCAAGGCTGATCTAAGTACTCCTGCCACTGAATGTCTAACCTGCTGGCAACAGAAATCAAAGCTGATATCTAGTTGTGGAATCCTTATTTAATGGAATATCTCATTGGACTAATGTGCTTCCATACATATTTTGGGAAATGTAACTTTAGTCATAGTCATTACTATTCTTTCCTTAAGTTTCTAATTTTCCAGTCTTTAACAGTTACTGTGTTTGCCTGGATCCCACAAATATGCTTGGACAAATTTCTTCTCTTGAGCCCCTGTCCTAATAATCCAACATCTTCACTCTTTCTTGCTGTGGATTAAAAGATCTTTTTTTTTTTTTTTCCACCAACCGTGTCATAAGTAGTGTTCTGGAGTTGGCACTAACTGGTTCACTAGAGCCAATTGTTAAATTTCCAGGAATTTTGTGAGCCAGTTAGGACCATTATTAAAAATTAAATGATATAAACTGAAACATAAGAACAACATTAATAAATACTTAAACCACATCAATCATTTTGCTCCATTTTATTATCTGTGCTCTTTGAAGTTATTTACAACTATTATATTTGTATGGTGAAAATACCATGTAATGGTGTGGTACTGCTTATCTCTTCCTAACTTCTCATTCAGGGCAGTCATGTTAGTGAGCCAGTTAGCCATGGCAGGAATATTCATTCCATGGAAATTGGCAAATAATACAAATCAGGGCTCCCTTCTTCCCCTTGAAGAGCTGGTTGGTAAACATTTTCTAGAGCATGACTGCATGTAACTCCGCATGAAGCCATCTTCCTTTAAGATGGGGAACTATTTTTTTCCTCTATTAAGGTAAATAAGCAGAATTTTTTGTTGTTATTGAATATAAACACTTTTTCTCTCTTTAGATGTGAAAAACAATATTGGGATAAGAAGGCATAGAATGAAGGCTTTCAAACACCTTGTTAGGTTGTTAGAATGATTCTCTCACAGCATGTAAAAATTAAGAATTTAAGGTTTCCCAGAAATAAGTCTAGGCCACTGAATCTCAGTTAATCCTGGCCTTCTTTGTCATATCTTTAGAGTGTTTATTGTTTCTGCAAAAATTTCCCTTGATACACAATTGTTTAATAATACTTGGATTCTTAGCTGATAATAAGATTCTTTTGTATTCATCATTTTTAAAAGACATTTTAGATAGTAGGGCATATGCATGCCTAACTTGATATGCAATCAGGAAAATATAAAATTCAAGCTGGGGGTGCTTTTGATTTTCTGTGCAAGCTGTTAAGTACCTAAAAATATGGAAATGTAGAAGAAGCAAAAATTACAAAAGAAAGAGACTCTACAAGATGTTTCCCCTGGGAATTCTTTGGAATTGCCAATGATCTTGGTGCTTGGTTGCCACACCTTCGGCTTTGCTAGAGATAACATGCTCCTTTATGTTAGAAGTATAAACTGTTATTTTCAAACAAGAAATATTAACAATAAATTATGGCATTCATTTTCCATTACCAAGGGCTTACTTTTGCTAGTAGTTGCTTACATTAAATAGCCAGGTTTCTAAAATATACTAATAAGATAATACCTAGCAAAATAAAAATGAAAATCAACCAACCAAATAAATAAAAAGTAAAAACAGAATGCTTGATGTCCCAGCAAACAATTTGCAGAGGAATTCTGCAAAGTGAAGAGTTGGTGCTGAATCTTGCCACGTTAAATGATTTTGCACAGAAATTATATTGACACAATTTTGATGTGTTTTTCCATTAAGAAACCAATTTCCACATAAGTGGTGAAATCAAGTTCCAACTTGATTTTTACAGTGAGAAGGATTATGCTGTCAAGTCAGATGGATCCATGTGAAGGCAATATTTTGTTTAGACAAATACTGAAAGTTATTTGAGTGCAAAAGAGCAGCACAACAATAATAGCCTAATATAAAGTAAGCATTCAAGAAATGTGTCTTCCTTAAAATGGAGTTTGCAATGGCTGGCTAAACCTATTCTAGAAAATACTATCCAACAAAATTTGATTTCTTATTGACTTAAAAAATTTCATTTTGATTGTATTGAATGCCTGAAAGGTATTTATTTCTATATTGGTTTGTGTTCTTCTTGTTAATATGTCTTTCTCTTCCAATATTGTAAGATTTTATCCTCACAGCCTTTAATTTGGTGTGATTCTTTTTTTATTTGAAGATCACTTTCTGAAATCGTTTATGGCTGATGAGACAGATCCGTATCCTTATCCTGGTTTCAACAGACTTGGTTTGACTCTCTGGCTTGTGACTTCCTGTGATAATTCCTGGTTTTAGCTCTGGCCTTAGAGATGATACTCAATAAATATCTGCTTTATTTAGAAGAGATTGAATGAGCATCTTGCCCTAGAGAGGGCTGAAAAACTGTTAGGTTTATAAGCCATAGTTTTGGTGAGAATCTACAGATGAGCCTATAGTAATTTATTGAAGTTGAGCTTTTCATTGGCAAAGTAGGTGACTTGGTTGTGCTGCTGGAAAGTAGTGTAAGTGGATTTTTTTCTTTGAGTTCCTAGTTGATAACAATTCATGCTATCAATCTGAGAAGTTCATAGAACTCAGGAGATGTGAACTCACAGCTCCTTAAAAACATGGGTTTCTAGTTAAAAGTCAGGGTCTTGATAATACATAGAGGCAGAAAATCACATTAATAAACATGAGTCTTTGTGAGGTGGTCATTATTACCACGATGGCAAAAAAAAAAAAAAAAAAATCCAGTAAGATATTGAGTCCCCAGCTTGGGACAGGGGTCCTGTACACATTCTCTGGAATCATCTGGAATCCCAGAGGCCCTGGCACATACACATAAGGAGCTGTATTTATGCTTTTAAATCAGCAGTATGATCTTAGCTTTGGCAGCAGTAGAGCAGTGAAGCCAGGAGCCTTAGTCTAATAAGTATACCTTGGCTGGCAAGCCTGTAGCATCGGTGTTGGCATTCAGTGCACTGGTTTCAATCCATCACTGTAATGAAGGGGAATAACACAACAGAGGGGAGTTGAATAGTTTACCATCTCTAGTGATGGTTATTTGAACTCACCATCTCCCTCCCTCCCTGCCTTTTTTTCTTCTTTCCTGCATCTTAAGCCTATATTCTCAGAAATAGCACTGGTTGGGGGCTGGGAAAGAATGGTAAGGAGCTGGAAATTCCAGTTTTATTGATTTGGGCTTAACAGAAATGTTTTCTTGTTTTTCTCTGGGAGGGGTTTACCTACACTCTAACTCAAAAAAGCCTAGGAAACAGTTACTACAATCTTAAAAGGATCAAAGTAAACTTTGTAGGCATGAGTGGTTGTAGAAGGCTTTTCAGAGGAATGCAGTATATTATAGCAAAAGTAGAGGACCAGGGATCAGGCCACTTCATTGTAGGTTCTGCGAATTGACCAGTAGCATGACTCTGAGGACCTGATTTATTCATCCGTAGAACGAGGCACGTAGAATACTAAGGTACTTTGCAACCAAATATGGTATGATTCCACCATGGTCCTCAATAAAGGATTCAAATCTGAGCTGAACTCTGAGTCCTTCGCAGTGCACTTGCTTTAAAATATATTTTGCTACTTAAAAAAATGAGAAATAGTGTAGCCATACCTTACTGTAGCCACTGGGCTTTATATCAACTTGCACTTGATAGTTTTATACCTAAAGGACAACATATATCAAGGGGATGATCCTCTCTGTAACTCTTGACATATTTTACATCATCATACCAATGCATTTTCAGCTGTTTATGCCAATGCTATCATGGTAGTCAAGGTCTTAAAGTATGCTTGGTTGACTTAAGGGAAAGGCATTTTCTGGGCTTCTTAATACCTTGTATTAAATATATATATA
>NW_020172676.1:1774263-1785251 GCF_003031525.2 Neophocaena asiaeorientalis asiaeorientalis | reverse complement strand
TATATATATATATATGTATATGTTATAGGGGGAACTGTGGGTAGATGGCTAAAGCCAATGATAGACCTTTCTACAGATCACAGAAATTAGTACTTAAATTTTGTCTGTATTGGTACAATGAAATGCTTCTGAAGATCACTGTTTTCCAATGGCAGAGGTAAACTAATGCTCTGTATTGCATTTGAGTAGCACTGGTTTGTTATAGAGTAGAAAATTACATAGTCTGACTGAATATTCTAAGCTAAAGGATTTACTGAAGTCTGAATGTTTTCTAAACTTCAGTCTGAATTATGAACTTCAGTCTGAATTAAGCACTGTTGATGCCACTAAGTGGCCTGTAACTTCTGTGCTGAGGCTGTTTCTTCCAAAGCAATTGCTATGCTTTGTAAGTATCCAATTAGTCAGCTATAGATGTTTCTGGATCATTCAGAAAGAAGAATAATTTATGATCTTGCCAAAGAATTATTTATTGTTTTCTGAGTAACAACATGAAGTATATATTCTCCCCAAAAAATCCAAAAAGTCAAAGATTAAAACATAACTGTGAATGCAACAGCTTGGACAAATTTCACAAACATGTTGCTGAGCAAAAGAAACCAATCCCATGCTAACCTGTGGTGATAGATGTAAGAAAGTTTTATTTTGCAGGAGATGGAGGGTGGGAGCTGGGGTCATGGATTGCCTCAAGGCAGGGAGGCATTAGGGAACTTTCCAGGGTGATGACAGTGATTTATTTCTTATTTTGTGTGATGGTTACACAGGTATAATACAACTGTCAAAATTCATTATCCTGAACATTTAAGATATGTGCATCTTATTGCATGGAAATGGTACTTCAATATAAAATGATGTAAAAAATATTCTGGATTCTGTATCCCTCCCTTCCCCTGGCCTGAGTGAGCCACAGCCCACGAATCAGCTGCTCCTTTAACCCCATCCTGTCTGAGCGAAGAACAGACGCCCTCAGGCGACCTACACACAGAGGCGCATCCAAATCCAAAGCTGAACCCAAGGAGCTGTGGGAACAAAGAAGAGAAAGGGAAATTTCTCCCAGCAACCTCAGGAGCAGCGGATTAAATCTACACAATCAACGTGATGTACCCTGCATCTGTAGAATACCTGAATAGAGAACGAATCATCCAAAATTGAGGAGATGGACTTTGGGAGCAACGATATATATATATATTTTTCCCTTTTTCTCTTTTTGTTGAGTGTGTATGTGTATGCTTCTGTGTGTGATTTTGTCTGTATAGATTTGCTTCTACCATTTGTCCTAGGGTTCTGTCTGTCCATTTTGTTATGTTTGTTTGTTTGTTTAGTATAGTCCCTAGCACTTGTTATCATTGGTGGATTTGTTTTTTGGTTTGGTTGCTCTCTTCTTTCTTTCTTTTTTTTTATTACTTAAAATTTTTTTTTAATTAATTTTTATTTTAATAACTTTATTTTACTTTATTTTATTTTATCTTCTTTCTTTCTTTCTTTTTTGGCACCCTTTTATTCTGAGCCGTGTGGGTGACAGGCTCCTGGTGCTCCAGCCAGGCATCAGGGCTGTGCCTCTGAGGTGGGAGAGCCAAGTTCAAGACACTGGTTCATAAGAGACCTCCCAGCTCCATGTAATATCAAACGGTGAAAATCTCCCAGAGATCTCCATCTCAACACCAACACCCAGCTTCACTCAACGACCAGCAAGCTACAGTGCTGGACACCCTATGCCAACCAATGAGCAAGACAGGAACAAAACCCCATCCATTAGCAGAGAGCCTGCCTAAAATCATAATAAGGCCAGAGACACCCCAAAACACACCACCAGATGTGGACCGGCACACCAGAAAGACAAGATCCCGCCTCATCCACCAGAACACAGGCACTAGTCCCCTCCACCAGGAAGCCTACACAACCCACTGAACCAACCTTAGCCACTAGGGACAGACACCAAAAACAATAGGAAGTATGAACCTGCAGCCTGCAAAAAGGAGACCACAAACACAGTAAGTTAAGCAAAATAAGAAGACAGAGAAACAACAGCAGATGAAGGACCAAGGCAAAAAATACATTCTTCTCAAGTGCTCATGGAACATTCTCCAGGATAGATCATATCTTAGGTCACAAATCAAGCCTTGGTAAATTTAAGAAAATTGAAATCATATCAAGTATCTTTTCTGACCACAGTGCTATGAGACTAGATATCAATTACAGGAAAAAATCTGTAAGAAATACAAACACAAGGAGGCTAAACAATACAGTACTTGATAACCAAGAAATCACTGAAGAAATCAAAGTGGAAAACAAAAAATACCTAGAAACAAATGACAATGAAAACACGACGACCCAAAACCTATAGGACGCAGCAAAAGCAGTTTTAAGAGGGAAGTTTATAGCAATACATTCCTACCTTAAGAAACAAGAAACATCTCAAATAAACAACCTAATGTCACAACTAAAGCAATTAGAGAAAGAACAAAAAAACCCCAAAGTTACCAGAAGGAACGAAATCATAAAGATCATACCAGAAATAAATGAAAAAGAACTGAAGGAAACGACAGCAAAGATCCATAAAAATAAAAGCTGTTGCTTTGAGAAGATAAACAAAATTGATAAACCATTAGCCAGACTCATCAAGAAAAAAATGGAGAAGACTCACATCAATAGAATTAGGAATGAAAAAGGAGAAGTAACAGCTGACACTGCAGAAATACAAAGGATCATGAGAGATTAGTACAAGCAACTCTAGGCCAATAAAATGGACAACCTAGAAGAAATGGACACATTCTTAGAAATGCACAACCTTCCGAGACTGAACCAGGAAGAAATAGAAAATATGAACAGACCAATCACAAGCACTGAAATTGAAACTGTGATTAAAAGTCTTGCAGCAAACAAAAGCCCAGGACCAGATGGCCTCACTGGTGAATTCTATCAAATATTTAGAAAAGAGCTAACACCTATCCTCAAACTCTTCCAAAACATAGCAGAGGGAGGTACACTCCCAACTTCGTTCTACAAGGCCACCATCACCCTGATACCAAAACCAGACAAGGATGTCACAAAGAAAGAAAACTACAGGCCAATATCACTGATGAACATAGATGCAAAAATCCTCAACAAAATACTAGCAAACAGAATCCAACAGCACATTAAAAGGATCATACACCATGATCAAGTGGGGCTTATCCCAGGAATGCAAGGATTCTTCAATATACGCAAATCAATGTGATATACCATATTAACAAGTTGAAGGAGAAAAACCATATGATCAACTCAATAGATGTAGAGAAAGCTTTCAACAAAATTCAACACCCATTTATGATAAAAACCCTCCAGAAAGTAGGCATAGAGGGAACTTGCCTCAACATAATAAAGGCCATATATGACAAACCCACAGCCAACATCGTCCTCAATACTGAAAAACTGAAACCATTTCCACTATGATCAGCAACAAGACAAGGTTGCCAACTCTCACCACTATTATTCAACATAGTTTTGGACGTTTTAGCCACAGCAATCATAGAAGAAAAAGAAATAAAAGGAATCCAAATCGGAATAGAAGTAAAGCTGTCACTGTTTGCAGATGACATGATACTATACATAGAGAATCCTAAAGGTGCTACGAGAAAACTACTAGAGGTAATCAATGAATTTGGTAAAGTAGAAGGATACAAATTTAATGCACAGAAATCTCTTGTATTCCTATACACTAATGATGAAAAATCTGAAAGTGAAATTAATAAAACACTCCCATTTACCATTGCTTCAAAAAGAATAAAATATCTAGGAATAAACCTGCCTAAGGAGATGAACGACCTGCATGCAGAAAATTATAAGACACTGATGAAAGAAATTAAAGTTGATACAAACACATGGAGAGATATACCATGTTCTTGGATGGGAAGAATCAACATTGTGAAAATGACTCTACTACTCAAAGCAATCTACAGATTAAGTGCAATCCCTATCAAACCAGCAATGGCATTTTTCACAGAAGTAGAAGAAAAAATTTCACAATTTGTATGGAAACACAAAAGACCCCGAATACCCAAAGCAATCTTGAGAAAGAAAAATGGAGCTGGAGGAATCAAGCTCCTGGACTTCAGACTATACTACAAAGCTACTGTAATCTAGGCAGTATGGTACTGGCACAAAAACAAATATAGATCAGTGGAACAGGTTAGAAAACCCAGAGATAAACCCATGCACATATGGTCACCTTATCTTTGATAAAGGAGACAAGAATATACAGTGGAGAAAAGACAGCCTCTTCAATAAGTGGTGCTGGGAAAACTGGACAGCTACATGTAAAAGAATGAAATTAGAATACTCCGTAGCATCATACACAAAAATAAACTCAAAATGGAATAAGACCTAAATGTAAGGCCAGACACTGTCAGACTCTTAGAGGAAAACATAGGCAGAACACTCTATGACATAAATTACAGCAGGATCCTTTTTGACCCACCTCTTAGAGAAATGGAAATAAATACAAAAATAAACAAATGGGACCTAATGAAACTTAAAAGCTTTTGCACAGCATAGGAAACAATAAACAAGACAAAAACACAACCCTCATAATCGAAGAAAATATTTGCAAATGAAGCAACTGACAAAGGATTAATCTCCAAAATTTGTAAGCAGCTCATGCAGTTCAATATCAAATAAACAAACCCAATCCAAAACTGGGCAGAAGACCTAAATAGACATTTCTCCAAAGAAGATATACAGATTGCCAACAAACACATGAAAGAATGCTCAACATCATTAATCATTAGAGAAATGCAAATCAAAACTACAATACGATATCATCTCACACCGGTCAGAATGGCCATCATCAAAATATCTACAAACAATAAATGCTGGAGTGGGTATGGAGAAAAGGGAACCCTCTTGCACTGTTGGTGGGAATGTAAATTGATACAGCCACTATGGAGAACAGTATGGAGGTTCCTTAGAAAACTAAAAATAGAACTACCATACGACCCAGCAATCCCACTACTGGGCATATACCCTGAGAAAACCATAATTCAAAAAGAGTCATGTACCACAGTGTTCATTACGGCTCTATTTATAATAGCCAGGATATGGGAGCAACCTAAGTGTCCATCAACAGATGAATGGATAAAGAAGATGTGGCACATATATACAATGGCATATAACTGAGCCATAAAAAGAAATGAAATTGAGTTATTTGTAGTGAGGTGTATGGACCTAGAGCCTGTCATACAGAGTGAAGTAAGTTAGAAAGGGTAAACAAATACCATATATAACACACATACATGGAATAAAAAAAAAAGTTCTGAAGAACCTAGGGGCAAGACGGGAATAAAGACACAGACCTACTAGAGAATGGTTTTGAGGATACAGCGAGGGGGAATGATAAGCTGGGGTAAAGTGAGAGAGTGACATGGACATAGATATACTACCAAACGTAAAATAGATAGCTAGTGGGAAGCAGCCACATAGCACAGGGAGATCAGCTTGGTGCTTTGTGACCAACTGGAAGGGTGAGATAGGGGGGGTGGGAGGGAGGGAGATGCAAGAGGAAAGAGATATGGGTACATATGTATATGTATAACTGATTCACTTTTTTATAAAGCAGAAGCTAACACACCATTGTAAAGAAATTATACTCCAAGAAAGATGTTAAAAAAAAAATTCATCGTAACACAAACTCATAATAAAAGGAGAAGAGAAGGGAGCCTCCCTAGGTAGTCTCGATTATCAGGAAGTGTTGGAAGCATCATCTTTAAAATCAGGGATGAGACACTATCATCACTTCTTGTCAACCTTGTGGTGAAGGCACCACTGATACCACAGGCCTAATGAAGCAAGTCTTCCTTGGTTCTGTGCTGAGCCTATCACAAGGTCCTCTTTGCTAACTCAGTGTCTTCCTGACACCGACATGTGCTCCTTCCTTGGCATCTCTTCTCAGTGTGGGCTGCACAATGGAATCACCCAATCTTTAAAAAAAATAATATAAAAAATATTCTGATAAGTCGATCTTTCTGTACAAGAATATATTAAAGCTTTGAGTTAAAAAACAAGATGGGGACTGTGCTTTTTAGAATGGCAACTTAAGGAAGGAACTCTTTGGACCTTATTCCCAATGAAACAACCAAAACAGATAATACTTATATAAAACCTTAAACATTTGACATGTCTAGAAATTGTCCTAGGGCAACTAGTGCCCTGTCTGTGTTTATAGATAGTCCACTGTGATATCCTCAAGTAGGAATTTATACCCAGAAGGACCACAGCATCTACCAGCACTGCAGATTATGGCAGAGACTTCTTTAATGAGAAAAATTATGTACTTTATAAAAACAGACAACCCTTAATAAAAATGTCCTCTTAAAACACTTCGTTACTGGATACTTTCTAAACAGAGGGTCTTGGGCTGTTCCACCTCCAGGGTGGCACTCCTTGCTTCAACTCCTTTAAGTCCCCTCCCAGTTTCCAGAAGCTCCTGAAGCTCTGATTGTCCTGTAGAAGGAAACTGGACTTTGGGATCAGAATGAACTAAGTTTTAATCTGTGTCTTATCATTTATTATGTGTTTTGATGGGAAACATCTTTAATCTGTCTAAGCTTTATCTGTAAAATGGGAATAATATCTTCCAGGTTTCAATGTGGTAATTTTAATATTTCAAGACTAAGTGTGATAATATATGAGAATTTCTTTGTATAGAGAAGTCATCCACTAAAAGACTCTAGTTTGAGTTAGCATTGTGGGTCCTGAAAGTGAGATTACACAGAGCCACGAACCATCTACAAATGCAGACAGGCAGGGAACCCCACCTACTGCTAGCATTCTGAGTTGCCCTAGTCAGTGATGGCAGGGAAGTTGCTATGGTAAGTTAAAAGACAAAGCCATTCAGGAGATTGTCTTCATAAGAGAAATGCATATTACTGCCCAGAATCTGTTTTTCTCCCTGCAAGGTCTTAAAAATGACACCAAAGGCAAATGTCTGTTCCCAGTTGTCTCTTCTCTGTCGTTGTTTTGTTTAAAATATGTAGTATTTCACCATGATTAACAATATCGTATTTAAATTTTAGTCGTGAAATCCAGAAATCTAAACCCATAATCTTCTATTCAACTGTAAATATTGTTTTAGAACTCTTTTATGTTAATGCACTATATACTCTGGGTATTTTTCAGCGGAGTGTAGACAATAGTATAATTTGTCTGGAAAGGAACAAAATAACTGAGAATCATTTGTTGCACCTCATGCTTCCATTAACATAGTGGGGAGGGCCCAGTGACATTTTGAAGTAGTTCAAAAGTATTTTCTGAAGTCATCTGCATCATTAGAAATGTCTTCTTTTTACCAGTTTATCTGCCTTCATTTTTTTCACTTTTGCTATTTATTATCAATGTATCTCTCTATCATCATCTGTACATCTCTCTCTATCTTGAGATGACACCAGGAGTAGCTAGGGAAGAATTCAGAGGAGTGGAGGCAGGTAGGAGTATGTGTCAACTTTGGCAGTTAAATTTATTACCATGATTGCCTGGGATCCGAGTGAAAATTGTAATCATGAGGGGACTATCTGAAAGCGTTTAACTGTGATATTGGTAATGGGCCCTTACCAAAATGGATGGAACTAGATATTTTTGGTGGGCACTAGCAGCTATTTTGGTAATATGGAATGAAACTTGTTGTGTTTATTTTATTTTTATTTATTTATTTTTGGTTGCATTGGGTCTTCGTTGCTGTGCGTGGACTTTCTCTAGTTGCATTGAGTGGGGTCTACTCTTTGTTGTGGTACATGAGCTTCTTATTGCCGTGGCTTCTCTTGTTGTGGAGCACAGATTCTAGGTGCACAGGCTTCAACAGTTGTGGCTCACGGGCTCTAGAGTGCAGGCTCAGTAGTTGTGGCTCATGGGCCTAGTTGCTCCGTGGCATGTGGGATCTTCCCAGACCAGGGCTCGAACCTGTGTCCCCTGCATTGGCGGGCGGATTCTTAACCACTGCGCCACCAGGGAAGTCCTGGTTTTGTTTATCTTTAAACTGAGTTTTAATCCACGGATAATTTTCATTTGAGAAATACCAATGTGTCCTTTTCAAAGCTGAATATGTGAATCTTTATGGGACTTTTCCTTGAGAGGCAGCCATAAAGGCAGATGATTACTTTGTGGATGGAAGGAACAGTAAGTAGGAACACACAATGGTGTACCTTTAGAGGCCATCTGTGAATGAACTACAGAATGAACTATAAAATGTTAACTTAGATATGCTCCCAGCTTCCCCTTTCCTTCCCAGCTCTGTGGCTAGGGCTGCTCTAGAAGTCTCAGGGCTCCCATTTAAATCTGTCAACCTAAGTATTTATTGAGCTGCTTGGATGAAGGCATTCATTCCATACTCTGAGGTCTAGAATCACTTATTGTTTTGTGTACAATCACAGGATAGTCCTTGGACTGCTGAGAAAGTAATTCCAGTATATGAACATTAAATGCTTAATTCCATATCTGTTAAAAATCTACTGGATACTCTCCCATGGGACAGAGATGGTAAAGTCAAGGGAAGCAGATTCTTGTCCTACACAGAGCTCTCCTACATTGGGGAATAAAGGCAATACATGGGCATTTACCATACAATTAAGGAGCTGGGGTGAGGACAAAACTAGTTTCTGACCCAGTCAGGGAAGTCTTCTTGGAAAAAGTAATGAGAAAGATATTTCTAAACTAAATTAGAAGGAAGAATAAGAGCCAACTAGGGAAAGAGTAGAGGAGGAAGACAATTTCTTATAAAGGAAAGGACATGTGTAGATCCTTAGAGGAAAAAGCTAAGCAAAATCAAATCATGTTTTTTTGTTTGTTTGTTTTGCGGTACGCGGGCCTCTCACTGTTGTGGGCTCTCCCATTGCGGAGCACAGGCTCCGGACGCGCAGGCTCAGCAGCCATGGCTCACGGGCCCAGCCGCTCCGCGGCATGTGGTATCTTCCCGGACCGGGGCACGAACCCGTGTCCCCTGCATCGTTAGGTGGACTCCCAACCACTGCGCCACCAGGGAAGCCCCCAAATCATGTTTTTAAGAAGAATAAATGATAGGCTGAGTGGAGCTGTAGAGGAAAGGGAGAGTGGGTCGGGGATGGTGGTGGAGATGACTGATGAGTTAATCAGAGAATCAGAGAACTAGACCATGAAGGGCTTATAAGTCTTAGGAAGGTTTTCTAATTTTATCGTGTGGTCAGTGGTGAAGGCTTTTGAAAGATTCAAAGGGGGACTAACCTGATACTGATCTTGCTTTTGGTGAGTCAGCAGTGATGATGAGCAGAAGTGGAGGTTAGAAGATTAATTACAAGATGGTGGCAGTAAGCCAGAATTGCAGTGGATAGGATCTGGACTAAATAACTAATAGGAATAATGGGGAGAAAAGAAAGGTTTTAGAGACATACGCTAAATAAAATCATCAAGACTTTACTATTACTTGGATTGGGGCTATGAATAAGGCAAGCCTAGGCCCAGGTTTCTGATGTGGATCTCTGTATGGAGGAGGATGCTCTTCACTGGAACAGGGAACAAGAAAGAAACAATGATGGTAGAGTTGAGTGGGAAGGTATAGATGAGGTATTTCATTTTGTATTTGAAACATTTAAATTATTGGCCCTATACATGGAAATATCCAGTATGCAATTGGGTACAGACTTCTAAAGTTTAAGAGGAAGATACAGACTAACAAACATTAAAAAATCACAAGTTTAGGTGAAGATTGAGGCAGTAATAGTAGATGGGATTGCTTTAGATAGAATGGGTACAATGAGAGGAGATTCTTTTTTTTTTTTCTTGTGGTACACGGGCCTCTCACTGTTGTGGCCCTCCCGCTGCGGAGCACAGGCTCCGGATGTGCAGGCCCAGCGGCCATGGCTCACGGGCCTAGCCGCTCCGCGGCATGTGGGATCTTCTCGGACCGGGGCACGAACCCGTGTCCCCTGCATCAGCAGGCGGACTCTCAACCACTGTGCCACCAGGGAAGCCTGAGAGGAGATTCTTGTCCAAATTAATTTTCCAGTATTGAATGGTAATGACTTCTGCTGAAGTTATCCAAACCCAGCCAAAGTTATTCTTTACTTAGATCTACTACAGCAAGACTTTTATTGGAACCTGAATGATAGTAGTTCATTAGCATATCTTATGGGCAGAGTGAACCTTTGTGCCAGAATGACTCAACCAAAGGTGTGTCCCAATATAACAAAATTCACTTTCTCTCTGATATTTTATTATCATATTATGTTTTCAAAGAATTGATGTTTAATTTGTGTTACGACTCATTTCTCTATGTCTAAAGTTCTTAGGATTTATACGTGAACTAGAGTTCATGATTTTCTTTGCATTTTCTTAAAGTGTCAGGTAAACACATACTACTGGTGAATGTTTTTCTGTCTTGAGGGAGAAATAGAGTATTACCAAGATTTCTTTCTAGCAATTAAAGGCAACTGATGTCTGTTAGATTACAACTCAACTCTAGCCACAACTGAATCTTCTGCAGAGAATAGAAGTATTCCATCGTATAAGCGGAAGGTTTTATTAGGCCAGCTGAATGTGGCTAGAATATATAACTAACATTTTTTCATCTCTGCTTTCCAGAAAGTGTACATCTACCAGTAGTGAATACAAGTGTCCATTTGACTACCTTCCCGAGGCACTGAATAAAAGAAAAAACTTTGCTACTCAGAAGAGGGATTCTATCTCATTTTTGTTTTAGATGACATTTCATTGATTAATTTAATGATTAATAGTGAAGCTGAATATTTGTCATAGTCAATGAAAACAACGTTTTCACTCATCATTTATTTAAATTTTTGGAGATAATTTCCTAGAGCTTTTTCTTACTTTTCTGTAGTAAAATCTAGCTTATTATTATTATTATTTTTTTTACAGCTTTATTGGAGTATAATTGTTTTACAATGGTATGTTAGTTTCTGCTTTATAACACAATGAATCAGTTATACATATGTTCCAATATCTCTTCCCTCTTGCGTCTCCCTCCCTCCCAC
>NW_020172676.1:1730340-1774115 GCF_003031525.2 Neophocaena asiaeorientalis asiaeorientalis | reverse complement strand
AGTTTCTGGCCTTACATTTAGGTCTTTAATCCATTTTGAGCTTATTTTTGTGTATGGTATTAGGGAGTGATCTAATCTCATACTTTTACATGTACCTGTCCAGTTTTCCCAGCACCACTTATTGAAGAGCCTGTCCTTTCTCCACTGTACATTCCTGCCTCCTTTATCAAAGATAAGGTGACCATATGTGCGTGGGTTTATCTCTGGGCTTTCTATCCTGTTCCATTGATCTATATTTCTGTTTTTGTGCCAGTACCATACTGTCTTGATTACTGTAGCTTTTTAATATAGTCTGCAGTTAGGGAGCCTGATTCCTCCAGCTCCGTTTTTCTTTCTCAAGATTGCTTTGGCTATTCGGGGTCTTTTGTGTTTCCATACAAATTGTGAAATGTTTTGTTATAGTTCTGTGAAAAATGCCAGTGGTGGTTTGATAGGGATTGCATTGAATCTGTAGATTGCTTTGGGTTGTAGAGTCATTTTCACAATGTTGATTCTTCCAATCCAAGAACATGGTATATCTCTCCATCTATTTGTATCATCTTTAATTTCTTTTATCAGTGTCTTATTATTTTCAGCATACAGGTCTTTTGTATCCTTAGGTAGGTTTATTCCTAGATATTTTATTCGTTTTGTTGCAGTGGTAAATGGGAGTATTTTCTTGATTTCACTTTCAGATTTTTCATCATTAGTGTATGGGAATGCCAGAGATTTCTGTGCATAAATATGCAGTGTCAGTTGTTACTTCTCCTTTTTCATTTGTAATTCTATTGATGTGAGTCTTCTCCCTTTTTTTCTTGAAGAGTCTGGCTAATGGTTTATCAATTTTGTTTATCTTCTCAAATAACCAGCTTTTAGTTTTATTGATCTTTCGTATCGTTTCCTTCATTTCTTTTCCATTAATTTCTGATCTTTATGATTTCTTTCCTTCTGCTAACTTTGGGGTTTTTTTGTTCTTCTTTCTCTAATTGCTTTAGGTGCAAGGTTAGGTTGTTTATTCAAGATGTTTCCTGTTTCCTTTTTTTTTTTCGGTACATGAGCCTCTCACTGTGTGGCCTCTCCTGTTGAGGAGCACAGGCTCCAGACGCACAGGCTCAGCAGCCATGGCTCACGGGCCCTGCTGCTCTGTGGCATGTGGGATATTTCCAGACTGGGTCACGAACTTGTGTCCCCTGTATCAGCAGGCAGATTGTCAACCACTCCACCAGGGAAGCCCCTGTTTCCTGTTTCTTGGATTGATACCTTGATCATTACGTAGTGTCCTTCTTTGTCTCTTCTAAGTCTTTATTTTAAAATCTATTTTGTGTGATATGAGAATTGCTACTCCAGCATTCTTTTGGTTTCCATTTGTATGGAATATCTTTTCCGTCCCCTTACTTTCAGTCTGTATGTGTCCCTAGGTCTGAAATGAGTCTCTTATAGAGAGCATATATATGGGTCTTTTTTTGTAGATCCTTGCTGGGTAGTGTAATCTTGGTTGTAGGTTTTTTTCCTTCATCACTTTAAATATGTCCTGCCAGTCTCTTCTGGCCTTGCAGAGTTTCTGCTGAAAGATCAGCTATTAACCTTATGGGGATCCCCTTGTGTGTTATTTGTTGTTTTTCCCTTGCTGCTTTTAATATGTTTTCTTTGTATTTAATTTTTGACAGTTTGATTAATATGTGTTTTGGCATGTTTCTCCTTGGGTTTATCCAAGGAGGAATATGGGACTGTATGGGACTCTCTGTGCTTCCTGGACTTGATTAACTCTTTCCTTTCAAATGTGAAGGAAGTTTTCCACTATAATCTCTTCAAATATTTTCTCAGTCCCTTTCTTTTTCTCTTCTTCTTCTGGACCCCTATAATTTGAATATTGGTGTGTCCTGGCTGTAGCACCAAGAGCCTTTCATCCACATGGCTCAGAATAAAAGGGAGAAAAAGTAGAAAAGAAAGAAAGAAGATAAAATAAAATAAAATGAAGTAAGATAAAAGAAAATAACGTTATTAAAATAAAAATTAAGAAAAAAAATTTTTTAAGTTAAAAAAAATAAAAAATGGACGGACAGAACCCTAGGACAAATGGTGAAAGCAAAGCTATACAGAAAAAATCTCACAGAAGCATTCACATACACACTTACAAAAAGAAGGAAAAGGGGAAAAAGTAATAAATCTTGCTCTCAAAGTCCACCTCCTCAATTTGGGATGATTCATTGTCTATTCAGGTATTCCACAGTTGCAGGGTACATCAAGTTGATTGTGGAGATTTAATCCGCTGTTCCTGGGGCTGCTGGGAGAAATTTCCCTTTCTCTGCTTTGTTCGCACAGCTCCCGGGGTTCAGCTTTGGATTTGGACCCGCCTCTGCGTGTAGGTCATCGGAGCGCGTCTGTTTTTTGCTTAGACAGGACGGGGTTAAAGGAGCAGCTGATTAGGGGTCTCTGGCTCACTCAGGCCGGGGCGAGGGAGGGGCACGATGCGGGGCGAGCCTGCGGCAGCAGAGGCCAGCATGATGTTGCAACAGCCTGAGGCTCGCCGTGCGTTCTCCTGGGGAAGTTGTCCCTGGATCCCGGGACCCTGGCAGTGGCGGGCTGCACAGGCTCCCGGAAGGGGGGTGTGGATAGTGACCTGTGATTGAACACAGGCTTCTTGGTGGCGGCAGCAGCAGCCTTAGCGTCTCATGCGCGTCTCTGGGGTTCGTGCTGTCAGCCGCGGCTTGCGCCCGTCTCTGGAGCTCCTTTAAGTGGCGCTCTTAATCCCCTCTACTTGCGCACCAGAAAACAAAGAGGGAAGAAAAGCTTTCTTGCCTCTTCTGTAGCTCCAGACTTTCCCCCGGACTTCCTCCCGGGTAGCCATGGTGCACTAACCCCTTCAGGCTGTCTTCACGCCGCCAACCCCAGTCCTCTCCCTGTGACCTGACCTCCGAAGACAGAGCCTCAGCTCTCAGCGGCCGCCCACCCCAGTGGGCGAGCAGACAAGCCTCTCAGGCTGGTGAGTGCTGGTTGGCACCGATCCTCTGTGTGGAAATCTCACCACTTTGCCCTCTGCACCCCTGTTGCTGTGCTCTCCTCCGCAGCTCCGAAGCTCCCCGGCTCTGCCACCTGCAGTCTTCGCCCCCGAAGGGGCTTCTAGTGTGTGGCAACCTTTCCTCCTTCACAGCTCCCTCCCACTGGTGCAGGTCCCGTCCCTATCCTTTTGTCTCTGTTTATTCTTTTCTCTTTTACCCTACCCAGGTGCGGGGGGGCGTTTCTTGCCTTTTGGGAGGTCTGTGGTCTTCTGCCAGCGTTCGGTGGGTGTTCTGTAGGAGTTTTTCCATGTGTAGATGTATTTCTGATGTATCTGTGGGGAGGAAGGTTATCTCCGTGTCTTACTCTTCCACCATCTTCCCCTAAAGCCCTATCTTATTTTTTATTTTGTGATGTTCTCCACAATTTAGAAATCCTTTGCCCATATCAAGATAAGTTAAATATGTATTTATGGGTAGGAAAGATATGTGTAGATACAGAATGAATACCAAAGATTTTGGGGAAAGATGCTAAGTGAAAGCAACTTCTTCATTTTTATTCATTCATTCATCAAACCAGCTGATCTATTCAATACTGACTGTACACTAAGTGCTATGATGCATTAGCCATGGTTCTATTGTACAAAGTTCACTGTCTGATGGGGATAAATATCTAAACAAGTATTTCCTACTAATATGTACAGAGTCATATACAAGAAGTAATGAGAGTATCAAAGAGAGAAAACTTAGTATTTCTTGGAGGATGGATAAGGGAAGGCTTCAAAGAAACTCTCCTCCTGAGCTCGATGACAATGATGATTAGAGGTTGCTCAGGCAAGAAAGAAAGGAGGGGGATATCCCCCAGAGAGGAAAATGCATGGGCAAAAAGGCGGAAACATTTCAGCTAGATTGTACATTCAGTGATGATAGTGGTCATTTCTGGCTTGGTCATTTTTTAAGACCTGGTCTTTAGCCTCCTGCCTTATATGAGTGTATTCTTAATATTTAAAAAATAAATCAGGAAGTGAATTCAGGCAAGCATGCAAGAAATAAATGAAAGGATGAAGGAGAAGAAACTGGTTTGGTGTGGTTGGCGTGTGGGGTGGAATCGTGATGGTAGTGTTGCTGGAAACAGTGGAAGAGGTGAAGTTGAGCCCTTGCATCTGACATTCATTTCATCAAATAATGGCATATCTGGCCACTTTATTGACACTGTAAAATTATTTAATAAGGCATTAGGGCCATATGCCTGATAATGGCAAAGAAGTTAGAAATATTATTTTTTTTCTTTAAAGATAATTCCATAATTTTTTCATCTGAAAATTACCTAAACCTAAATCCAAGGTTAGTATAGTTTTAAAAAGTATTGGCAATATTCTTATATTATTTATGCTGAAAAAAGGAAAAAGATATTATTGCCATCAAAATACCACTTAACTTATTACCTGGATTCTGTTGTCTGTGAAGTAGATGATATTATTTCCAGGTCCTGTCTACCTCAGAGGTAGCCTGATCTGCTATCCTGACATTGTTGCTTTGCAAAGTATTGAGGATTTTTATGACTTCTACTACCTCAAAGTGTCAGTGTGATGTAACGTGTTTGGGAATGCCATGTTGGTGTATTCCAAATGATAGTTACGTCGTTTGGAGGCCAGAGTCTGAAGTTATCTGAAGGGTACCTTCTAATGTGATTTTTCAAGTAAGACTATCATAATTTATCTTCCTCTTGGCTTCTATAATCTGAAGTTGAGAAGTTTTATGCTGTATTCTACTTTTGCAGCTCTAAGAGTAAAGTTGTGAGAAATTTCCTATCTCTGCAAAATGCACTACTGAATAAAATTTGGGAAGCTTCATGACAGGAAATGTTCATAATGAGAAAACATTTCCTGTCTTAAATTCTAGTTAAAAAAATAGTATTCACAGATATAAACCCTAATGCACACAACATACTATAAATATAGTAACTTTTGCTGAACTTATGTCATTAAAAGATCCCCAAAACAGTTTGTGAAGCCCCTCAGCTCCCCACAAAATATTTCTGGTTCTTCAGTAGCTGATGTTAATCAAAATCTCTTTGCATTTTCATGCTCATTATTGGAGGTGTTCCACACTTGGGCATGATTTAAAATTGCATAAAAATGTAATGAATCTGGAGCTGACATTAAAATGTTATTAAGATGACAAGTTATGATGAGTGCCTCCTTAGATGGGGTTGGTGAAAGGGGTTTCCCATTTATTAATCCTAGCAGAGGTCTTGCATGGCTGCTCATCAGTCATTTTCCTGTCATTAAGATGTCTTTTAAGATGTAACAGAGCCAAAAAGAAAAACCAATTTTGTTCTATAACTCCTTGCCTGAACGTCTCAGTCTTGGGTGGCTGAGTGACTCTGCATTTGGCATATGGGTTTGCTCTGCTTGTGTGTCTCCTTTGTGCTCTCCAATTATCCTCCAGTGGCATTTCCCCTGATCTTAGTAATTGCCAAACAGTTGAGAGTCATAACGATTCTCATTCTAAGTTCAGGGCTGTGAGGTACATGCAGGTGTGGAGCTCTGGAAGTCAAGGAGCTCTAGGTGACACCTGGGTTGATTCAATTTTAGCATATGCACGTGAGATTAATTGGTTATTGGCAAATTGCTGTATATAAATCATAAACATAGGCACTCAGTATACCATGCCAATAGAAATAAATACATAGAGAATAGAAATAGATCCTGTCTTTGGAGTTTTCTTCTTTGTTCTTTTGATATTCACTTGTTTGCCATTTGCTTACACTTACTAATAAGCAAGTAGCAATGGCTTCCAACTATTTAAGAGCAATACAGAAAAATTAAAAGTTAATAAAATAATTAAAAATGAGATTGACAACAGTGTCTTCTTCCTTTAAGAAATGGTAAAACACTCCTATTATTTTAGTCATGAGACAACTCAACTCACGTGCCATAATTTGAGTATCAGAACTTTCCTCTTTGAAGAGCTTATGTGACCAGATGCAACAGATTGTAGGGGAAAAGATGCAGCTTAAGTTCAGGAATGGATGGAGATAAAGAAAAAAAGATATCTTAAGCACTCCAGCCAGTTTGGGAGATGGATGAAGATAGTTACATTAAGCAAAACATATAATTATGTATCCTCAACTGAATAATAAGATGCATAATAAATAATAGTAAGTAAAAACAAAACACAGCAGGAAACATCTATAGTAGAGTGTATGTGTGTGGATGAAAAACACAATAAACAAAATTTTTAAATGACAAAACAAAATACATCAAACATATTTGAATGTATTTAAGTGGAAAGACTGTTAGATTCTAATACCAACTGATGTACTTGATACAAAATAGGCAGTCTACCTCAAAAAATTAAACAAAGAATTACCATATGACCCAGAAAATCTACTCCTAGGTGTGTACCCAAAAGAATTGAAAAGAGGGACTCGAACAGTTACATGTACACCAATGTTTACTGCAGCAGTAGTCACAATAGCCAAAAGGTGTGGCTAAACAATGTAGAATATATATAATGAAATTTTATTCATACATAAAACAGAATTAAGTGTTGCTACATGCTACAACATAGATACACTTTGAAAACATTATGCTAAGAGAAATAAGTTAGACATAGAAGGACACATATTGTATGATTCCATTTACATAAAATGTCTAGAATAGACAAATTCATAGAGAAAGTAGATAGAGTAGAGGTAACCAGGGGCATTTCTTTGTTGTTCTGCTTGTTCATGTAGGCTGGATCATAAGGATACTGCAAAACTTAAAGTTGTTAGCAGTTATTTTTACTTTATCATTTTTACCTCTGCTTATTTGCAAGGTTTCTAGGCTGAGAGCTTAGAACTTATCTACAACAAGTAGTAGATAACTAACCCAGGACCATGGGATGGGAACTCTTTTCAGGGAACTTAATGAGCTATTTGGGCACAAGCAATATTTCTCTTACGTTTAACTCTTAATGTGCAGGACTAAAGTAATTGGATACATGGGCTAAGGAATGAAGGAGGCAGTTTCAACGTGGTGTTAGTTCTGTTCTTCCTCTGTTACAGTATGAGGTAGTGATGATTATCATTAGGTGAATGCTGAATTTGAGTTTGTTCTGAGTGTCTTACAAATCACTGATACTTTAAGTAGTGTTAGATTTTTCCAATTGACCATAAATACCCTTTATCCACATAGAATCCAACAAAAGAGCCATTACCTAAGTGAGATGGGAAGAGGCTAAGCATTACCATTCAAAATAATCATAAACACTTCCAGACTATTTTACTTTTAAGATGATTTTTTTCTTCTTAAAAATTTAAAACCATTTTTAATTGAGGTATAGTTAATATACAATGTTGTGTTAGCTTCAGGTGTACAGCAAGGTGATTCAGTTTTATATATATGTTCTTTTTCAGATTCTTTTAAATTAAAAAGGATAAAACCAATAAAAACTTTCTAATTTGTTTAAGGTCTATAGTCCAAGCACATCATTTTAAACAAAGTATTTTGTCAGGAAGTTAGCAAAGATTGGATGAAGAAAGATAAACATTTATGTTCAACAATAGTTTATCAAAAGATTATTGTAATCTAAGCACCACATTTACTGTCAAAGATACAGAAATGAAATGATGTGATTAAGTTATTGAAAAATCGGCTGTAAAGGATATAAAACATCACATAAGTGATGAGAGGATAGATCTGTTTTTTTCAAGGAGAAGTAGAAATTGAAGTTGATAATGATAGAATTCAGACATTTTTGCCAAGTTCCTGGTTTAAAGTACTTGAGGCAATAATAATTTTATGAAAGTAGCATATATAGTTCAATTTATTTTCTAATTCAATGATTTTTTTTCAGTACACTCTATATTGGGTTCTCTTCTGGATACCAGGGAGTTATAGGAGTAACAAAGACAAAGAGTACATGGTCTACCTATGTTTTGCAATTGTTGGTCTTTTATATATGAATGTTCTGTGTATTTTCATTTCATTTAAAATCTTGAAATTGATAATCAAAAGATTAAAATACACTATAACAAAACCTTCCTGTGTCATAATTTTTATTCACCACTTCAGTTTCCTCTTGTATCCAGGTAATTACTTTGACACACTCTGGTTTCCATCATTAGGCAGGAAAACTTACACTTTTATTTCTAAATATCTGAAAATACTACAGAACATCTTTCTTCAATATCTCTTCTTTCAGACCATTCCATACAGGAGAACATCATGTAAGAAAACACGTGTGTAGGATATACCAGATCTTATGCAGTAACTTCTGCTCTTCATGACGAATCAGAAGTTCTAGGAAATCTTTGACTGTTTTTTTCCTTTAAAATTGATATGTCCATCAAGTATTATATAAGGAAAATTCTTCTGTTGGCCATACTTAATCATTTTTGGATGAGGAAATGTGAATCCCGTTCCTCTGTTTCCTAAAGAAACAAAGCAACTATATCAAATAAAAACGAACTACCATATATCTTCAGTTTTTTACTTAGCCCCAGTTAACTTTCTTGTATAAATAATACATGGGTTAAAATGGGGAGTCCCTCACATATCTAGTTTTATTGATTTAACTACTATACCTCAGGAGCTCATATTTTCCCTAATTATTGATGTCTTTACATCACTGGAAAAGATTGTAAAACAAGATTTACAACAAGAAGCTCTCTTTGTATGCGACTCATCTACTTTTTTATGAAGAAAATAAAGACAGAATATTTAAAATTCTGAAGTGTTTTGGACGATTGACTCAGGGATATGGAGTTCCCTACATATAAGAAGAATTATATAAATGATGACCAACTTCTCATCAGAAATAATGGCAACCCAAAGACAAAAGAACCATTTTTTGGAGTGAAGAACTAAATGTGAGACTTGAAACCATAAAACTCTTAGAAGAAAACATAGGCAGTATGCTCCTTGACATTGGTCTTTGCAGTTTTGGTGGGGGGTATGTCTCAGGCATTGGAAATAAGAAGCAAAAGTAAACAAATGGAACTACATCACACTAAAAGCTTCTGTGCAGTGAAGAAAACTATCAAAAAAACAAAAGTCGCCTGCTGAATGGGAGGAGAAATTTACAAAGATATATCTGATAAGGGGTTAATGTACAAAATATATAAAGAACTCATACAACTCAACATCAAAAAACAAACGACCCAAAATGGGCAGAGAACCTGAATAGACATTTTCCCAAAGAAGACATACAGATGGCCAATAGGTACATGAAAGGATGCTCAGCATCACTAGTCTTTAGGGAAAAGCAAATCAAAACCACAATGAGATATCACCTCACACCTGTCAGAATGGCTGTTACCAAAAAGAAAACAAATAATAAGTGTTGATGAGGATGTGGACAAAAGGGAACCCTCACGCACTGTTGGTGGGAATGTAAATTGGTGCAGCCACTATGGAAAACAGTATGGAGATTCTTCAAAAAGTTAAAAATAGAACTACTATATATATATGATCCAGAAATTCCACTTCTGGGCATTTTTCTGGAGAACATAGAAACACTGATTTGAAAAGATATATGCATGCTTATGTTTACTGAAGCATTATTTACAATAGTCAATATACAGAAGCAACCTAAGTGTCCATTGAAAGATGAATGGATGAAGATGTGGTATACACACACACACACACACACACACACACACACAGTGGAATATTACTCATCCATAAAAATGAAATTTAATCAGAAGAAAAAATGAGTGAAATGTTTGCCATTTGTTGTAATATGGATAGACCTAGAGGGTATTATATTACGTAAAATAAGTCAGATGGAGAAAGACAAATAACTGTATGACTTATATGTGGAATCCAGAAAACAAGGCAAATGAACAAACCTAGCAAAACCGAAACAGACTCATAGATGCAGAGAACAAATAAGTTGTTGCCAGAGGGCGTTGGGGTGGAGGGATCGGTGAAATGGGTGAGGGAGATTTAGAGGTACAAACTTCCAGTCACAAAATTAATGAGTCACAGTGATGAAATGTACAGCATGGAGAATGTAGTCAATAATATTGTGATAACTTTGTATGGTGACAGATGGTAACTAGACTTATCATGGTGATCATTTTGTAATATTTAGAAATATCAAATCACTGCTGTACACCTGGAACTAACATGGTCTTGTATGTCAATTTTACTTCAATAAAAAAGACAATAGAATCATTTTTAAAATGCTGAAAGGAAAACAAGAAAGCAATGTTAACTTTAAACCCTTTATCCAGCAAAAAAATTTTTTCAAAACAAAAAAGGTAGAATAAAGATATCTTCAGATAAATGAAAACTAAGAGTTCAACATATGAAATGCTAATTAATATTTTTCAGACTTATAGAAAATAATACTGTACAGGAAGTCATATCTACAGGTAATAGTAAAGATCAGCCAATATGTAGGTAAATACAAAATATTCTGGTTTGTGCTTCTCATAATTTGTTTAAAAGTCAAGTGATTACTTAAACCCCAAATAATAACATTTTAAGTTGGGGGTTGTAATATATATAGATATGTAAGTAATGACAAAATAGTGTAAGGGAAAAGTGCAGATAATTGGATTTATACTATTTCAAGGTTATTACATTTGAGGTATGAAGTACGAAATACGTGAGAAGTATGAAGTATGAATTGATGAAATGGAGACTCTTTAAAAACCTTGATAAGAAAATAAATGTAATACTAAAGAATATTTTATTATTCCCAAAAAAGGAAATGAAAGACACAGAAGAAATGAATGGAGAATATATAACAAGATGGTAGACATAAACCCAGTCACATCAGTGTGTTTATTAAAAGGCAGAGTTTGTCAGACTGGATATAAAATAAGACCCAAATATATGTTGTCTACAAGAGATGCTCTTCAAATATAAAAACACAAATAGATGGAAATTAAGAGTAGGTAAAATGTATACCATGTAAACCTTACATCTGAGTAAGCTAGTGTAACTACATTACTACCAGAGACAGTACCTTTTAAGACAGAGGATTACATGCAAGTAAAGTGTGACATTTCGTAATGATAAAAGGGACAATTTTTTAGAACACATAACAATTCCAAATTCACTAATAATAGAGCTTCAAAATCTGTAAATCAAGAACGGACAGGGGGAACACAGAATAGAAAGTAACTTATACCTCAATAAAGTTTGTTTTTTAAGAGAGCCATTTTAGAACCCTGACTGAAAATGCTGATAAAATTTTCCTATGTGGAAGAGTGAACCAAGGGTCTATATCTTCTCAAGTTATTTCTAAGAAGTGTGTAGAAATTATGTGCTGTCCATGACCTCAGACTTTGAGAAAACTCGAACACCATCCATGTGTGGTACTTTGACTTTTCTGTGCGGTCCGCTGTGAAGTTTTAAGGGTTAACATTGAGGAGGTTGTGATGCTGAGCACTTGCACGTGGAGGTAATAAATGAACTGGAATGAAGATTATCCTGAGTACTCCCCAGGCATGTTGTCTCATTTGGTAGATTTATTTATTTGTTTTATTACTAAACCTCATTTAGCTCTAACAAAAGTACTTTCAGATGTCTGTATTCTGATACCCATTTTTCATGAGAGATCATAGGGCAGTAAACATGCTGACAGTGGTTTCTGGGCTTGCTGTTAAGAGATTCAGAGAAATGATCCACATTTAATTTCAGATGAAATTAGAAAAGAGCTTGTTGCGTGTAAAATATTTTTAGGATATACTATTGTAACTATGTTCTGCATGAACATGTTCTCACTTAAATTTGGGTGACCTGAATATTGTTTATGGCTTGAAAGTATGCATTGTATTTGTTGCTATAAAAATTTCTAAATACTTTTCAAATGTCCTATCAGTACTTCCTATATAATAGAATTTGTGACAATATCCAAGAAGTGGTGAATTCTAATTGTTATTTCAGTGGCATCATTACTTTTCTCTAGCTGTGCAACTACTGCATCAGAGTCATGTTATTGATAAAGCTGACCCTGCTTTTGAAACCAAAGTGCAAGAGGAATTTAAGAATCTATAGGACTTCTAAACATTGTGGAAAAGTAACTTCTTTGCCAAAAGAGTATGTATGTCCAATGTACAGTGTGTGTATTTAAATTCACATTTGATTATTTATAGAATGTCTATAACCTTTAGGTTAGTATCATGTAACAAGATGATGTAAGTCACTGGTGGAGAGCTTATCCATACACTTAAGTTACCAAACACAGAAGTAGTACTGGGAGGTAAGACAGATCACTTTATAGAGTATTCAGTTCAAGGAAATCAACACCCATCCTTTTCTCTTCCTTTTTGGGAAAAGGGAAAATGTACACTATTGATTCTCTTCTCCAAAGTTAAGGGAATGGGTGGGAAAAGAACTGTTTACGAGCGCTTCCCTGGTGGCGCAGTGGTTGAGAGTCCGCCTGCCAATGCAGGGGACACGGGTTCGTGCCCCGGTCCAGGAGGATCCCACATGCCGCGGAGCGGCTGGGCCCGTGAGCCATGGCCGCTGAGCCTGTGCGTCCGGAGCCTGTGCTCCGCAACGGGAGAGGCCACAACAGTGAGAGGCCCGCGTACCGCGAAAAAAAAAAGAAAAAAAAAAGAACTGTTCATGAAATTTGTGCATATATGCAAACCAGGGAGACTGGTCTCTTTCCTCTGCTGCTTCTCTGCTTAGTAATTGGATTCCTTAGGGTGGTTCCTTGTGATTGTCACAGAGTCTAGCTCAATGATGAGACCAATGTAAAGAAGAAAGCAAATTTTCACAGGTATACTCACACGGATATTGTTTCTCCTTTTCCTCCTCCACACCCTTATGCTAGGGTCTAAGGCCAGTTAAGATGGATGAGGAGATGAGACAGAGAGCACAATGTAACTTTATACCAAGCCAGTAGGGCAACAAGTTTAGCTCATATGAGAGATGTAGAAATCTTTAATCAGTTATGTTGTAAGTTTTAAAAATACTTAGAAATACATCTTAATGATATATTCTTCTGTTTTCATAAGTACCTGAACCTTAGTAGAATTGGACCAAGATGTCATAAAGGGAGCTGTCTATCTAATGTCAAAGGAGGGTTTGCCAACTTAGTTGGCTATGTTATATAGGAAAGAAGGACAAATTCAGGTTTATGTACCAACAAATTGACTCTTGGATGTGATGACCCTTGTTATTCTGGCTTAGTTGACCAATGTCTTTCCCGTTTATCGGTTCATTCTAGATGTACCGTTAAACTGTGTGACTTAATGAGTGGAAGGAGTTCTCTACTCTAATGAGCTTGTTTGTTTCATAGTAATTTTAATTAGATTTTGTTGATATGGATAAAACTTAGACTGGAGTAAAGGCTTTTACAGTGAAATTAAAAAGATACAGGAATTACAGTAAAGTTCTCCTTAACTAGGAAAGTAATTTTTAGAAACGTTGTGTGTTGGTGGTGCCCCTCTCCCTTTTGCAAAGACAGGGAGGCAATCAGCACACTCAATGCATAGCAAATGCAACTGAGACCATTTCATTTTTTCCGATTATATGAAAACACAGTTTTTAAAAATTAAAGTTCCTGCACAATGTATACTGTCAAGAAGAGACCACTTGATAGTGATCATCTTTGTTTTGTTTTATTTACCAACAGTTTTATTACAGAGATGGAAGGAAAGGTTATATTGCTACCCACTGAGAAGGCAGAGTCAGCATGGGTGGATGACGTTCAATACATTATCAGAGCATATACTGATCTTACTGTTTTCCTGCAATCAAATATTACAAACTGCCATTCATATATGGTCGTGATTGTCTTTACTGACCATTATGGTCGTCAAATATTTGAAAAGAAATATAAAATATCTCTTATTGCTGAGAATTTATAAACTTGAGTTTTCAGGTGCTTTCCTTTCCCTTAGGTTTGATAACATATCTGTCATAATCAGACAGAAGAATGTGCCTTAGACTTTGTGACTATTGTTGGCCATATTCAATCCGTAGGGCCAGGGTTAGAGGTGTAGGGGCCGGGAAAGTGGACAAATTTAGTAGAATTGTCAGTGAATATCTCATGATCTGATCAAATTGTAGGGGAAGGGTATGGCATGTTATAAAGGGTTCTGTAGTAGATTCTGTTATTGTGACCAATTAGCTGTTCCCCTCCATGTAAGAGTATTACTCATCTTTGCTCTTGCCATGCCTCCCTGTAAATAGAGTAGAGAATATTTCCCTGCCCTGTTGTCAGGTTAGGGGAGAAGGGACTGTGAGGGGTGTTAAGCAAAAACTTTGAATGTGACTTGCTATCTCTTTTTTTGTCCCTCATCAACAAGAGACCAGTATGTGCCTGAGAAGGGCTGCCCTTCTGCCTAATCCTGCAATTAGTAGAGATGGAGCAGATCTATTTCCTGTTCACTTCAGTCCTATTGTCAATCTACGGCTCTCATTTAATGTGATAGAGGAATACATTTTGTGGTTGTGAGCCACTAAGACTGTGAGCTTTGTGACTGTAGCCAAAGCTAACAAATATAGATGATCAGACATTATAGAATCAGTTCTAGGGAATTAGTTAATCTGCTTTTTGGGAATTAGGTTTCAGGGAGAAATTGTGGAGGGTCATGAATCAAGACTGAGAACAAGCATAGGTATTCTAACTTTAGGGAAGAGTAAAATGGTAAAGGTGTTTTGCTGGCACTAGAGTGCAAAGTGAGGTGCTAATGCAGGGGCACTTGACGGAGGCATTTATAAACGATTTGTGGAGCACCTTTAATGAGTCAAGCATTGTATCAGGGACTGGAAAAGAAAGCTATAGTGCTCATTTTACAGAAACTCACAATCTAGAAAACCCTATAATGTGGGGCTAAAAGTGCTGGATTACAAGTATGCAAAAGTATAAATGAAGTACAGATAAGAGAAAAAATTAAATTTTGTTGGGGGCTTGTGGAGGGTTTCCTAAACAAGGTAATACCTGAGCTGAGTTTTGAAAGATGAATAACATTCTGTAGGCAGAAAGGAAAGGGGGAAGTTATTACAGAAGAATATGTGTGGTTAATTGTTGACTAGAACAAACTATAAGCTGTTCAGTTTGGCTGGAGCAGTAAATTTTAGCTTAGAATGGTTGGTGCAAAGAAATGAAAATGAACAGTTCATGGTCAAATTAAGGGGAGCCTTTTATGCCAAACCAAATAACTTTGGCATTTACTCTTAGTAATACAAATTCATTGGGAAAGATTTTAAGCAGGGAAGACAGATGATCTGATTTTCATTTTAGAATGGTCACTTTCATAGCTCTTAAAGTGTCAGTTGGAAAGTGTCAAAGTTAGAACCAGGGGAGATTAATTAGGAAGTCATTACAATAGTTTTTAGAATTTTTTATTAGAGTGGAATAAAAATTTACATATGATTTAAATTCTAAAATGGGAAAGGTGCAATTCAAATATAACTATTACTCTGGAATATTCTTCAGTTCCCTCACATATTCCAACAGAAACATTTTTTGACCCTAACTTTGAATAGACCACTGTTGTTTTGAGCATCAGTTAAGTAGCTGCCTTATGCATCTTTAAATCTTTGCTCATCCCTGGTGAGGTGCTTACACTCAGAGAAGTACACTGGAGTTGAAAACAACTGAGGGAACAATTTGCATCTCTGCTCATGCTTACAGTGGAGTCTGTGTTCACTGGGAGGATTGGAGGTTCTCCCACAGCTTTTAAATTCTTCTCTCTTCTCTTTGTTCTTTTTCTCAAGAGCTCATTAACCTCAATATATACATAATGAGACGCTGTAAGTGTAAGAAGGAAACAACAGTTTAATGTAGCCAGAATCTTTTCCAGTGTCAAATATTCCTTAAGACTGTTCATAAATCATCTGGTTTTGAATCTTCGAGGGGGATGTGTGGAGTTAAAAGCTTTGCTTTGTTTTGCTCCAGCTTTTTGTCTTTTTATTGGGAAAAAAATCTTACTCTGTTGACTCATGAAGAACATCCAAGTAGTCTGTCTTTATTCTTCACAATTTACTTTTCCCTCTTCATCAATATATTAAAGTCATAGTACTTTACAGCTTATGATGTGACTATTTTATCTCATTTGAGGTGTACAGTCACCCTTTGTGGTAGGTATGTTGTCCATGAGAAGGCCTGAGGGTTAGAGTAGTTGTGATGATGGGGCGGGAGCCAGAATCCCAATCTAGTGACTAATTTCAGTGCTACAGAAGCAATTACATTTACTGTGCCCCTGCTAACCCTAGAATTTTGGCATCAGAAGGAGTACAGGGTCACCTAACTAGTTTTAAAGCCTCTAGTGGCCTCTATGAAGCTTTGTGAAGATTATGAAATGGTTCTTCTTGGAGGACAGATGGATCCCCACACAAGTATGGCTTGCCTAGCAGAGCTATGTGTGTGTGTGTGTGTGTGTGTGTGTGTGTGTGTGTGTATGTGTGTGTGTGTGTGTGTGTGTATGTCAAAGACACAACTTCCACTTTCCTCCCTAGAGATGTAAACTTACACCAGAGTGCTTTGCCAGGTGAGTGGGATACAGGTGAAAACGCATTCCTCACCCCTAGCTGAGTGCCTTAGTGCAGTGCACAACCTGTATGATCTGGTGACCTTCCTGTCAGTGGCAGGAACAGCTGCAAGTAGTTTGAGCCCAGCTTCCAGACCAGAAGTTCCCATTCATAGTATCCCTGCTTATCCCAAACATCTCTTGTACCCAGGACCACCCTGCCGACCCCCACCACATTGCTTCTAAGTTGCTTTCTTTCTTTCTCAATATATCACCAAAATAAACATAATATTGTTCTTAATTTTTATGTTATATCTCCTTCTTACTGTGTCTTGCAGGCTTTGTGTTTTCTCCCACATTAGCTTTTGCTTTTTAAGGGGGCAATAGCCAGTTTTGATAATAGAACTTAAAATATATTTACATAGAATTTAACAGTTCCCAAACATGGGAAAATGTGATTTTTGTCATAATAAGATAAAATTGAGGACCTGACAACTAGGCGCAAAAATGTTTTGAACACTGTTTGTGCTTCAGTCATTGAGCTCTTTTTCAGAAAATTATGTCCCTTTCATTTTCTATCAACACTTTTCTGTGTGTATCTGTTTCCATGGGACAGATATCCCTGTTGTTTTCAAAGGTGGAGTATCATTCTGTGGGTTTAGAAAACAATATGCTTGAAGGGCATCTACATTAAAGCAGGGTTAGAAATATGTCACAGATGAGCTTGTTTCTCAAATTTGCTTTCTCATACAAGGCTGGTAATTGCTCCTAAGCAGCAAGTTACTATTTTCTTTCTTAAGCGTCTTAGGATCACCCAGGTAGCAGTCAGGAATCAATAGACCCTGGTATGGCAAACAATGTCACACACCCCCAACAGAAAATAATAACTACCTTTATGTTAAAAATCTGTAGCAAAGCTTTTGAACACATCCTTCTCAACTCTGTTATGGTTCATGCTCAGATATAAATTCTATAAAGACATCACAACTCAGTTTTGCTAAATTTAAATTTGACTTTATAATTTTAAATCAAAGCACCACTGCCTTGATTATAAAATCAATATAAAGCCAAAAGACAAATGTTCAAAACAAATGTAAAACATGCCTGTTTATCATACAGCAGCCATACCTCAACAAAGTAGGAGTGCAATTGAATTCCATCATTTTTTAAAAACTAATTTTTATTGAATCCCATCATGTTGGGAGAAAAGTTAATATTCCATTTTCTTTTATTATAATGAGAACTTTTAAGATCTATTCCCTTAGTAACTTTCAAATACATAATAGAGTATTATTAACTATAGTCACTGTGCTGTGCATTACATCCTCCACTTTGCCCATCTCCCTTCCCCCTGCCTCTGGCAACCACCAATCTGTTACTGGTTTTTGGGGGGTTTTTTGTATCTTATGTTTAGTTTTTTGGTTTTGTTTGCTTTGTTGTTTTTTTTTTAACATCTTTATTGGAGTATAATTGCTTTACAATGGTGTGTTAGTTTCTGTCTAACAAAGTGAATCAGCTATACATATATATATATCCCCATATCTCCTCCCTCTTGCATCTCTCTTCCATGCCCCCTATCCCACCCCTCTAGGTGGTCACAAAGCACTGAGCTGATGTCCCTGTGCCATGCGGCTGCTTCCCACTAGCTATCTATTTTACATTTGGTAGTGTATATATGTCCATGCCACTCTCTCACTTCATCTCAGCTTACCCTTCCCCCTCCCCGTGTCCTCAAGTCCATTCTTAACGTCTGCGTCTTTATTCCTGTCCTGCCCCAGGTTCATCAGAACCATTTTTTTTTTAGAGTCCATATATATGTGTTAGTATACAGTATTTGTTTTTCTCTTCCTGACTTCGCTCTGTATGACAGACTTTAGGTCCATCCACCTAACTACAAATAACTCAATTTTGTTTCTTTTTATGGTTGAGTAATATTCCATTGTATATATGTGCCACATCTTCTTTATCCATTCATCATTCGATGGACACTTAGGTTGCTTCCATGTCCTGGCTATGGTAAATAGAGCTGCAATGAACATTGTGGTACATGACTCTTTCTGAATTATGGTTTTCTCAGGGTATATGCCCAGTAGTGGGATTGCTGGGTCATATGGTAGTTCTATTTTTAGTTTTTAAGGAACCTCCAAATTGCTCTCCATAGTGGATGTATCAATTTACATTCCCATCAACAGTGCAAGAGGGTTCCTTTTTCTCCACACCCTCTCCAGCATTTATTGTTTGTAGACTTTTTGATGATGGCCATTCTGACTGGTGTGGGGTGATTGTAGTTTTAATTTGTATTTCTCTAGGATGTGTTTATTTTAAATACACAGTTGAGTCTTGAACAATGTGGGGGTTAGGGGAACCCCCCCTCCACACAGTCAAAAATCTATGCATAACTTAGAGGTGGCCTTCCATGTAAGTGGAAGAACCTCCTCATCCGCCGTCTGTATCTAGGAATTCAACCAACTGGGGATGGTGCAGTACTGTAGTACTTACTATTGAAATAATCTGTGTTGTAAGTGGATCCACATAGTTAAAACCCACGTTGTTCACGGGTCAATTTTAGTTTGAAACATAATCTTAATTTGCCTCTTAATGCCAATAAGACTCATATGTTTAATCATTGTTGATTGAATCTTTTATTTCCTACGTGCAATACCATAGGGCAATTCCTCTTTCTTCAAGCTTCCTGTTTCTCCAACCCTTTCCTCCTGTGCCTTCCATTTCATAGAGGTAGTATGGTTTGGGGAAATGGAATAGCATCCTTCTGCTGGGTACCAACAGCGTGACTTTAGAAATTGTTTTAACTCTCAAAACCTCACTTCCTTCATCTATAAAATAGTCACTGAATGAAAGAGGCCATCAAATACACACCTTAACCTCCTGTTAACCTTTTCTTACACATTTATCTAGATCCTCTTTATTCAGCTGCATCTCCGTCTATCTGATCTTTGAACAATATCTTTCTATATTTATTTCTGTCTACTCTTCTGTTGTACTTTCGTTCCATCAATAATTGCATATTTCTACCTTACATTTTTAGTTACTTCAGGGTCCAGTACTTTTAGAATCAAGCATAGGTATATTGTCATTTCAAAACAAAGTAAAACAGTACAAACAAAAATCACACAAAATTATGTTTCCTCTTCGGTTGAACTTTGACTTTTGTGAACTTTCTGTTTTCCTGATGAATGCAGCTTCTGTGTAAATCAAAATAATGGTCAGTGTAAGGGCTTGTTAAATAATTAGTAAAGTAGGTAGATCTTGAGCTGGAACATGAAAAAAGTGACACACATGGAATAATGTGATAGATAAATGAGAGAACTTCATGCAGAGAAAACTGGATAAACAAATAATAAGCCAAATGTTTATATGAAAAGAAAATGATGTGTAGCTGAGTCAGCCTAGAAGGCTCATTAGAATTTAAAATAAAAATGCCAATCACAGTGTCGACTACTAGAAAAAAGAATACTAAGTTGTTTTGTGTGTGGTGTGCAGCTGACTTAAGGAGTGGTGAGGTTTCTCTAGGTAACTTACTGCAAGGTCAAGCTGTTAAAGAGCTACAAATAAAATCACTTTAAAATTAATAAATTTAAAATATGGAAATAACTTCAATTTTATCCTCAAAGCTTTGTTTAAATAAGTGAGTGATGAACTAGTTCATAGTATCATTTCATTTTTGTGTGTCCAAAGACTAAGCAATGCAAGGGATAGAATTAATGGAATTAATTTATCCAAGTTTTAAAGAATCAGTTGGGACTATTACAGTTACAGATGATAAAACCTTAACTCAAATTACATATTGGAAGGAGAATATTTTGGTTCATGAAACTAGGATGTTCAAGGGAGTGAATCTCATTAATTTAAAGCATGATGGGATCTAAGATTTCAAATAAGATCATCATTCGAAATTGTGCAACTCTTTCCATTGCTCTGCTCTGTCCTCCTTTGTTGTGCTTCATGGTCATGTAGGTTTTTACCATGAATGTATGTATGATAAAGTCACCTGGAGTCTCATTCATATATTCTACTAGCTAACTGTTTCAACATAAAGACAATGCTTCTTTTCAATAATTCCAGCAAAATCTCCAAGTTTCACTCTTATCAGGTCAATTTGGCTCCATCCCTTCACTGACCTAATAGTTTTAGCCAAGAAATTAGAAGGTAGTGGTTGGTCAGGTCTGTGTTATGAACCCTGTACTTGATAGGAGTGGGAGAATTGAGGGATGGAGGGATGGTATATTTCAGCTCTCACCTGTCCCTAACTATATGCAATGAGAATAAAGAGGAGTGATTACCCTTTCAAAGGAAAACAGAACAAAAGATGTATTATCAGAAATAGGAATTAGTAAACCAAAGTAGAGTAAAACAAAAAAATTCATACAAAAAGCAAAACCAAACCCAAAACAAAACTAACAGAAGCCCAAAGCAAAACACAAAAACATTTCTGACTAACACAGAAATATCAGTTTATCCTTTTAACTCATTTTATAGATGACTAAGATTAAGGAAGTTAACCCAGATTTTTAGCTAGTGTATAGCCCTGTGGAGTTATTGAAGTATTATATTTCATCTCTTCTTGAACCTGGAGTTCTGCAAATTTAAATGCACACACACACACACAAAAGTGAGAAAATTCAGGTTTAAAAATGAGAATATGTGACCTTCCCATATGGGGAAACCTGTTATTATCTGGCTGCCAAGTTGCAGTAGATCTATGCAAGGGAAGAGAGTATGCGCTGATTTCATCCCCAAGAGAATGGTCAGCTCACTATGGTGACCTCAGATTTGGGCGTATAGCACATTCCAGACAGAATTATTATCCTATCCTATTATTTTTGTTTTCAGTTTATGTTTTCCAGTGCCTTAAAACATGTTTAGTAATTACCTTACATAGTATTCTACTTTTTCTTTGTTGGTGCCATTATAGGAAATGATATTTTTGAGAATTGTTCATAAATATCATAAACCTATAGCAGAGTTTCCTGTTTATGTTCTATTTTATTAATAATTTTGGAAAACCGATGACATCATGGTATTCACTGGTCATTCCGAAAGTGATCATATTTCTTATTGCTTAATGGAAGATGAAATTATACCCTAGAAACAAAATTCTCAACTAGACTTTTAAATCACATTGCAGTTAGTTTAATATATAATGATGTCTCGTGGGTGTAGTGAAATGCAAGGTTATCAGTCTCTGGCTCCTTCTATCTGTAGCTCATACATTTTCTTATCAATAACACTACTCCATTCTATTTAATATACAAACTATCTTCTTCTAAAAAAGATTGTGATTGATGATACACTCACTGCCCTTCCTTCCCTGAAAACCCTGGCTGATTATATCACTCTGGGTTTCAGAACAGTTGCAATTCTGATGTCTGCTTTCCCCACTCTTACATTTTTGTTTTTGTTTGTTTCATAAAGCAAAATCTGGGGGGAACTCTCAAGTTCTGTTTATTCTGCAAACTTCTAAGTACCTCCCTAGTGTCATAGCTGTTTTTCACAACATCCAGGTCATAATTGGAAGCCCTTAATATATATACCCTTGCAGTAAGCCCCTACTACTCTTGCTTTTAATATGTTGGTTCAGGACACCATCAGGAGGTAGTATGCATATTTTATGTGAGTTAACTTTATCTTTTTCATCAGAGTTCACTTCTTTGTACCCTCAAGTTGTGTTGTACAGACTCTAGCAGGATGTTGAAAGAGAGAAATCAACCTTGTTATATTAAAGCATGTGTCCTAAATAGTAACAATCCTGTGCTTTAATTTAACTGATTTATTTCCCCTTTCTCTGAAGTTTGCAGCCTGAGCTCACCAGGCCTTCCTGGTTGGGGTTTCTGAATGGTAGCTTAATAATTAAAGTTTCAACAACAAGCATGCTAAGCATTTAGTACAACACATACTGTGGAATTAGGGGAAGCAGGTGCAGTTCCCGTTGTCAAGACTGATGATCTGGAATGCTGCTCAGGACAGGAAGAACCTAGCAATGTTTTCTCATGCCAGCATCTGCCAATATGAAATAAATTTTAGCCATTAGTTGCTGCCTATGGATAGATCTTCATGGGCAAGTGCCATAGATTATCTGAGGCTTCTGGTGACTAAAAACTAATGATAGTTAAGGACTTACCAAGTTTAAGGTAGAAAAATACAGATGAATAATATATAGTTAAGTTGTAACAATACTTTTCTTATGCTAATTCTTCATGGGAATGAAGAATGAGTCTTCTTTCCATTACCATGTATCCTATAATTTATTTACTGCTGTACTTCCTATTACTACAAATAAACCTTTGCCAACTCCAAAAGAAGGTGTTGAGTTGGAATAATTTTAAACTATTTTTCTTGAGTAATGGAGTAGCCATTATTTCCTCCAAAGAGGTGCTTTGAGGGACAGTACCAACAGTGACTATTAAATCATGGATCTCTACATTTAACAAATGGCTGTCTGAGGAATTAGAATTGAGAAGTGAGCTTTCAGTCTAGAGGCCTTGCGGCTTTAATGCCCCCAAAGAAGGCATATTATTGGAGAGCATCTAGGGAGGGAAGCTATCTTCAGAGTGTGACATAATCACTACAGGAATAAAATTCCGAGTGTGATTCTGAAAGCCATACCTCTCCCTCTGAGTGGAAAGAGCTTTCCCAGGAGGAATGACCTGGTTTCAAACAAAACATGCAAAACATTTATGATTGAGATTTGCATAACTTGGTATTAAATAAGCCTGTGATATTTGTTTCTTTTTTTCTCAACATCTTTTTCAGAGTACAGTTGCTCTACAATGGTGTGTTAGCTTATGCTGTATAACAAAGTGAATCAGCCATACACATACACATATCCCCATATGCCCTCCCTCTTGTGTCTCCCTTCCACCCTCCCTATCCCACCCCTCTAGGTGGTCACAAAGCACTGAGCTGATCTTCCTGTGCTATGCTAGCTGCTTCCCACCAGCCATCCATTCTACATTTGGTAGTGTATATAGGTCCATGCCACTCTCTCACTTCATCCCAGCTTACCCTTCCCCCTCCCCGTGTCCTCAAGTCAGTCCATTCTCTACGTCTGCATCTTTATTCCTGTCCTGCCCCTAGGTTCTTCAGAACCTTTGTTTTTTTCCTTTTTTTTGGATTCCATATATATGTATTAGCATATGGTATTTGTTTTTCTCCTTCTGACTTACTTCACTCTGTATGACAGACTCTAGGTCCATCCACCTCACTACAAATAACTCAATTTCATTTCTTGTTATGAGTGAGTAACATTCCATTGTATATATGTGCCACATCTTTATCCATTCATCTGTCGATGGACACTCAGTTTGCTTCCATGTCCTGGCTATTGTAAATAGTGCTGCAATGAACATTGTGATGCATGTATCTTTTCTAATTATGGTTTTCTCTGGATATATGCACAGGAGTGGGATTGCTGGATCATATGGTAGCTCTATTTTCTGTAGTTTTCTTTTTTTGTGACATCTTTGTCTGGTTTTGGTATCAGGCTGATGGTGGCCTCATAGAATGAGTTTGGGAGTGTTCCTCCCTCTGCTATACTTTGGAAGAGTTTGAGAAGGATAGGTGTTAGCTCTTCTCTAAATGTTTGATAGAATTTTCCAGTGAAGCCATCTGGTCCTGGCCTTTTGTTTATTGGAAGATTTTTTTTTTCATAACAGATTTATTTGCAATACAGACAAAATTTTAAAAAAAAACAAAAAAGAATGTTTTAACCAACTCTGATGCAGCTATACAAGAGAATAATACATAGCCATTGAAATCATGTAATTTTCACTTCAATTAGACAAATGACACAAACATTGAAAACAATAACATATGAGTAGAGCAATAGAATTTTATTATTTGCAAGATAAGATCTTAATTTTGTCTTATATATAGTATATATGCATATAGGAACAGCTTTATATCAACTACATTAGTTGTAGGCCTCTATATTTGTGGGCTTACATATGTTATTTTATTTATTTATTTATTTATTTATTTTTTATACTTTTTTAATCCCAACGAAGTACAGACAGGATCTGGGAGATTTAGATAGGAAACAATCTGCAAATGGCCTATTGGCATGTGGCTTTTGGAGTGCATTTGCCTGAACCTTCAAGGTCTTCCTGAAATGGACATGAACAGTGAAGGCAAGTGGATTTACTCATTTCCTTCAGCCCCTGTAATCTCATTAATTTGTGCTCTAGGTCACTGTTTCTGATCTAATACACATATTGATCCCATGTCACTACATATTACATCACTCACACCCTGCCCAAAATTACAAAAAATAAAAAGACAAAGAGAGGGGTTGGTATCTCAGTAAGAGACTCCATAGAAATTCATGACTTTATTTGATACAATAAGTGCAATCCTGTATTACTGTAGAAATCTTGAATCATAGATCCAAAGCCCCTCCTCATGCTCACTAGTAAATAAAGAAATTTCTTCTTCTATTTGTGTAGGCAGGGTTCAGCAAGCTTTATCTATAAAAAGTCAGAGAGTAAATATTTATAACTTTGTGAATCATAGTTTCTGTTTTAGTTACTGAGCCCTGCAGTTGTAGAGCAAAGGCAGCCATAGATAATACATAAACAAATGGATGTGATTGCATTCTAATAATGTCTGTTTCCGCTTTCTTCTTTGTGTGTGTGTGTGTGTTAGTTTCTGCTTTACAACAAAATGAATCAGTTATACATATACATATGTTCCCATATCTCTTCCCTCTTGCATCTCCCTCCCTCCCACCCTCCCTATCCCACCCCTCCAGGTGGTCACAAAGCACCGAGCTGATCTCCCTGTGCTATGCGGCTGCTTCCCACTAGCTATCTATTTTACGTTTGGTAGTATATCTATGTCCATGCCTCTCTCTCGCTTTGTCACACCTTACTCTTCCCCCCTCCCCATATCCTCAAGTCCATTCTCTAGTAGGTCTGTGTTTTTATTCCCGTCTTACCCCTAGGTTCTTCATGACCTTTTTTTTCTTTTTCTTTCTTTTTTTTTTTAGATTCCATATATATGTGTTAGCATACGGTATTTGTCTCTCTCTTTCTGACTTACTTCACTCTGTATGACAGACTCTAGGTCTATCCACCTCATTACAAATAGCTCAATTTCGTTTCTTTTTCTTGTATATATGTGCCACATCTTTTTTATCCATTCATCCGATGATGGGCACTTAGGTTGTTTCCATCTCCGGGCTATTGTAAATAGAGCTGCAATGAACATTTTGGTACATGACTCTTTTTGAATTTTGGTTTTCTCAGGGTATATGCCCAGTAGTGGGATTGCTGGGTCATATGGTAGTTCTATTTGTAGTTTTTTAAGGAACCTCCATACTCTTCTCCACAGTGGCTGTATCAATTTACATTCCCACCAACAGTGCAAGAGGGTTCCCTTTTCTCCACACCCTCTCCAGCATTTTTTGTTTCTAGGTTTTTTAATGATGGCCATTCTGACTGGTGTGAGATGATATCTCATTGTAGTTTTGATTTGCATTTCTCTAATGATTAATGATGTTGAGCATTCTTTCATGTGTTTGTTGGCAGCTTGTATATCTTCCTTGGAGAAACGTCTATTTAGGTCTTCTGCCCTATTGGAAGATTTTTAATCACAGTCTCAATTTCAGTGCTTGTGATTGGTGTGTTTATATTTTCTATTTCTTTCTGGTTCGGTCTTGGAAGGTTGTGCTTTTCTAAGAATGTGTCCATTTCTTCCAGGTTGTCCATTTTGTTGGCATATAGTTGCTTGTAGTAGTCTCTCATGATCCTTTGTATTTCTTCAATTTCAGTTGTTACTTCTCCTTTTTCATTTCTAATTCTGTTGATTTGAGTCTTCTCCTTTTTTCTTTTATGAGTCTGGGTAATGGTTTAACAATTTTGTTTATCTTCTCAAAGAACCACCTTTTAGTTTTATGGATCTTTACTATTGTTTCCTTCTTTTCTTTTTCATTATTTCTGATCTGATCTTTATGATTTCTTTCCTTCTGCTAACTTTGAAAGGTTTTTTTCTTCTTCTTTCTCTAATTGCTTTAGGTGCAAGGTTAGGTTGTTTATTTGAAATGGTTCTTGTTTCTTAAGTTAGGATTGTATTGCTAAAAACTTCCCGCTTAGAACTGCTTTTGCTGCATCCCATAGGTTTTGGGTTGTCATGTTTTCATTGTCATTTGTTTCTAGGTATTTTTTGATTTCCTCTTTGATTTCTTCAGTGATCTCTTGGTTATTAAATAGTGTATTGTTTCGCCTCCATGTGTTTGTATTTTTTACAGATTTTTTCCTGTAATTGATATGTAGTCTCATAGCGTTGTGGTCAGAAATGATACTTGATACGATTTCAGTTTTGTTAAATTTACCAAGGCTTGATTTGTGACCCAAGTTATGATCTATCCTAGAGAGTGTTCCATGAGCACTTGAGAAGAATGTATATTCTGTTGTTTTTGGATGGAATGTCCTATAAATATCAATTAAGTCCATCTTGTTTAATGTACCATTTAAAGCTTGTTTCCTTATTTATTTTCATTTGGATGATCTGTCCATTGGTGAAAGTGGGGTGTTAAAGTCCCCTACTATTATTGTGTTACTGTCGATTTCCCCTTTTATGGATGTTAGCATTTGCCTATGTATTGAGGTGCTCCTATGTGGGGTGCATAAATATTTACAATTTTTATATCTTCTTGGATTGATCCCTTGATCACTATGTAGTGTCCTTCTTTTTATCTTGTAATGTCTTTATTTTAAAGTCTATTTTGTCTGATATGAGAATTGCTACTCCAGCTTTCTTTTGATATCCGTTTGCATAGAATATCTTTTTCCATCCCCTCACTTTCAGTCTGTATGTGTCCCTAGGTCTGAAGTGGGTCTCTTGTAGGCAGCATATATACGGGTCTTGTTTTTGTATCCATTCAGCCAGTCTGTGTTGTTTGGTTGGAGCATTTAATCCATTTACATTTAAGGCAGTTGTTCATATGTATGTTCTTATTATCATTTTCTTAATTGTTTAGGGTTTGTTTTTGTACGTCTTTTCTTTCTCTTGTGTTTCCTGCCTAGAGAAGTTCCTTTAGCATTTGTTGTAAAGCTGTTTTGGTGGTGTTGTATACTCTTAGCTTTTGCTTGTCTGTAAAGGTTGTAATTTCTCCATCGAATCTGAATGAGATCCTCACTGGGTAGAGTAATGTTATTTGTATGTTTTTCCCTTTCATCACTTTAAATATGCCTTGCTATTCCGTTCTGGCTTGCAGAGTTTCTGCTGAAAGATTAGCTGTTAACCTTATGGGGAGTCCCTTGTATGTTATTTGTTGCTTTTCCCTTGCTGCTTTTAATATTTTTTCTTTGTTTTCAATTTTTGATAGTTTGATTAATATGTGTCTTAGCATGTTTCTCCTTGGATTTATCCTGTATGGGACTCTCTGCACTTCCTGGACTTGGTTGGCTATTTCCTTTCCCATGTTAGGGAAGTTTTCAACTGTAATCTCTTCAAGTATTTTCTCAGTCCCTTTTTCTCTTCTTCTTCTATGGCCCCTATAATTTGAATGTTGGTGCATTTAATGTTGTCCCAGAGGTCCCTGAGACTGTCCTCAATTCTTTTCATTCTTTTTTCTTTATTCTGCTCTGTGGCAGTTATTTACACCATTTTATCTTCCAGGTCACTTATCCATTCTTCTGCCTCAGTTTTTCTGCTATTGATCCCTTGTAGAGAATTTTAAATTTCATTTATTGTGTTGTTCATCATTGTTTGTTTGCTCTTTAGTTCTTCTACGTCCTTGTTAAACGCTTCTTGTGTTTTCTCCATTTTGTTTGAAAGATTTTGGATCATCTTTACTATCATTACTCTGAATTCTTTTTCAGGTAGACTGCCTATTTCCTCTTCATTTGTTTGGTCTGGTGAGTTTTTCCCTTGCTCCTTCATCTGCTCTGTATTTCTCTGTCTTCTCATTTTGCTTACCTTACTGTGTTTGGGGATCTCCTTTTCACAGGCTGCACGTTCTTAGTTCCTGTTGTTTTGGGTGTCTGCCCCCAGTGGGTTAGTTTGCTTCAGTGGGTTGTGTAGGCTTCCTGGTGGACAGGACTAGTGCCTGTGTTCTGGTGGATGAGGCTGGATCTTTTCTTTCTGGTGGGCATGACCACGTCTGGTGGTGTGCTTTGGGATATCTGTGAACTTAGTATGATTTTGGACAGCCTCTCTGCTAATGGGTAGGTTTGTGTTCTTGTCTTGCTAGTTGTGTGGCATGGAGTGTTCAGCACTGGAGCTTGCTGGACGTTGAGTGGAGCTGGGTGTTAGCATTGAGATGGAGATCTCTGGGAGAGCTCTCGTTGATTATTACTAGGGGCCATGAGGTCTCTGGTGGACCAATGTCCTGAATTTGGCTCTCCCACCTCAGAGGCTCAGGCCTGACAGCCGGTTGGAGCACCAATACCCTATTAGCCACACGGCTGGAGAAGATGGGCTATGAGTTGTGTGTCAGCTACTGCCCCGTTGTAGCTCTGTTTCAGCTGTGTGCAAAGGTCACCCAGATACATTGGGTTATTCCAGCACCCCTCAGAACTTGTACATGCCAGTCTGGGATTTGTAGATGTCCCCCTGATACTCTTCATTGAAATACCTTGCATTCATGGTGGTGAGAGATATGCTAATAGTGTTGGTTCTCTTCAGTTCAGAGACTGGGACAGTCTGAGCCTTTATGTGGCCAAGTCAGGAACAGCTGGCCGGCGGTCTCAAAGTGATAATATGTCAGATTCCAAGAAGGCTTTCTGCAATGCCCGAGCAGTAGTCTCATCAGCCACTCTGCTCAGGTGCAGCACTCTGACTGGGGAACTCGGTGGGACCCTCAAACGAGGATTTCTGCTGGCCCTAGAGCCTGACTTGCACACCCAGGCAAGGAGCTGAGGAGAGCGTCTCCTGGCCTCATCTTACCAGAGGAGCCAACACCTAGAAGCTGCAGTCTGTGATATTTGCCTTGGCCATTAGAAATAGTCATACTAGGTACAGCCTTGAGATAATCTTTACCAGGGAACTAGACTTATTTTCCTATTATAATTGTCTGAGAATTCAGTGATAAAGAAGAAAGCAGGTGTTGTTTTCTTCCAGGGTTAAGTCATCACCACACTGGGCTGATACAGCTCTGTGAGATTTTCTTTAATTCATCCAAGGACTCTGTGTATATGTGTGTGTGTGTGTGTGTGTGTGTGTGTGTGTGTGTGTCTAATAATAATATCAATGGATAGACTGAATAAAGAATGTAAATGGCTGAAAACTGAGATAAAAAGGGAAAGATCTATTTTTCATAAACTAAATTAAAAATGAAATGGAAATAATAATATGAGAGAAGATTTAAATTGGAGAGATCTACATTCTATTTTCATTTTAAATTCAAAACATACTGGGCAGTCAGTTATATAACTTTTCCCCAAAAGCTTTATGAAGACATAACTTGAAATGTTAAGAGTTAAGTCTTAACTGCAAATAATCTTTCTTATACTGCAGAGTAAAATTACTATGCAAGTCATTTTCTTACCCTCTTCTTACCATGTATTTCCCAGGCAGTGGAGCTGGAAAGCAATCTTAAGGATCCTACATGTCATTTCCTAAGTATTCATTTAAAGATAATTAAATGCTTACATTCATAAAACTATGTTGTATGCATGATGTCAGATGAGATTGTCATAGTCCTGCCAGTTAAGTTTTTTAAATGGGGTGGAGGGGAAGAGCAAGCAAAGGGGACTGAGAAGGCTTTTTAGAACAACTTGCAAAGGTCAAGGGCTGTCTTAGATGTGATGCTGAGATTCCCTACAGTGAACAAAACAGAGAAGAATAACAAATCTAAAAAGAATAGGGCCAATTTAGAGACTGGTTTAAAATTGTTCTGGTTTTTTGTGAAGCTATAATTGAGCCTAATTCTTGATATCAGTTGGAGAGCACCCCACTACACGACATCAGAATTCTTGTAGTTACATTTAAAAAGTATTTGGAGCATTTTTAAAGAAAAATAAGAACTTTTCTTGCAACCAGTAATAGAAAAGTCTTGGCTAGGAACTATTGCAATAAATAGAACACATTATCAGCAAGTCAGAGTTGTTTGAAACATTATTTAGGGTCTGTTCTAGAATTGCCTTGAGACAAAAATCTCATTTAATGGAAAAAAATTTGGAAGTCCTGCTGTGTGGTAAACATATCTCTTTGAGCCAAAAAAAGGCAGTCAAGCCAAAAATGATGGCTTAGTGTACAAAAATTTCAAATAATGCATTTTTTTTTTACTTAGGAGATAAACTTGAAAATTTCCGAGGTTAATCCAGATATTTTTCGAAGAATTGTATGAGAATATAAATATTAAGAATACTGCTGATTTATCTTTTTGCAACCTTGTTAATAATGTCTAGGAATACATGTTAATTTTCAAAGTATTTGATGATACAATAATTAATGTAGACATACCTGGAAAAATAAATTTGTGTGTGTGTGAGTATTGATTAGGAAGAGAAATGCACACTGGCAGGTGGCTGGTTCATCTGAAGGTCACTGTGCCCCCTCAGTGCATCTGTTAGCACCAAATATTTACCAACACTTTCAAAGAGTTTCATCTTGACTTTTATTGAATTCTCATGAGTAGTAAAATTCTGAATTAAATTTAAAAAGTTTGTTTGAATACACAGTTTTTAAAAGTCTTTAATAAGATGTGCTTTTATAAGCTTGCATTATTAAACAGATATATTCTGACTTAGTTTGAGTAATTGCAGAATTTTATGAACTGAATTAAAAATGGCTTGTTTAAAATTTTTTCACATAGGTAAAAATGACGCTATAACAAACTGTAAATCTTAATGTGGTGAATGAGGGCAGTCATCCTTTTAATGATAAAGAATGATCCAGGAAGTACTTCAATTATCATATGTATTTTCAAGGCTGGACACACTCAAGGTTCAACTACAATGCAAGACTGAATGTTTCAGTATCTCATGACAAGATTGCTTTAGAGAAAACAAAGTCTAAGGGTTATGTAAAAAGAGTGGGGATTTATGTATATATCCTTTGAGAAATTTAGGTCATTTTTCTTATGAAAATCACAGCATTCATGATTTAAAAATATTAAAGATTTAATATCAGGCACCTACTTCATGAAAAATTCCATGAAATAGATACAAGACTGACAGGTGAATCAATGTTTCAGTCTTCTACAAAATACAAAACAACTTGATCTCTCAACACGAAGAAATACAATTCAAAATTTCCGCAAAAATAGCATTCTGCTCTGAAATAGTCCTTACATGCAGGTAAGTACTTAATGATTCATGTATGCAGATACATTTGCCCTTTATATGCATGCTATTTGTGAGCCTGTTTCTGGAAACACCACAACGCCAAGGAAAGATACAATATTGGGCCAAGCTGGTATGTTTGTTGCTCTTTGATTTAGTACAGATTTTTAGAAATTGAGAGACTAATCGTTTTCTCAGAGAGAGAGTGATAATAAACATTATATTATCACAAATAGGGATACATTTTAGAGTCTAATGCAAAATCCCTTTGAATTTTTAAAATGCAGTTCTGGGTCTCAAAGAAACTTGAGGTTTTGAAAAGATGCCTGGGGAGATGCATTCAGGCTCAGAAGGCCTGCTCATTCTGTGAAGAGTAATTTCCTCAGAAAGTTAGAGGAAGATGTGTGGAGTCCAGACATCTTACAGTCTCTGTTGGCTTTTTGATTGTGTATTTAGTAGTGAGATTTTTGTGATGAGACTTACTTAAATAGTAAAAACTAGACCACCATTTTGATAAGTTGTAATAGGGAGAATTCAAGTAGATTTTCAGTTGAATTCAGTAAGATTGAAGTTCTCTACGACTTCCAGATTTAATAAAACTAGGTAGTCTTTTTGTTACTCCTTTAAAGAAATGAAAATGTACATGCATGTTCAGTACTTTGATCCTGTTTTTCATTTCTTCTCTGACAGCTAACGTTTTTAAAACTTCAGTTTTTCCACATTGTTATTTCAAAACTTAGCATGGAAAAGTACCCTCTTTTTTAAAGTTTTAAGTGTTTATGAAACTTCTTTAATACTGACATAAATATATATAAAATATGTATATATACACACATATATACATGCATACATCTAAACATACACGTATATGCTGATTTTTCATTTTTTTAAGCAATGTATTTTGAAAAGCAAACACTGGTAGGTTTCGTAGTAGCAGTAGTTTACGTTCTATAATTTCTGCAATGTTATATATACTATATATCTGTAAAATGAAATGCATCAAATTAAAATTTTCTGTTTTCTGACATCTTACAGATATAGCACTTTTTTTCCTATCTCTCTGCATATTTTGCTTCATATTTGTGAAGAATAATGTAAAGAAGTGTTTGTTTGTAGAAATAGTGTAAACTGCCAAACAGTGTGAACTGTCTGAATGCCTATCATCCCTTATATTCCCATGTAATACTTAGTGGGAGCTGGAAATTAGTCATTAATAGCTCAGTTGTCTTCTAACAATTGTTTTAAAAAGCTGAAAATAAACGGAAATCCCAAGGAAACAATCCTTGATTGTTTCCAAGGTTTGCAGAATCTAACGTCTCTGAATTTGGGCCATTACTGATTATTAAAACCCTTTTTGTCTAGTTCTCCTGCTGTGTATAACATCTTACTGTGAAAAGCAGGCACCAGTGTGGCACAGCTGGAAACCAAGCATAACAGGTTCCCAGGGCCCAAAACATTCTAAAATCTCCTGTGATTTCCCCACATGCTCATTTAGAAATGCCAATGCTTCCATTTTACATCTGTGTGTGTGTGTCTATCTGTCTGTCTGTCATGTGATGAAGGATATTATATGAAGTGCTGCTTGAGAAACATGCCTCATGATGAGGATGATGTTGTCTGAGAATTATAAAACTTTGTTCCACAGAATTTAAAGTGCAGTGATTGAGTCTGATTGTGTAGGTAAGTCTGCTCATTGATTGGAGCTGGAAATGCATTAACTATTTTACGATATGAGTCATTTTTATAAATTTCCTTTTCAGGGAAATGTAGGCTATAGTAAGGTCTCGGATCTCAGATTGTAACATCTGTCTTAAAGTTTCTTAATTTATAGGTCACCTTGGAGGTCCCTTTCAATTATGGTGTTTTATGATTTTTAAAAGGAAAGATTTTTTACTTTACCTTATTTGAAAACCATGAATATTGAGTTTTTGTCTCATCGATACTTGTTTTCCTCTCTAAAATGAGATAGTATAGGCAGCCTCATTTTTTATTTTGTTCTCTCGTATGTTCAGGGCCTCCTGTAAGTGTCTGAAATGCTGTACGTATCCAGGGAGTTAAAAATACTTTGGGCAATGCTGAAAACCTTTAGTAGTCAGTGCATGAAAAGAATATGTGCAATGTAGTGGTTAATGCCATGCCTATTTAATCTTGGAAATAACTGTGTTAAGATAATGGGATTTGTTATTTAATGTTCTTAGAAGTCCTGATCTTTTTCAAGAGATGTGGGATGCAAACTATTAAAATTTATACCTCAGGAAAAAATTAGACCTCTTTTTTAAGAACTAAGAGTAAGACGCTAGATCTGATCAGCCTGAGGCTATAAAAAAGAAATAGAACACACCTATATTAACTAATGCTAAAACATATGCTGATTAAATGAACTATGAAGCCCTTGGAGCTTTGGCCGAGAATTTTGAAGAAACTGGATAAATAAATGAACAAAAACATAAAAAACAACTCCTGACTATTATAAAGCATTATTAGGAAATAATGAAAATGTATGAGAACCCTCAAAAGCATTATATTGCATACAACTGCTACAAGCAATAACTTCATCTAATACTCTTAAGCACATACTTTGTGTTGGGCACAAGGTTTTAAATATTTTATGAACTAATTTAGTTTCCATAAAACACTGAGAAAGGTACTATTTTTATCCCCATTATACAAAGATGAAAAAACTGGAGCACAAGAGGTTAAGTAACTTGCACTTTGTTCCACAGTTGCAAAACGGCAAGAGCATCAGGGATCTACACGTGGAAGACATTTATAAGAGCAGGAGACTAGTTGGGAAGACTTTTTTGTTGCTGACCTACTGCTCCACTAAATTAAGTCACTGTTTGTCGCATCTCAGCTTAATATAATAGTCATATTGGCCATTCATTGCTTTTATTATAAAATCAACTTTTAACAAAAGATTTACCTTCGGCAAGGTAGAGTTTTAAAAAAATTATAGATTGTTCAGCTTCCATATGAGGTCAGGGAAATGACAAGCATTGTTTTTTTTTGTTTCTGAACTATGATTAAGACCATGATGCCTCAGTTTTCACGGAAATATAATTGGGTCTACTAAGTGAGATTCTGTTAGAGCCTGATTCTTTTGCAGTGAAATTCTTTTGGATTACTATGAGAATCCATCATGCCTTTCCCTCCCCTTCCCTCATACAACATGCACATAATGTGTAAATACAAGGTTTATTTCATCTGAATCTGATCTCTCACAACCCTGTTCTAATCCCTGAAGACTGGAATGAGGACATGATGTTAACCCTTAGCCAAAGCTGAATGGAGTATTCTAACTAGTGATTGAGGTATTTCTGCATTAGGGTACAGAATGCACCAGGGAGCAATCTATCAGTATATACCAGGGAGCAGTTTGTCAGCATGTTTTATAGAAAATGTGAAGATCAATGGATTACATTTGGTTTCTGTTTGGAGTCTTAGTTTCTATTATTGAAACTGGTCATGCAAACTAGTTTTGTCTACCTGACAAGAGAGGTATAAAAGTCTTCTCCTTGGATGACACTTATATTTTACTGAGATCAGTGTATCTCACTCATATCTTGGTGGTTCATGCTATGAAGATGAAGCACTTCCTGTGAGTTTGAGGAAGGACTTTGATAGCCATGCGTAGAAGAACCAGACTTCTCAGATGTTTTCCTGTGGTTTCTTTCTCTTTTATTATATCTTTAAACTTTAACATTTAACTTTTGGCAAGAATGTGGAGAAAAGAGAACTCTTGTGCACTGTTGATGGGAATGTAAATTGGTACAGCCACTATGAAGGTTCCTCAAAAAACTAAAAATAGAACTACCATCTGATCTAATAATCCTGCTTCTGGGTATATATCCGAAGAAAGTGAAGTCACTATCTTAAATAGGTATCTGCATTCCCATGTTCACTGCAGCACTATTTACAGTAGTCAAGATGTGGAAGCAACCTAAATGTCCATCAACAGATAAATGGATAAAGAAAATGTGGAATATATACACAATGGAATATTATTCAGCCATAAAAATAAGAAAATTCTGCCATTTGTGACACTATGAATGGACCTTGAGGGCATCATGTGAAATGAAATAAGTTAAACAGAGAAAGACAAATACTGTACATTCCTATATGTGGAATCTAAAAAAAAGTCAAACTCAGAAACAGAGAGTAGATTGCTGGTTTCTGGGGGCAGAGGGGTAAGAAAACTTGGGAGATGTTGATTAAAGGGTACAAACTTTCAGTTATGAGATGAGTAAATTCTGGAGATGTAACGTCCAGTATGGTGACAATAGTTAATGTTGTATCGTATATTTGAAAGATGCTAGGAGAGTAGACCTTAAGTGTTCTTATCACAGATGAAAAACTGTAGTTATGTGAGGTGATGGATATGTAAACTAACCCTATTGTGGTAATCACTTTGCAATATACACATCTATCAAATAGTCACCTTGTACATCTTAAACTTACACAATGTTGTATGTCAATTATAGCTCAACAAAACTAGGGGAAAAAACTTTTACAGAGCTTCTTAAGTCCTTTAAATAATCCAAATTGGCATAATTAATACAACTAGAATGATGTATATAGATAAATATATATATACCCATATATACATATTCACAAATAAATGTACATATGTTTATTTATTATATAATTGATGATTGCTTGCTATAAGCCAGACTTTGAATTAGATACTGACTAAAGAAATGAGCCAGCACAAAGACAGACAAAATGTGATTCTGCCCTGAGCTATTCATAGTTCTTTTTAAGATTTTAAAGTAAACCAATATTTACAATATTAGTTAGTGTTCTAATGATTCAATCCAAAGTAAGTGTCCACACACATTGAAATAGGGATATGAAGAAAAATAAAAATGATTTGCTCATGTAATAACTGAATATAATACAATAATTTTTATAACATTATTTGTCAAAAGGTTGAGCTGAGGTGGTTTTTATTCTGTGTTCTTTCCTCAACAGTTTGCAGTTCTAAATCCAACCACTTGCATAATCTTATTTTTATTTTTTTATATAGACGGAGTTCTTTTTATTTATCTTATTTTTTTGAACGTTCTTTTATTTTTGAATACAGCAGGTTCTTATTAGTTATCTATTTTATACATATTAGTGTACACCTGTCAATCCCAGTCTCCCAATTCATCCCCCCCTCCACTTTCCCCCTTTGGCCACCCACATAATCTTAATTGCACATTAGGTTTCAAAAATTTCCTTCTGTGTTGGTGATACTCTTCTTCCAGCTTGACCTCTCCGGAAAGCTCCATACGAATTTTTTTTCAGATGATGTTGGGCAATGATCTAAGCCGCTTTGGTCACAAACAACTGTTTGCCCTGAATGACAGCCCCAACAACCCTCTGTCAGGTCACAGGGAAAGCTTCCGCCCCACATAGAGAGATTCTTCGTAGACAAGAACAAAGCAGTTCATCTGATCTGTTGTCCACACTCATAGTTGTAGTTTTCTGCCATTTTAGATAATCTGACCACTCCTTGCAGAGAAAAGGTCCCTAGAGGCAGATGTAGCTACACTTTAGAGCAGTGCTTTCAACCTATTTATGGTGAGAGGCCATTCTATTTTTCTCATTTCTAACTAATCCCAGACTAATGTTTTGGTAAGATACAGCAGTGTATGCACAGTGTGAGACATAATAGTGATTTTAAAAATGAAAGTACTTTTATTAAAACATATACTGTGCTAATTCAAGGATTTACTTTTACCAGTGAAAACACATTTCTAAAATTTATTGTTTAAATTACCAAACCAACCAATCAAGGAAGGGAGGAGGGCTGAAACTTTTGTAGCAGCCTCTAGAATAGCCCTTTCTGTTGAAAAATATCTGAGCATCCTTGGAGAGTGAATTCTCAATCATTGGTAAATGACTACCCTAGGTTGGTAGCTAAAACATCACAGTAACTAAAATGAACTCTTCTAAAGTAATTTATAGTCACCATCATCTATGGTCTATTATCTCAAACACAGTGAGTCAAACTCGACTGACTCATCATACCCTGTAAACCTTTTCCACCTTCTCTACTCCCTGTGTGGAACTCTAAGCTCAGATGTAACGCTAACTCTCGTGTTTCCCTGCTGACTGCAGTTGACATGTTTATCCCATTGAGAGAAGACAGAATGAAGTGAAAATAAAGGGAGCTGACCTTAGCTTCTAAGTACATAATTGATCCTCATACCGCTCTAAAAATACTCCTTGGATGAGTCTTTGGTACCTAGATGAAGGTCTCTAGCTCAAATATAAAAACAAAAGCCCACATATGTTGTAAGTTGGTTGATGTGGGATTTTTTTTTTTTTTTTATAAAGGATTGTTGAAAGGAGCATTTCTTTATTTATTTTTGCTGTGTTGGGTCTTTGTTTCTGTGCGAGGGCTTTCCCTAGTTGTGGCAAGTGGGGGCCACTCTTCATCGCGGTGCGCGGGCCTCTCACTATCGTGGCCTCTGTTGTTGCGGAGCACAGGCTCCAGATGCGCAGGCTCAGTAGTTGTGGCTCACAGATCCAGCTGCTCCGCGGCATGTGGGATCTTCCCAGACCAGGTCTTGAACCCATGTCCCCTGCATTATCAGGCAGACTCTCAACCACTGCACCACCAGGGAAACCTGGGATTTTTGTTTCTGTTTTAATTTTTTTGGAGTATAGTTGCTTTACAATAATGTGTTGTTTTTGTTGCCCTAAACCTGGGTGAAGTCCGTTGGTTGTTTTTTTTTCTTTTTTTTTGAATTTTATTTCATTTGTTTTTTTATACAGCAGGTCCTTATTAGTCATCAATTTTATACACATCAGGGTATACGTGTCAATCCCAGTCACCCAATTCATCACAACACCAACCCCATCCACCCCACCGCTTTCCCCCCCTTGGCATCCATATGTTTGTTCTCTACATCTGTGTCTCAATTTCTGCCCTGCAAACCGGTTCATCTGTAACATTTTTCTAGATTCCACACATATGCGTTAATATACGATATTTGTTTTTCTCTTTCTGACTTACTTCACTCTGTATGAAAGTCTCTAGATCCATCCACATCTCCACAAATGACCCAATTTCATTCCTTTTTATGGCTGAGTAATATTCCACTCTATATATGTACCATATCTTCTTTATCCATTCGTCTGTTGATGGGCATTTAGGTTGCTTCCATGACTGGCTATTGTAAATAGTGCTGCAGTGAACACTGAGGTGCATGTGTCCTTTTGAATTCTGGTTTTCTCTGGGAATATGCCCAGTAGTGAGATTGCTGGATCATATGGAAGTTCTATTTGTAGTTTTTTAAGGAACCTCCATACTGTTCTCCATAGTGGCTGTATCAATTTACATTCCCACCAACAGTGCAAGAGGGTTCCCTTTTCTCAACACCCTCTCCAGCACTTGTTGTTTGTAGATTTTCTGATGATGCCCATTCTAACTGGTGTGAGGTGATACCTCTTTGTAGTTTTGAGTTGCATTTCTCTAATAATTAGTGATGCTGAGCAGCTTTTCATGTGCTTATTGGCCGTCTGTATGTCTTCTTTGGAGAAATGTCTACTTAGGTCTTCTTCTCATTTTTGGACTGGGTTGATTTGTTTTTTTTTAAATTAAGCTGCATGAGCTGTTTATATATTTTGGAGATTAATCATTTGTCAATTGATTCGTTTGCAAATATTTTCTCCCATTCTGAGGGTTGCCTTTTCGTATTGTTTATGGTTTCCATTGCTCTGCAAAAGCTTTTACGTTTCATTAGGTCCCATATGTTTATTATTGTTTTTATTTTCATTTCTCTAGGAGGTTGGTCAAAAAGGATCTTGCTGTGATTTAGGTCATAGAGTGTTATGCCTATGCTTTCCTCTAACAGTTTTACAGTGTCTGGCCTTACATTTAGGTCTTTAATCAATTTGGAGTTTATTTTTGTGTATGGTGTTAGGGAGAGTTCTAATTTCATTCTTTTACATGTAGCTGTCCAGTTTTCCCAGCACCACTTGTTGAAGTGGCTGCCTTTTCTCCATTGTATATTCTTGCCTCCTTTATTAAAGATAAGGTAACCGTATGTGTGGGGGGTTTATCTCTGGGCTTTCTATGCTGTTCCATTGATCTGTGTTTCTGTTTTTGTGTCAGTACCATATTATCTTGATTACTGTAGCTTTGTAGTATAGTCTGAAGTCAGGGAGTCTGATTCCTCCAGCTCCGTTTTTTTCCCTCAAGACTGCTTTGGCTATTCGGGGTCTTTACTGACTCCATACAAATTTTAAGATGATTTGTTTTAGTTCCGTAAAAAGTGTCATTGGTAATTTGATAGGGATTGCATTGAATCTGTAGATTGCTTTGTGTTTATCTTCTCAAAGAACCAGCTTTTAGTTTTATTGATCTTTGCTATTTTTTTTGTTTCTATTTCATTTATTTCTGCTCTGTTTTTTATGATTTCTTTCCTTCTGCTAACTTTAGGTTTTCTTTGTTCTTCTTTCTCTAGTTCCTTCAGGTGTAAGGTTAGATTGTTTATTTGAGATTTTTCTTGTTTCTTCAGGTAGCCTTGTATAGCTTATAAGCTTCCCTTTTAGAACTGCCTTTGCTGCATTCCATAGGTTTTGGATTGTCATGTTTTCATTGTCATTTGTCTCTAGTTATTTTTTGATTTCCTCTTTGATTTCTTCAGTGATCTCTTGGTTATTTAGTAATGTATTGTTTAGCCTCCATGTGTTTCTGTTTTTAACGTTTTTGTCTCTGTAATTCATTTCTAAGCTCATAGCATTGTGGTCAGAAAAGATGCTTGATATGATTTCAATTTTCTTGAATTTACTGTGGCTTGATTTGTGACCCAAGATATTATCTATCCTGGAGAACGTTCCCTGTGCACTTGAGAACAAGTGTAATCTGCTGTTTTTGGATAGAATGTCCTATAAATATCAATTAAATCTATCTGGTCTATTGTTTCATTTAAAGCTTCTGTTTCCTTATTTATTTTCATTTTGGATGATCTGTCCATTGGTGTAAGTGAGGTGTTAAAGTCCCCCACTATTATTGTGTTACTGTCCATTTCCTCTTTTATAGCTGTTAGCAGTTGCCTTATGTATTGAGATGCTCCTATGTTGGGTGCATATATATTTATAATTGTTATATCTTCTTGGTTTGATCCCTTGATCATTGTGTAGTGTCCTTTCTTGGCTCTTGTAACATTCTTTATTTTAAAGTCTATTTTATCTGATATGAGTATTGCTACTCCAGCTTTCTTTTGATTTCCATTTGCATGGAATATCTTTTTCCATCCCCTCACTTTCAATCTATATGTGTCCCTAGGTCTGAGTGGGTCTCTTGTAGATAGCATATAGATGGGTCTTGTTTTTGTATCCATTCAGCGAGCCTGTGTCTTTTGGTTGGAGCATTTAATCCCTTCATGTTTAAAGTAATTATTGATATGTATGTTCCTATTGCCACTTTCTTAATTGTTTTGGGTTTTTTTTTGTAGATCCTTTTCTTCTCTTTTGTTTCCCACTTAGAGAAGTTCCTTAAGCATTTGTTGTACAGCTGGTTTGGTGGTGCTGAATTCTCTTAGCTTTTGCTTGTCTGTAAAGCTTTTGATTTCTCCATCAAATCTGAATGAGATCCTTGTGGGTCAGAATAATCTTGGTTGTAGGTTCTTCCCTTTCATCCCTTTAAATATGTCATGCCACTCCCTTTTGGCTTGTAGAGTTTCTGCTGAGAAATCATCTGTTAACCTTTTGGGAGTTCCCTTGTATGTTATTTGTCGTTTTTCCCTTGCTACTTTCAATAATTTTTCTTTGTCTTTAATTTTTGCCCATTTGATTACTATGTGTGTCAGCATGTTTCTCCTCGGGTTTATCCTGTATGGGACTCTCTGAGCTTCCTGGACTTGGGTGGCTATTTCCTTTCCCATGTTAGGGAAGTTTTTGACTACTATCTCTTCAAATATTTTCTCTGGTCCTTTCTCTCCCTCTTCTCCTTCTGGGACCCCTATAATGCGAATGTTGTTGCGTTTAATGTTGTCCCAGAGGTCTCTTAGACTGTATTCATTTCTTTTCATTCTTTTTTCTTTTTATTCTGTTCCGCAGCACTGAATTCCACCATTTTGTCTTCCGGGTCACTTCTCCGTTCTTCTGCCTCAGTTATTCTGCTACTGATTCCTTCTAGTGTAGTTTTCATTTCATTTATTGTATTGTTCATCTCTGTTTGTTCTTTAATTCTTTTAGGTCTGTGTTAAACATTTCTTGCATCTTCTCGATCTTTGCCTCCATTCTTTTTCTTAGGTCCTGGATCATCTTCACTATCATTATTCTGAATTCTTTTTCAGGAAGGTTGCCTATCTCCACTTTGTTTAGTTGTTTTTCTGGGGTTTTATCTTGTTCCTTCATCTGATACATTGTCATCTGTCTTTTCATCTTGTCTATCTTTCTGTGAATGTGGTTTTTGTTCCACAGGCTGCAGGATTGTAGTTATTCTTGCTTCTGCTGTCTGCTCTCTAGTGGATGAGGCTATCTAAGAGGCTTGTGCAAGTTTCCTGACGGGAGGGACTGGTGGTGGATAGAGCTGACTGTTGCTCAGGTTGGCAGAGCTCAGTAAAACTTTAATCCACTTGACTATTGATGGGTGGGGCTTGGTGCCCTCCCTGTTGGTTGTTTGGTCTGAGGCAACCCAACACTGGAGCCTATCCGGGGCTCTTTGGTGGGGCTAATGGTGGACTCTGGGAGTGCTCACACCATGGAGTTCTTCCCAGAACTTCTGCTGCCAGTGTCCTTGTCCTCATGGTGAGACACAGCCACCCCCCACCTCTGCAGGAGACCCTCCAACACCAGCAGGTAGGTCTGGTTCAGTCTCCTGTGGGGTCACTGCTCCTTCCCCTGGGTCCCAGTGCGCACACTACTTTGTGTGTGCCCTGCAAGAGTGGAGTCTCTGTTTCCCCCGTTCTGTTGAAGTCCTGCAATCAAATCCCACTAGCCTTCAAATCTGATTCTCTAGGAATTCTTCCTCCCTTTGCTGGACCCCCAGGTTGGGAACCTGACGTGGGGCTCAGAACCTTCACTCCAGTGGGTGGACTTCTGTGGTATAAGTGTTCTCCAGTCTGTGAGTCACCCACCCAGCAGTTATGGGATTTGATTTTACTGTGATTGCGCCCCTCCTACCGTCTCATTGTGGCTTCTCCTTTGTCTTTGGATGTGGGGTATCTTTTTTGGTGAGTTCCAGTGTCTTCCTGTCGATGATTGTCCAGCAGCTAGTTGTGATTCTGGTGTTCTCGCAAGAGGGAGTGAGAGCACATCTTTCTACTCTGCCATCTTGGTTCCTAAAGGTCTCCCATCAATTGGTTCTTGATAGAATTTTGTTTCCTGTCACCATGTCAGATGACCATAGATTGTAAGAAGCTCAGGATTCAATTTATATTTATATGTCTGGACTCCCCAGTGAAAATACTGGTGAATGTGGATGGATGTTCAGGGCAGAATTCATCCAAGTGTAAGAGTTCCCACATCTCTGCCTTCTGAAATCTGATAACTGCAAGTTCCTGATAACACTTTACTTCCCTGATTTAAAAGTTATGCTAACTTGTTCTTTACTTAACTCAGTACATTTGCTAATTTACCAATTGCTTGGATTAAAGACCAATGTTACGTCATTTTCTAAGCATTTTTGAAGTGTGCTTTCAGACCAGTTCCTCTCTTTTAAAGCCAGGGTATGGTGCTTGGCAAACGGTGTATTAAGGTTTTGGCAAGAGCTGTATTTACTTACAATGATGTCTAATTAATGGATTATTTATACTTGCATGTAGAATATTTTAAAAAACAAGGGATCAAGAGTTGTAAAGTCCTTTATAGTCATAGCAGTCTTTACAGTCCTCTGCCTATCGGCATGTCCAAATTTTCAAAAATAATGGTAATCGTTACTAGCAGGCTAAAATTTTATCACACAATCATGAAAATTCTTAAATAGAAAGAGTAACATTTCTTTTTAATGTGTACCTATAGTGACTGTCCTGTGCCTGTGACAGTATTGTATAGTTGTATGGGAAGGGTGTGAGTTATTTTAGAAGTTGGGTGAGACGTGGGGCGATTATATTTTCCAAAGTTGGCCACAGAAGTTTTTTATGTACTCTCCTCTTGTAACTGGGTGGGATATGGGTATGTATA
>NW_020172676.1:1687941-1730084 GCF_003031525.2 Neophocaena asiaeorientalis asiaeorientalis | reverse complement strand
GCCAATAAAGTATAACAGAAGTGACACTATGTGACTTTTGGGGCTAGTTCATAAAATTTGCTGCTACTTCTGCTTTGTGCTCTAGAATACTGACTCTTGAAGCCTTCAACTATTAGGTAAGAAGTATTATTTTCTATAGATTACCATGCTATGAAAAAGCTAAAATTAGAGAGACCACATAGAAAAATCTTCTTTTATTTTAAAAATTAATTAAGTTATTTTTGTGTGCGTTGGGTCTTTGTTGCTGTGTGCAGGCTTTCTCTAGTTGCAGTGAGCAGGGGCTACTTTTTGTTGTGGTGTGCAGGCTTCTCATTGTGATGGCTTCTCTTGTTGTGGAGCATGGGCTCTTGGCATGCGGGTTTCAGTAGTTGTGGCACACGGGCTCAGTAGTTGTGGCTCGCAGGCTCTAGAGCACAGGCTCAGTAGCTGTGGCACACGGACTTAGTTGCTCCGTGACATGTGGGATCTTCCTGGACCAGGGCTTGAACCCGTGTTCCCTACATTGGCAGGTGGATTTTTAACCACTGTGCCACCAGGGAAGCCCCCAGAAAAATCTTGAGCATGGAGTTAAAGCAGTTAGCCTGTGATCCACTTCTTTTCTTATTAAGGAGTTGGGCGAGATACTGTTGCTGAAACTTGGCCTCTGTACACCAGCACCAAGTTGAAACATGGAGACAGAGTTTTGAGTGAAGTAGAAAAAGATAGCTTTATTGCTTTGCCAGGCAAAGGAGGCCACAGCAGGCTATTGCTCTCAAGACTGTGTCCCACCCTGGAGTGAGGGTCTTATGGTGTTCAAGGAGCAGGGCATGGTCAGCTCATTAACATTCTTCTGATTGGTTGGTGGTGAGGTAATCAGGAGTCAGCATCAGCAACCCTCTGGTTCCAACTGGTCTGGGGTTTCTGTGCTTGTGGGCAGCATACAGTTAACTGCCTAGTGGGGGTTTCAGTATCTGCAAAACAGCTTAATGAACATGGCTCAGAATATTATCTATAGTCCTTGAGGAAGAACTTAAAGTCCTTGACTTTGTTTACTGGCTAAAGTATTATTGTTTTGTTTTGCTTGACTGTTTTCCTTTCTTTCTGAATTTTCTCACTTCTCTGACTAAACTTATTCTTTGACTAAAGTTTTTCTACAGACAAACGGCAGACAGAGGACATGGGTGGGGGGTCTCTTCTGGGAAGACCTCATAGAGTCCTGCTTGGTTACAGTACTTCAAGAGAAAGAAAGATGACTTAGTATAATTTCACCATAAATAACACATTCTGGTAAATGGACAAATAATACTTTCTAGGAGAGAAGTCCCAATCTATGGAATGCACCTTGAGAGTGTTCTAGGTATATGATTGCTTATGGTAAATAAACCTATACCCTATGGATTTATGAGGCATGCCCCTTGGAGAATGTCATATAAGCTGTACAACTCTCTGATGTGTAAAATGGAGATGTTTCATGACATAAACACACTCTGCTGTGTGAAATAATCTGCATACATTACCGAGAGATATCTGTGCCACTTGATTCCTTTTATCCTTGAAATTATTAGTAGAACTTTGTACTGGGGAAGATTTCTGATTTGCTTGAGTCTCATTTGACAATCTAGTGCTTTATGTTAGCTCAATTTGGAATGTTACATTGTTATATTGTAATAAAAATTAGTATTATGTGGAATTTCAATTCTAATAGTTTAAAAATGTCTATGTAATCCAGGAAAATATTTTAAATAAAAATAGATTTAAAGATCTTACTTAGTATTTTGTAGCAAAAGTAATTTCTCTCTTTACCTTTCTTTCTCCAAAGAATTCTTGGTGACATTCTCTTTTCTATTCCAAGATGTATTAATATAAATTTGTCAAATCCCAAACTGAGGTATTTAATAGGTGAACTATCGTATTTATAAAATTGGGTTTTCCTACCCTGGTACATGAATATTTTTCCCCCATTTCACCGAGTCTCCTCTTCTGTTTTTTGTAGATATTTTTGTGTATTTAGTTGTTGCCTATAAAGTATTTGTTAAGTTTAAAAGCATAATGATATTTTAGCTTGTTTAATTTATTGTTTTACATAAAATTTATGAATTTTATTTATAAAACTTAAAATGTTTTATATTTTTCAACAATTAAAATCAGTAATACATGTTTCATACTAACAAAGATTTACATATACTTACATAATGAAAAAATAAGTTTGCAATCTTCTCTAACCTTCTCATTGTCCCTGTATGGTTTCATTATCCCAGTGTGCATCCTTCCACAACTATTTTCTTTGTGCTGATATAAATATAGACACACAGGCAAACACACACACACAGGGGTGTTTATTTCCTTAAAATGGTATTATGTTTCTGTTTTCTGGTGAGTGATTTCTGTTACGTGGAATAGGTTTTGCTTTTACATCATGTAGTTCTGTATCATTTTCTGATAAATTATCATATGTATATAATGCTAATATTCATATTTCAGCTCTTCATATCTGTTTTTCTCTCTGTTTTTATTACTTTAGCTAGGCCTTAGAAAACAAACTTGAATGAGAATGTTGATAAACATTTTTGATTTTTCATATTTCCTGATTTTGTCAGTAATGTCAATACTTTGTCTCTTATTACCATAATAATATATATATATTATATATGTGTGTGTCTCTTCCAAAATTACCAAAATTTTTTGTGGCACAATTGGATAATAATTGGAGTCATTATCAAATATGTGTTGCAAGGACATAATACTTGAGTAATATATAGCAGAATAAATTATGTTGCTAAATTTACCAATATTTGACCTTTTTTTCATTTTAAAATGAACACCACTAGTTTAATGACATTTAAAAATGAAACTCGTTTAAATTTTTTCTGTTTAGGGTTTAAGTTGAATGTTCAGTGCATTAATTCCTGTTTCTTGATTAAAACAGTTGAGGCCATTAGTTTTATTCTGAGTGTGGCTTTGTGAAATAACATGTATTAGGATAACATGTATTATAGGTACCATTCATATATTAAATACCATATATTAAGTGTATATATACATATATACAAATGTATATTGATTAATTTCTAAATAGTTTCTGATCAATTTTGATGGCATTCATTTGTAAGCTTTTAAGAAACATTTTTAAAACTTTTTAAAAAACATTTTCAATGTTTTGGATTATTTGAGGTTGATTTTTTTTGTTAGAAACACTTGTTAATTGCATCCTGGTCAGTGTATGTGCTCTTTAATTAGTTCTGCTTTTGCGTGTTTATTGAAATTTATATATCACTATAGGATCAGTTTTAGTAAATGCTTTTTGAACATTAGAAAAGAGATATCTGTATCTGTCGGTCAGAAATTTAAACATAAATATATATACATATACACACACACACAAATATACAAAATCAGCTTTAACAATACCAGCAGCCCTCACTATATGGACCCTGACCTTCTGGGGGACCTGACACTCTGTAAGGGGTCCAGAAAATCAAAACAATTTTCATAATACTATAATATTATTTGTTTGTTTTTATGTTGACATTCAGACTGATGTTACAAAAACAATAGAAGGTAAAATGCCTGGCTTCTTGACATGAATGAAGGCACTGGCCCTCAGTTGCACTCATATTCATATAATCTTTACCACCACACAGTTTGAAAAAAAAAAAGCAATTTCACTTAAGGATGTCTTCTTGAAGCAGTAAACATTATAAATTCCATTAAATCTTTTCATTTGAATGGTCATATTTTTAATATTTTAGTAAATATAAATATTTCAATAAATATTCATATTTTAAATAAAGCACTTCTGCAGACCAAAGTACGGTAACATCTCTAAGAGAAACACTTGTGAGATTGTTATAGTTGTAATATGAACTAGCCACTTACTTCATAGTATGCTACGCTATGTTTATCTGAAAGAGTATCTGACAAGTAACTATGGTTATTCACACATTGACTTGATTTCCTTAAAAATAAACAAAGTGAGACTGTCACTGAAAGGAAAGATAACTGGCAGTATTGTAGTCAAAGGCAAAAAGTTTATCTTTCAAGGGAAAATTAGAATTTTGGAAAATTTGAATCTGCCACCCTGAGCTTGATAGCTTCCCAATAAACGATTTTCTGATGAGATTTGGCAGTGATGTTAACAAATATGATTTTTTGATGGTACCAAGACTCTTAATAATTCACTATCACCACAAATGTTAACTAAGTGATACTTTACATTAATTATTGAAAGAAAATAGCATCCTCTTTCGTTTATAAAACAGTAGTAGGCAAATATGTATAAACATTCATTATAAAGTATTTAAAATATCGTAAAAACTATTGGTGAATATAAAAGTGCCATTGCCACAATATATTCTTTAAATAACATATTTACAGGTGTAAAGTAGATGTCTAAATAAATTTGTGATATAAAAACTGATTTTTTAAACAAAATGCACCATTTAATTAGCAGTTTTGTCTTCTTTGGGGAAAGTACTAGACAGCTTATAGATAAGGAATAAAAGACTCAATTTATCAAGGATGACATTATAATTATAGCAAATGTCTTACTAGGAAACCTCAATTGATTCCTATACTTTGGGTCTATTTTCTGTTTAGTCTCATTTATCAGCTTGACAACTGTGAATAACCTTCATGGCTTTCTAGTCTTGTTATCTCTTTAAACAAGAAATTTTATGCTTTACTTTCTAAATAACACACTTAGCAGGTTTATTCCAAGCAGGTAGTGAAGAAGACAACAAATATAAAAGAAATAGTATGTATTAAATCCATCTTTCCAAAAGATGTCAAACTTTTTAGCCAAATTTCCGCAGTAACAGGATGATTGTATAATCAAATCTGTTCACACTTACACCCTACTATTAAAAATTTCAGGTGAAATATATAACTAGGAATACCAACAAGTTATCTTAATTTCACACCTACTATTTACTAGAAGCCTAGGTGTTTTAAAAATAGATGCTTCAGACATGGTGATTATATTCACTAGACATGTGTAAACATGTAATTGAGCCTAATGTTCTCAAGTTTCACACTCAGGTGTCAGTGTAGCCAATCCATATATGCCAAGAATACGTAGCTTTGTTCCCAGGGGAAATCTTTCTAAATAACTTCCAAAATAATTTTTTTCATAATGTACAAATAGGCAGGGTAATATATACCCCGGAATGGAATGGATACATGTACCTCAGTACTAGAGAAAGCAAAATCAATATATTTATTGCATAGCATGTGGTAATCGTTGAAGAAGGCTGTGAGTGGGAGACTGTGGAAGAGGGATACAAAAAACACCTGTATGACAGTTCTTACCCTCTAAATTTATAGCCTAGTTGAGAAGGAAGACACTGTCCCTGAAACCTATGCAAAACAATGATTGGGTGCCAATGCAAGTATTTCGGGGAAAGAACCCAGTGAGCATGGTTGAAAACGCTAAAGGAAGTTTAGCTCATAAGAAATATGATTTTTAGATGAGTAATAATTACACTGATGTTCAACAGACTTTACTGAATACTGCTGTGAATATTCCTAAAGGTGATTATTAGAGATGTTTTTGATTGTTGTTAGAAGATTTTATTAAGGCTGCCATTTATAATTTGTCCTATTCAGAAATCTCAGAAATAGTTCTGAGTCATAACATATTTTTTCCTTTTAATCAACACCAATATATATCATTGCATGTGCCAAACTGATTGACATGTTTTAGGATCCTAAAATCTCTTATAGGATAACGATACTATAACTGCTTACTCTGTAAAAATGACTATGTTGTTTATTTTATACAACTATGTAAAATCATGAGACATCCCTTCAAAATGTTTTTATATATGATGGTTTTAGTAGGCAGAATAATGCCCTTCCTCCACCCCAAAATGGCATGTCTTAAAACCCAGAACTTGTGAATATGTCACCTTTACATGGCAAAAGGTACATTACAGATGTGATTAAGGGTACTGACTTTCAGGTGGGAAGATTATCCTGGATTATCTAGGTAGTCCCAATTCAATCCCTTGAGTCCTTAAAGCAGAACACCCTTCCTGACTGGGTTACAGAGATGAGATGGGAGAAGCAGCAGCAACGCAAAGCATTAGACTTACCGTTGCTGGCTTTGAAAATGTGAAAGGGGACCATAAACGAAGAAATAGGGGCAGTTCCTAGAAGCTGGAAAGGCCCGCAGCTCACAAATACCAAGGAATCGGGGATCTCAGTCCTACAACTATGAGGGACTGAATTCTGTCAGTGTCCCAAATGAACAGGAAGTGGATCCTCCCGTAGGACCTCTAGAAAAGACATGGCTCTGCCAATACCTTGGCTTTTGCTCCATAAGACTCCTGCAGAGCTGTAAAATAGTAAATTTGCATTGTTTAAGCCACTAAGTTTGTTGTAATTTATTATAACAGCAATAGAAAATGAATACAGTAAGTCCCCTACATACGAACAAGTTCCATTCCAAGAGTGCATTTGTAAGTCCAATTTGTTCATAAGTCCAACAAAGTTAGCCTAGGTACCCAACTAACACAATCAGCTATATAGTACTGTACTGTAATAGGTTTATAATACTTTTCATACAAATAATACATAAAAAACAAATACAAAAGATAAAGCATTTTTAATCTTACAGTACAGTACCTTGAAAAGTACAGTAGTACCGTACAACAGCTGGCACACAGGGGCTGGCATCGAGTGAACAGGCAAGAAGAGTTACTTACTGGAGGAGGGAGAGGAGGTGGGAGATATAGAGCTGAAGGATCGTCAGCAATAGGAGACAGAGGGCAAGCTGCAGTTTCACTCACGCCTTAACGTGATTGGACATGCTAACGCACGTTTGCATCTTTGAAAGTTTGCAACTTGAAGGTTCATATATAGGGGAATTACTGTACCTTTTTCTGCCCCAGCCCACTTGAGGGACGTGACAATCTCCCATTAGTGACCTTTTGCTGCAGAAATTCTGCTTTCAGAATTGAACATTGAACTTTTTTGTCTTTCTAATTGCACAGATTTACACATGCATTCTAATGCGTAAAAGCTAAATGAACCACTTAATTTTTCACAATATTTAAATATGAATTATAATTTAAGAAGACTTGCCATTCTTGTGATTTCATTCATGCCTGATTGATGGTTTACCAAGGTCCCGGCCTTGATTTGCTTGCATTCATGTAATTAAGTGATCTGGTGAGGTCAGTATTTTACATTGTGGTCATGCCTTTGATACCTCTGCTAATACCAGAAAAAAATGTGTTCTGAAGATTTGGTATTTAGTTTTGCTCCCAAAGGATTTTATATAAAGGTTCTGAACTTTACGTTAGAAGGTTTGTTTGTCTTGTCAAGCTGAAATGTGAAGTGCTTACTGGGTTAAGCACAATGGAGCCTTGAACAGTACTTTACCTTTTATAAAACAACGATGAATTCACATTTCAGAAATATCAAAATTCCAAACATAACACTTCACTTGAACAATTTGTGTTAATAAATCTTCATTGAAGAGGCTTTCTTAACTCATAAATTTGAACAATATAACAATCAGAACTATTGTGAAAAATAATCCACTGTTATTACCATCCATAAACAAGAGACAGGAAGAATAGATGTTTTTCTAAATCATCTAATATTCTAGAAATATATTCTATTATCAGTGGAAATAAAGATATAGAAAATATAAACTTCCTTGTGGAAGTATGATATTTCTTAAATATCTTGTTTAAAAAACAGATAATTTCTCCTCATTGGGAAGATGGCAAGGGTCTAATGTTATCTAAGTGTAGACAATACAAAAAGCTAATTGTTTAGTGTAGGAGGAACTCATTTGTAAGGAGTATGTTCAATGGTTCAACACTAGTTCTACATCTTGACTTTAAGTCATATCATGTACACATAGACTACTTGGGGGTTATGATGTCTTTATTTGCCATTTTCTATTTCTTTCTGATAAAAATGCATAAGAAACACATATGATAAGCACATCAGTGGTTTTCCCATTCTGTAGTTTACTGGTGTCCAGGCATATACAATAACAGCTGTGAAGTATGGTTTGGTTCTTCTGCTTATCTGCCATCAGATTTGTGCCAAGTACTTTTCCCCTTGTGAATGATAGCGTCCAGTATGCTTTGTCACGGTACAGTGTAATTAATTTGCATTAAATAGGCAGATTGTTCACTGACATTATGCAATGAGCAAAGTGCTCTGGGAAGCAGAGTGCTGGACAGTATGGGCTTTGACCCTGAGCTTCAGGAGCTCATATGAGCTCAAGAAATGTCCAGGGGTAATGACAGTGAAGATGATGGTCGTGTGGTAGTGAATATTTTGTGTAGTTAACTGCTTTTCTTGAGTAAGAGTTACTGTAAAAGTTATATTCAGTATGTAGAATGCTATTCATATTTTTCTTTTGGAAATGTTCTGATAACCTTTTGGTACTAAGAAAGTTAAAATGCTCCTCATCATAAACCACAAGGGTCATGGTCCTTATCTTTGCCACATGTTTTTCAGTCCACTGTTATGAGTCCTTCCCTCTCTTTTTCATTAGTAACTCCAATATGTTATTAAGCATATATTAAGTGACACATTAAATAATGTGTTTTTAACCTTCACAAAAAACAACAAAATACACTATCTCTCTGCCTTACTGAATTTTCACTATAAAACAGACCTTGTTAGTGATCACAACCCTTCAGTGATATTTTCTCGAGGTGCTTTCCATGCTAGAAGTCAAAATATCAAGCTTTCAAATGTCAGTTTACAAGTTCATAGAGCCTCTGTTTCTGCTTGGGGAAAAAGCATTTTTGAATGTGTAGATTAGATTTCTTGTATTCTTCAGTGTAAAAAAGGTGTAATATTCCTGTATAATACAGTCATGTCAGTTTCATGCCGATCTTTACACTAATTTAGGGTTGCCAGATAAAATACAGGACACCCAGCCAAACTTGAATTTCAGATAAACAACAGATAATTTTAGTATGTTGCATGCAATATTTGAGACATTCTTATATTAAAAATTATTCATTTATCTGAAATTCAAATTTGGCTGGAATAAACCATACCCAAATTGCTATCTCATTATTGTTTTCTGAATGAATGATAGAACATTTTCCCCTTGTTTTCTTCAGTGTAAGGTGTTTAATTGTATCACAAAGTATAATTATTAAATTTGTAGTGAGATGTTAAAGAAATAATTATGGGTTAGAAGATAACATGGAATAACTGTTAACTATTTGCCTTGACACACAAGCCTCATAGTAAACCTATTGTGTTCAGAAGTAAAGTTTTAAAATATAAAATAATTGAGTAACTTATGCAAGGCAGGTAAATAAAAATGTTGAAGTAGAAATGAATCATCATATGAGACAGTTGTACTTTGTCACTCTGTGCCCTCAGCCTAATTCCCCAGGGAGTTCCCCACAACCACCACTGCCATTAAATGTCCTGGACCTCATCCCATTATGTTGAGCTTATTAGGCATACTACGTTTAGGGTAGTGTGTGTGGGTGGGTGTCTGTTTAGCCTAAGTTGGGAAGGAACTAGAGAAAGTCTTGGAGTGTGGAAAGCACACCATGCCTGTTGGTGCTCACCAAGTGAGGGGCTGGATTCTGAGAAACTAAAAATCTGATGAGCTGATCGGCTTCTATCTGGAGCTGATGGAAGGGAGAACAACTTAGGGCAGTGGGTCTTGGCGATGGGTGGTGCCAGCTCAAGTGGAGACAGTATTCTGTGGGTGAAATTCATGAAGCTCCAGGTGGTTGGAAAATGCCCTTTATTTGGGGCATCTGCTTCACAGCTAGGATTTTTTTCATTTTATCGAGAGGTCTTTGACATACAGGACCGTGTAGGTTTAAGATGTACGGAACAATGACTTGACTTACATATATTGTGAAATGATGATTGCTGTAAGTTTAAACATCCATCATCTCATGTAGATAAAAAAATGTTCACAACTAGGACTTTGTTACCTGGGAGCATATAAACCAAAGACAGCATGTAAGTAGGTACCCACCATCATTTGACTCAATTTTTTTAGGTGTTGAAATAGTCTAACATTATTATATCTTAATTCTATAAAATTATAATTTATAATGTATGTATTATTTTTAATAGCACACTTAATATTGCTGCATACCATCTACATCTGTTAACTTTAATAATTAAAACTTAAAGACAGTATTTTTTTTTCATTTTTTTAAACATCTTTATTGGAGTATAATTGCTTTACAATGGTGTGTTAGTTTCTGCTGTATAACAAAGTGAATCAGCTACACATATACATACATCCCCATATCTCCTCCCTCTTGCGTCTCCCTCCCACCCTCCCTATCCCACCCCTCTAGGTGGTCACAAAGCACCGAGCTGATCTCCCTGTGCTATGCTGCTGCTTCCCACTAGCTATCTGTTTTACATTTGGCAGTGTATGTATGTCCATGCCACTCTCTCACTTCGTCCCAGCTTACCCTTCCCCCTCCCCGTGTCCTCAAGTCCATTCTCTACGTCTGCATTAAAGACAGTATTAAAGGCCCATATTTGGATGCTCTGGGAACCTTATATGAGTACTGGTGGCAGGAACAGTGATCTCAGGAGCTTCCAGGCCTCTTTACAGACAGATAATTAATTTTTAAAGGGTCGTGAGTTAATGTTGATGTCTATTATTTTAACCTAAATTACAGCATCCTCATTGTTTCCTGTTACAAACTTTCTTCAATCCATTTCCCCTTTTTTGAGGTAGCTGGTCTCTCTTCTATTATTTGTAACTTTCCTTTAAAAACTGTAATATATCATGCTATTCTTTCTTTATCAGTCTGCATTTTTTTCAGTATTAGTTCATTTTCCTGTGTTTATTCCATCAAGACTTGGACAATTAAACATGTGACATAAAACACTGAGTACCAATTATTGAATTTCTGATAGTCTTTTGAAATATAGAAGACAACTTACTAATCAACTAACTGGTTTGAATGTAAGCCTTTGATTTACTGTTCTGACTTACTTACGTCTATTATGAGCACCAGCCAGAAGGGTGGCGCTGTGACCGCAGCCCACTGCCCTTCCTGCGGGAACAGGCCAGGGACAGAGTTAGCCACCTCCAGCCCTGTGAATGCATAGTTGAGTGGCAACTACCAGAAGCAGGTAGCTAGGGGAGTTCTACTTCAAGCCATGGTGAATAGTGCATTTTTTCCCTGATCATAATGTGAAGGAAGGGATCTAAGGCATGAAAAAAGTAAAATAAAATGAAGGACACTGATGGAGTACAAGGAAGTTTGAAACAAAGGGAGTAGAGGTGGATTCAAAGCAGTTCACAAGTTTGTGGGTAGATAGCTGTTGGCACAAGCATTCAGGAGGGCTAGAAAGTGTAATAACAGACTAGATACAAAGGAACCAGAGAAGAATGATGCTGAATGATTAGGAAGCTCTTCACTCAACTTGGATTCAGCCAAGAAAGAAAGACTGAATGAATGATTAAATAAATAAATAAATTCTTTAAGGAATCACTGAAATTGCCTTAACTGACGTGGATGCTATCCACAATTTGAAATAGTGGAGAAGGTACCTGAGGGGTCACGGGAGATTCAGTTATGGATCTGATAGACCTTATTATAGTTATGTTCGGTATTATTTTAATTCAGGCTCTATCTTTTTTGGCCAGTAACATGTCCCACGAGGTGGGACAATGCAAATGAAATATCATGCAGGTCTCAAGCACTTAAAAAAAAATGACTTATGGATATTTAAAAACAGAACAGCATCTGACCTAAGCAATCTAAGGGATTAAACGTATTAGCTAATGCACTGAAGTGACTTTTGCATGATACAGAATTAGCCTACAACATTTTCCACAAAAGTTTGACTTTATTTTAGTGAATTCATTGAATTCATTTATTGAACACCAAAAGGTGTCAGGACATTGTACTAGGTGGTAGGAAGAAGTGGTAAATAGAGTAGACACAATTTTTACCATTTTAAAATTTATATTCTAATGAGGATCATGATCAGTACATAAGTTTACATATAAGGAAATGAAATAGTTTGTAATAATTGATCATAGGCAGGGAACATAGGTGCCATATTAGAAAATAATGTGTGGTGTGTGTGTATGTAACTACTTTGTCAAAGAGATCTATGCTTAACTGAATTTTAGACAGAAATCTTTTGGTATAAGATAGAAATCTGTTCTAGATCTATAGATATCTGATCATAATGAACTCATGGATAGATATCCCAGAATAATGTTGCTGAGGAGAACATGACTTTTTCAGTTCAATAATAAATGATTATAACATACTTGGATATTTTTCCTATTATAACTTGTGCTCAGACCAAATAGAGTAGTGATAACAATTCATGGAAAACACAAGTAAAATAATAATAGTAAATTATTGTATGTTGGGCTTCTCTAATAGTTTGAAATTCCATAAATTTCAAGTAGAAAATCATTAGGGTTTTTAGTGCATGATTAGAATGTGAAGCAAAATATTTCATTTCCTGAATGAACACAAATCTTTGCTTTTAAATGACCTGAGCAACTTTTTTTTTTTTTTTGCAAATTGCTTTTCATATTGACTACTTAGTTTTAAAATGGCAGTATGTAAGTTTCTTCATTGGATTTGGACCTTTTCCTTAGGAAATATTTCCTATTGAAATATTTCCATCAATTTTAAGCTTTGCATTTACTCTATCAGCTCTCAATTCCATGTCAGCAATAACCTTATCTTTGTTTTATATGAAAGAAGGAAAGCTAGTTTTTACCTTGCTTATGTTCCAGAATTGCTGCAAATATGGAAAAATCTTTTACTGATTTATAGCAGGTTTCATATCAGTGCAAGAAGCTATCATTTGTAGGCTTAATATCATTATTGGTAATAACATGTATTTTGAGTTAAGTGAAAACATCGGAAGTGATTCTAGATACATATGAAAATGTTTGTAGCTTTGTGGGCAAAGGAGAATGTGGTCTTTGAAAACAATCTGCAAAAAATGAAATAAACATGTTACTAGAAAGTAGAAAATGTTGGCAGCAAAAGCATATGCTAAAAATACTATTTATCTTTAAATAAATATTTAAACCTCAGGATGTGCCAACCTCAGGATGAAATAAAATCACTTGAGAAGGAAAAACAAAAAGCACCTTTCTTTAAATTTTGTTGTTGAAGAGACTGCTTTTAGGAAAATACTCTTTATATGCGTTATAGATATTAGTACAATATGTTTATTTATGGTCGCAGAATCTGTCCACTGGTAGCACTTCGGAAAAATAAGAACTATGGAAATGAAATGTAATAATAGCTCTTTACTGGAACAAAGCTACATCTTGTCAAATATATAAAATTCACCATTTGGTGACTGTCAGTACAATAATTCAAGCAAGACTCATCTTGATACTGTAACTAGTGGGTGAATATTTAATTATGAATAGGATTTTTATAGAATCACAGAGTATCTCCTACCAGTTACATGTTAATTACAAAGGGAAAAGTAGTAACTTTATGGTGGTAGGATGGGGGAACCAATTTTGGGACAAACTGACAGAGATGCAACATCACTTCTCTGTATTCCTGCCAAAAAGAAAAACCTGAATCTGAACAAGAGGAAATATCACTTAAGCCCAAATTGAGGGACACTCAATAAAATTATTTATTTGTACTTTTTAAAAATATTAAGGTCATTTATTACAAAAAAGGCTAAAAGATTACTCCAGATAAAGTAGACTGAAGAAACATGACAACAACATTTAATGTATAATCCTGGGTGGGATTTCAGACTGGGAAAAAAAATTATAATAGACGTTTTTGCAACAGTGTGTGAAATTTATCTATGGACTACAGATTAGATAATGGCATTGTACCAACATTAAATTTTCTGATTTTGATAACTGTACTTTGATTACATAGGAGAATGCCTTCATTCTTAAACACACAAGTATTTAAGTGCCCAGAAGTTGCCCTTCTTTAATTTAATCATCCTTGTATTTACTTGCATTTGCAACACAACAGTTTATTACTATCTAAATGCATAATATAGGTCTCTGGTTTGCTTCATTTTGTTTGCTCTTTAACTTGCATTTAAAAATAGTGAACCCTGTTATCTGTCGTTTGTTGAATTGGAAATATAGTAGCAAGATCTGCATTCTAACATACAGTATACAGAAGATAAAAGCTGAAGACGCTCGAAATAGACATTCTAGCTACTGCATAAATCTGTCTGAAGCAGTTTGTTTTGCATTATGGATGTTTGTGTCAGTCAGCTTGTATATTAGTCCTGTTGAGTTAGAATTCTGTCTCCTTTGTAATATCATTGATGGCAGCCTACTCATTAGAAGAGAAAATAATTGAATTCTACCCTGTTCTTCAGGTTTTCTTTTCTTCCCATGGGCATTTATCGGTGTGTTATTTACAGCATATTTTTACCTGTTAGTTATTTGACTCTTCAAATTTCCATCAGACACAGGCAATACCATGAAGTATATAGATTACACTATGATACATTAGAGTGTTCAATCCTTATTTTTTTTGACAAGGCACAGATATTTTATCCTGAATTTCTTATAATAGTGAAGACACATAACATGACTTGAATGAAATTTGAGGTAAATATGTCTCTTGATACAACTGATAAAATAATGAACAAAACTGCCACTAGTTCTTAAAGGCAGTATAGCATATTACCCTCATTAAAATGAGAGATTTTTGAGTATTTTTACAACTAATCTGTTGATTGCTGACTTTAGGAGAGTATTTTTTAGGTCACAGAAAATTTTAGGCATTTTCATAGTATGTTTCATAATGTTAAGTTTTACCTCACTGATTTGTTTCAATATGTGCAGTTTAATTTGAATGAATAGGTGCATAATTCCAGTTCAGAGAATACAAATGAATGTTTAACTCAGTTAAAAACAAATTTTAAAACACGACATCTTTTTAGCTAAGCTTTTTGTAACATGTATATCTGGAGAAGGACAAACGTTACTGGGTGTGCTTTTAAGAATTTCTATCTGGTTAAAGAAAGGAACTATCAAATGTCAAAAGGAACAGAAACATAGTAACTATAAATTAATGTTAGGCTAAGAGAGAAGAAAAACACAGGTGCATGTTTGTCTATAGGTTAGGCAAGAAATGCAAAATAACTTTGGGTCTGATTCTTCACTACCAGTTTCACAGGGTTCTACATATTGCCAGTGAACTTTCTAGAAGTCTGGAGAAGACCCAGTTTGACCCCATCTTATCCTTTCCCATGCACCTTGTGATGCAAAATAGGAACATACATTCACTCATCTCCTCAGAGATTTTTTTCTGAGTTATGTCAAACTATAAATGAGTCTTTTGTTAGAATATCCTGTTTAATAAAAATTTCCCATGAAAGTTTATACTATAGTTGATACAGTTTAAGGGAGGAATGGGAGAGAGATTTAGCCAGGGATACCATAAAAAGTAACAGAGAGAAAAATATGTAAGTTGGAAAGATAAGAATTTTTAACCACTAAAAGTAAATACTTGTTTGGGGAAGGAATTTATTGACTTAGGCAATATATGACTTAAAAGAGAAAAATCATAATGTTATCAGCAAAAGAAAATAAATGCCTTAACCCCTCCTGCTTCTACTACCATGTTCTCTTTTCTCCTTTACAGAAAAAAAAACTTCTTAAAAGCATTGCAGCACGTGTTCTAAGACTTGAAAAATTTTGTAGTTGAAAATTTGTACATAATATTCAAATATCAAAAAATATATCATCTTTACTTTCTAGAGCTAGTTCCCCCTGTCTCCCCTCTTTCTTTCTTTCAAGATTTAATCTTGCTGAAGGCAGGTTAGGGGGAGAGTGGAAGGAAATAAATTTATCCATTACTTTAAAGAATGTCATTTGGATTAATCCATTTATAGTACAGCTTTTTGGTAAGCATTCAGTGTTACAGACTGTTCTGTCTTCCATGTTTCTAGCCAAAAGAAATCTTAGCAAAGGAAATTGTTTTTTTCTTTTGTCTCTATTAATGTCAGTGACTCTCTCAGCTTTTTCTGAACTGTAAGCTCAGGGATACTCCAGTGCTAGGCTGGATGCAGAGACTCACAAATAGATTTGCAAGTTTCTCAATCCTCTAGAAATGTTTTCAGACTCTACTAGGTTCTCCCTAACCTATTTAGGTGTTTCTACAGCCTCTTCAATCTCATTCTGGAGGTAGTAGGGATGAGAAGTAGTTGGTCTAACTCCTTTCTCTCCTCTAATTCCCCCTCTACTTTTTTTTTTTTAAACTTTTTTTTTTTTAATTATTTATTTATTTGGCTGCACTTGGTCTTAGTTGCAGTTCACCGGCTCCTTAGTTGCAGCAGGTGGGCTCCCCAGTTGTGGCATGCGAACTCTTAGTTGCAGCATGCACGCGGGATCCAGTTCCCCAACTAGGGACTCAACCTGGGCCTCCTGCTTTGGGAGCATGGAGTCCCATCCACTGCGCCACCAGGGAAGTCCCCCCACTTCTACTTTTTATTGGGTGGATATTTTAGTATCCCTGTGGTTGGGAAAAAAGGGATTCCTTGAAAAAGGGCACTAATTAAGCTCTGCTCTGGGAGGTTAGAATAAAGTTCTGGTGGAGATGCACATGCTTTCCTTCTGGTATCCTAAAACTGTGAAATGCCTCTGGCTATAATTCTTCATAATCTCTTAGAGATGTGTAGAGTAGTGGGAAATGAAGTATGCTTACATCCTCTAACCTCTCCTCATTAAGGAATAAAATAAAACTATTTAAAAATATCATTGTTTGCTTTTATATTAAAGAAGAAAATATTTTCATTGATAAACATTATTGATGCTTATCAATATTTTCATTGATAAGCCATTAATAAAATGGCTCACTAAGGCCAATTCTGCTTTGTACATGTTATATTTACATAGAAAAAAAGGAAGTTAAAATTTCAACACTTTTTTTTTTTTTAACAAAATGTATATCCCCAGCCAGGAAGATGGGTAAATCTAGAGAGAGTCTCTTAACTGTCAACTTGCCCTACAAACAGTAATGTCTTTAATTTATCATTGGACTGAAAAGTTCATTTTTATTTTTTCATAACCTAAACAGTAAATTTGCCTTTTCTTTGAAAATTTTATACACAATTTTCTAACCTTCAGAAATGAATACAATAAAAAATATAAAATTTTGTTTATAATTTGTTTTTCAGTAAATTAAGAAACTTTTTCCCTTTTTTTGACATTTACAGTTTCCCAATATATATCTTAAACTTGTATGTTTACCTTAGTAATCAAAACACTACTTGTGAAGTATATCTAGTATTTTTATTATTCTGTTATTTAAACAGCTTTATTTAGCTGTTTTTTTGTTTTTTTTTGTTTTTTTGCGGTACGCGGGCCTCTCACTGTTGTGGCCTCTCCCGTTGAGGAGCACAGGCTCCAGACACGCAGGCTCAGCGGCCATGGCTCATGGGCCTAGCCGCTCCATGGCATGTGGGATCTTCCCGGACCGGGGCACAAACCCGTGTCCCCTGCATCGGCAGGCAGACTCTCAGCCACTGTGCCACCGGGAAGCCCTATTTAGCTGTTTATTAATTTACATATTATAAGCTTCTGTTGTTGTAGGTGTACAATTCAATAACTTTAGTAAATTAACACTGAAAGTCCCACATCTGGGGAAACATTTTCTTCTGAGACAAATCCAAGTGGTTGGTTATTTGCTACATTTTAATCATCCTGAAAGTGGTCTCATATCTGTTTACAATTAATCTGACTCCCATTCTCAGCCATAGGAAAATCACTCCTCTGCTGTTTCTATAAATTTGCCTTTTCTAAACATTTCATATAAAAAGAAACATGTAATAATATTATTTTGAATCTCAGTTCTTTTACTTAGAATATGTTTTTGAGGTTCATCCATGTTGTAGCATGTATCAGTATTTCTTTCCTTTCAATTACTAAATTTTTAATTTTATGGACATATTCCTCTTTTTTCCCCTCCAACTCATCACTTAACAGCCATTTGAATTGTTTCCAGTTCAGATTCTTACAAAAAGTTAACGTTGCTGTGGACATTTGCATATGTGTCTTTGTGTGCATATTGAAAAAAGTTATCTTGGGTAGACTCTTAGAAGTAGAATTTCTGGGTTTATGATTCATTTTGAGTTAAATTTTGTGTATGGTGTGCGTAAGGGTCTATCTTCTTTTCCTTCTCCTTTTTTTCTTTCTTGCATATGAATATCCAGTTGCCCCAGCATCATTTGCAAAAGAATACCCTTTCCCCTTTAAATTGTATGGCATCTTTGTTGAAAATAAATGACTTTAAAGTAGGGGTTTATTTATGGACTCTCAATTCCAGCCCACTGATCTGTATGCTTGTCCATGCCCTGATTATACACTGTCTTCATTACTGTGGTGCTTTGTGACCACCTAGAGGGGTGGGATAGGGAGGGTGGGAGGGAGACGCAAGAGGGAGGAGATGTGGGGATATATGTATGTGTATAGCTGATTCACTTTGTTATAAAGCAGAAACTAATACACCATTGTAAAGCAATTATACTCCCAATAAAGATGTTAAAAAAAATAAGTTGAAATCAAATACTGTAATTTTTCAAATGTGTTTTTTATGATGTATTTTAGCTATTCTAGTTATTTTGCTTTACAATATGCATTTTAGGGTGAAGTTTTCAATTTCTATAAATAAGCCTGTGGAGATTTTGATAGAGATTGCATTGAATTTATAGATCAACTTGGTGGTAATTGCCATTGTGACAATATTGAGTCTTCCAGTCAATGAACATGGAATGTCTCTCCATTTATTTATATCTTCCTCTTCACAATGGTTTATAATTTTCAATACATAAGTCTTATGCTTCTTTTATTAAATTCATTCCAAAATAGTTTATTCTTTCTGATGCTAATATTAATAGAACAATTTTCTAATTTTATTTTAGATTGTTTACTGCTAGTATATAAAGATAAATAGATTTTGAATATTGCTCTTGTATCTTGTGAATCTGTTAAACTCATTTATTAGTTCTAGTCATTTTTTCACCCTTTGGATTTTCTACATACTGGATCATGTTACCTGCAAATGAAGACATTTTTCCTTTTATCTTTCTGGTCTTATGTCTTTAATTTATTAACTTAAAACAATATTTTCCACTACCTAGGCCCTTTAGTACAATATCTAATAGAAGTTACCAATAGGATACCCTTGCTTTGCTCCAGATTTTAGTGGGAAACCATTCCAGTTCCTTCTTGTCTACATTGTTTCTTGTGGGATTTCAGCCATTTTCTTGTGTGAAGTTAGCCATTTATCTTATTGATGCTGCATGAATTGGTCCATTAAACATAAATTTTCAAATTTGTTGACATCAAGTTTTTCATATTTTCATAATAGAAAAATTGATACTGAAACAAAGAAGTAGTTTGGTATTGAAAAATAAATGAGTTTAGTTTGAGATTTATTGAATTTACATTTTAAAGGAAAATAGGATATGAGGGAAAGAAAAGTATCAACAGAAAAGGTAGGAAGTTCAGGACATTGGAGTGTTAAAAAAGCCAGAGAGACATTTAAGAAGGCTGGGCTGGAGAACAAAATTTAATACCAAAGGTTGTAAATTCAATGGTAAGGGAAGAAATAGACAGGAAAAGAGTCTGAAAGTGGCCTATGTGAAAAAGAAACTGTTCTTATGATCTCTGAAAATGTATGCTTCATAATTCCATAGGGATTAAAGTAATTAGGGGCTTGAATAAAGAAAGAATAAAATATATAAACTAAATATAGGTCAAATATAATTTTTGGGTCAGGGACATAAATTAGAAAAAGCATTAAAGTCAAGATAGAATTCTTTGATTTTGTTTTAATTCTTAAGATATATATGTATTATGTGATAATTATATATCATATACTATATATAAGATGGATATAAGATATATAAGATATAATAATAGGTATCTTATAAGATATGCATGATCTATATATTATATATATGAAAATATATAAATGATATCTTTAAATAGGAAACTATTAGCAAAAGAGAATAAAGGAGAAAATGAATGTGGCTGTACCATTTTTTGGAGCAAAAAAATCGAAGGGGGTTGAAGCCCATGTGCTAAAATTTATCTGAAGAAATGAAAGTGCTCTTTTTCCTCCTAAATAAAAGAAAGATAAGTTTGGAGACAGAAGATTTTATCTTCATTAAGTGCTTCATAAGCACATATCATGAGAATGAAGTTTTTTTGGTTCCAGATCAGAAGTTTGAGAAGTGAGAATTATACAAAATTATAAGTAATTTGATCAAATAAAATGAAAGGTGGATTTTGAATAAGGACAGTAAAATCTGCTGTTCAGATAGGGTGGAAATACTATAGGCTGTAGTCAGGGATTAAGTTTAATAAATTGGAGGAAAATAAGTAAATAGAGACTCTTTCTTGGGAAAAGAAGAATGCTTTCTTCTTGATTTCGATGGGTACCTCTAGCCAAGCCATAAACTGATTTTACTAAAATAACTGGCTATATCTTTACTCTAGTGAAAGGCTACCTGCCTACTGATTACCTCTCCCCACCAACTTATTTAACATAAACTATTTCTTAAATAAATCTGGAAGAACTATTTTCCAGCATGTAATATTTAAACATTTGCTTGAAAAAAAAATACAAGGCCTAAGCACTCTTTGATACTTTTATATTTTTTGTGTTTACTGGATAAATGAATTTTTAAATGATCATAAGAAATTACGCTGACTTCTTTTTAACTTCATTCGAAGAATAATAACTTGTTTAGAGTATGGAGATGGCTACATTATATATCAATATTTCTGTACAGCCAAAGATATTTTTAAAACAAAGTTTTATCTTTATATAATCTGTATTTCATTTCCAGTATTAGTATATTTTTAAAACTTAACACTGTGGGAAATCTTCAGTATATAAATTTGGTTTATATATTTCAAAATTTTTACTTCATAATTTACAAGTAGTTAATCAGAAAGATCATCTAGCACCAACTGTTCAGCTAATAGATACATATCCTTAAAATTGCTAGTTTTTCTAATGGAGATTTTAAATGTCTTTACTTTGAAAGTCATATAAGAAAGGAAATCCTAAACCGTAGTTTTAATTATAAAATCCATCTATCAAACCTAATTGAGTAAAGTGATAAAGGAGTTTGGTTTCCATTACCACTGCAAATTTCTTACTATCTAATGCTTCAAGATTTTTCTATTTTGTGAGTACATATAAAGCTTTAACTAGGTTTCTATAATATTCTATAAACAGGAATTGTGGAAACATCAGGCTCTAAAAGCTCTGCAGAGCTAAGCAATTGCATAAAATCCTGTGTCCTAGCAGGTTGAAATGTAGTGATTAACAAGTTGACACATTTCTAAAGATATGATGTCAATAATGTGGTGTTACTTCAGTGAAATTTTCATCAGTATATGTATCTTCAAGTTTGTAAGCAAATGTATAAAATGTTTATTTTTTTAGTTTTATCACAAAAGGCTTGATATCATACCCTTTCCCTGATTTTATTATACTTTTATTGAATTAAAATTAATGCAGAAAAATATATACATATATATTTATGACTAAAAAAATGTGTTACTTTTAGAAAAAATATTGCTTTTTTTTCTTTAACATAAATGTAAGAAACTCTAAATTCACAAAGTTAATTCCAAATCAGATTAACTAATAAATCTGCTTTATATTCAGTCTAGAAACAGACTGGATTCAATGTTGTTATGGAATAGGATTATTTTCCCACTCTGAAAATCAACATTCCTGTACTTTATCCCTGAATGAGTTCAACTAGGTAAGATCTTAGATCACTTTTCCCAGAAAATGTTCAAAATATTGTTTACAAGATATTAACAGTGAATGTCCTCTAAACACAAATCTGTACTGTATATTTAATAAGATACCACTACTAAGAAACTAAACTGTTTAACAAAATGACTATCTTACTTAGCAAAGCCACAGCCTAGTGAAAGCTCCTGGTCCAAATGGCGTCTTGGGTCCTGAGATGCAAGGTTAAATGCTTTCACATTAGACCAGTTCTTCAGATCCTGTGTGCCCTTGACCACTAAGGACAAAACACCAGTTTATCAGAAGGTATTATTCAAATAGACTTCTAGCCACTACTTTGCTCTTCTTCAGAAAACTTCATATGGTTAGTTTCCCTGAATCAATCTCCTGGGGACTATAATGTAATTTTACCTGGAGTTCAACATTAAATATAAAGGTTTAGTAAAGATTGTAGCAAAGCAAAATTTAAAAGGTAAGAAAAAAGTCTATTGATAACAAATCAGCAAAACGGGATACTTTTTGTTTAATGACCCAGGGAGCAGTGTATTATAATAAAAGTTGTAATGTCTAAGTGCCTACCATTTGATACTTTAGAACCTAGCAATTCACAGTGTGGTTAAGGACCAGCAGCAGCAGCGACACCTGAGCTCTTGTTAAATACAAACAACCTTGGGCCCCACCCAGACATCCCAGTGTGATCTATGTGCACATTACAGTTTGAAAAGTCCTGATTTAGAAATTATGCTTTCATCCACCAACTCTGGCACCTTCCTGAGTACTGTATGTATGCCAGAACCTATGTTAGATACTGTGAATATTAAAATAAACTGTTTTGTCACCAAAGAGTCTCTCACACTCTAGTAGGAAAGCCAGGAAGGCACATATGGTGATAGTTGGATAAACGGAGTGCTAAGGAAACAAGAAGTCTGCTCCCTTATGGTGATCAGAGAAGATAGAAAGGTTGACATTTCAACTAGGCCTTCAAAGATGGGGAGTATTCCCCAAGCCTTTAAACTTTCATCAGAAGTATGTATCTACTTAAGAGTCAAACAAATTTCCCATGAGCTCTTTAATTCCATCTACATGGTCCTGCATGGTCAGAGCAGGTCCGTTTAGCCTCTGACAGGATCGTTGCCCCTGTGCACTGGGATACTCACTGCATCATGCCCTGCAACAATCACATTTTTGCTTAAACTGTATAACTTGATCTGTGAGGATTGAATGAATACGTGATATTTCTGCAATTACCACAGGAAGCCCCAGCCTTACTCATACTTCCTGGGTCATCTCCTGAATGTCATCTAACCTTGCACATGCCCTTTTTAGTCTCAATGTCACCCCAAGCCCCTCTACCCGCACCCCCCCAAAAAAAACCCTTTAGAATTCATGGTTCATCAATAGCAAAATCTCCTGTATTGTCAACCTCTTTTTTGAGCATTTCCTTAACCATTTACTGGAACAGAAACCTGGATCTCCCTGATGAAGCTTTTCTTCCTGAAGTCATCTCAAGTGGTACTTGTTTTTCTTTCACACCTCTAAGATCTGTGCTTAAAGTTGGAGTATATTTCCTTTTGGAAATTGATAATTCCATATCTCTGTCCTTCTACTTGATAATTCCATATCTGTCATTGATAATTCCATATCTTTCTCCTTCTACTTGCCCCGAAACAAACAATATTGATTACTTTTTTTCTTTTACTGTCTTACAGTACATCACTACTGTTCATCATTGTATTGTCATCTAAAAATATCCAGGCACTCACTTTCTCTCTTATTGTTTTTCTCTTCAAATCTACTTATGTCTTATTTCTTGGTGATTTGAATACATACAGAGATAATCCTGCCAACCCTTTGGCCATTCTTTTCCTTTAAGTGCTCTCCTGCAGAAAGCTTGGCCATCACTTATCTTAGCCACTCTCTCCTATCCCCTAGACCAGGTCAATCTTTACACACGTAACCTCTTCATAATCTCATTTCCATATAATCCTTGAATTGCACATCCAGCAATCTATTGGCCTTACTGTCCTCCCATTTGTTGAGCCTACCAGTCTTATTGCTGGCCCTTCCTTTTCTCTTCCTCAAGCCTATGCTTTTTCTTTTCTCCATCTGCACTCATACCCTTGAGTTATTTCATTTCATCTTATGTATTTACATATGTATATGCTGATGATACCCAATTCACATCTCCAGCCTACACCTTTCTCTTGAACTCCAGACTAAACCTAATGAGTTCCATGCAGGCAATTATTTTTGCTTTCTTTTTGTTTACTTGTGTATCTCAATTACTTGAGCAATGTCTGAAATATGGCAGACCTCCAATAAATAATGAATGTATTTTGCCCACCAAGGCAAAGAAATGAGTACATGGCTTACTAAAATGATTTCAGATGGTATTATGTGGTTGAAACAGAGAATGCATGTGCATCTGTATGGATGGGGATGCTGGTCAGAGCTGATTTTAAGGAATTTGTACTTTATTTTTCAGATAGGGAGGAATCTCAGATGATTTTAAGCATCTATAGAGGTTTCTATCTTCACTGAGCATGTGGATGGTGAAGTCATTAACTCAGACTGGGAGCACAGCAAGTGAGGCAGTGTTTGTAGGTCAGAAGAACTCTTACATGGATAGTTTGAATTTGAGATTCATATGAGATGACCAAAAGATAAGTCCTAAAACAGTGGTGACAGAGCGTTAAGCTCAAGGGGAAGGGTGTCAGTTGTAGATAAGAATGGTGAGGAAGATTCAGACTTATATTCTGTGAATAAGTTTAACTAGACTATTGGTTTTCTTCTAATAGAGTACCACATATCAATTTACTTATGTGATTCACTGAAACACTTTTCTTTGAATAGAAATCATACAAAAGTCCAGTTTTTTAGCATAACTATATCAAATATCTTTGAAAGTATGCAAAAATAATTTATTTTTAAGGAAATGGAATATGGATATAAAAATAACATCCTTTGTTCCCAGCTAGTCTGAGTTCATCAAACAAAATTATTTCATTGTCTTAAAGGATATGCAAATGTTTTACACAGACATGTGTACCCATTCTTCCACCTCTGCCCCAATCCCCCATGTGTGTCTATATCTCTCTCTATCTATACAAATATTCAGACCATATCTATAGTTTATACACTCATAATGGTTCAGTAAATCAAAAGATTGTCTTTAATAAAATATACTTTCTTATCATAGTATCTTAGTATTTTGTAAAATCATAGATGCATAAACCATCCTTAGAGGGACTTCCCTGGTGGTGCAGTGATTGGGACTCTGTGCTCCCAATGTAGGGGGCCGGGATTCGATTCCTGGTCAGGGAACTAGCTCCCACATGCATGCCACAACTAAGAGTTCACATGCCACAACTGAGTCGGCGAGCTGCAACTAAGGAGTCCACCTGCCACAACTAAGACCCAGTGAAGCCAAATAAATAAATAAATATTAAAAGAAAACATCCTTAGAAAAGAATTCATAGCCTGAGCAACATAGCACGAGTTCAGTTATCTGGTACGTCATGTCTATTTCTGTTAATTTCGTAAGCAAATAACCTTGCGAACCACAACCGTAAAAAGCATTATACAACATATGTATGAAAAGACAAATAAAATGTGTGTGGACAAATATAGATATAAAATGAATATCATCTTTTGATCATGAAAAATTTTTTAAAATGGGATGGAAGAGTTCACATGTATGTGTGCTTCTAGTGAGGCACTTCATAAGAATTTGGAAAAGATGATTTTTTTAATTATGCAATTTTGTGCCAGTGTAAAAATGTCTCTGCACCTATAATGAATGGTCCATCTTATTATAAAATAGAGATGAACATGAGAAAATTGACCAGACTTTCTTGTCAGTACCCCATGTTTTCTTATCCTGGTTTAGAAAATCATTAAACTTAATAGCACTCTGAACCAACTGTCATTCTTCCTTCCTAACAGTGCATGGACATGAGTAATGAGTCACAATAAGTGGATTGAATTGAATAAGGATTCATTAATAAAACATTTCTTGGATGTGGGCTACAGGTAGAGAGCTCTGCTTCACTGAAGCAGTCGTATCTGTCTTTGTGTGTCTTCAGCACTCAGCATGTAGTCTTAGTAGTGAGAGCAGAATTCATTCATCAGATTTCAACCTATTAACTATATAGTAACCCTGGAAGTAGCTTATGGTGATTTTTTTTTTTTTTTTTTGTGGTACGTGGGCCTCTCACTGTTGTGGCCTCTCCCGTTGTGCAGCAGAGGCTCCAGACGCGCAGGCTCAGCGGCCATGGCTCATGGGCCTAGCCGCTCCACAGCATGTGGGATCTTCCTGGACCGGGGCACGAACCCGTGTCCCCTGCATCGGCAGGCGGACTCTCAACCACTGCGCTACCAGGGAAGCCCTACTTATGGTGATCTTGAATAACGTGTACATCTGTATACAGACTTATTTGTGTTTATTACATATTTTACCACACTACTTTAAAACTGCTCCAGTACTTTTTTGTTTTATGTCCCACAAAGTAATTTCAGTTAGTATAATAAATGGGATTAATTATAATTCTTTTGTTTCCATAGAGTTAAAATATACCAATCTTTGAAAATAGAGTAAATCACCATAATAATATCACCTATATTATAAAGGGATGTTTTGAACATCTTTAGCCAAAAAATCGACAACTTGGATGAAATGGAGAAATTTCCAGACAGACATAAATTACAATACTGTCTCAACCTTCTATCAAGAGGTGGATCCAACTTCATCAGCCCTTGTATCTGGATTGGCCATGGGATTTCCTAGGCAGGGGGGACTTTAGTAAAAGTGGCAGAGGCAGAGAGGCTCATTGAGGCTGTTTTGTTGTTGGATGTGGAAAACAAACCACCAAGTAAATAATCTAGGGCCTGCTGGACAGTGATAAGACCTGTGGAGGGAAACCAATGCACCTGGTTTGCCAATTGCCATACATGTGAGTGAAGACATATTAAATCCTCCAGCTACCTCATGACTGAGCAGCTGACAGTAGACAAGAGAGGTTTCAATAGAACCCAATCCAAGATCATCTGCATTATAAAAGCACCCAGTTAAACACAGAATTATGAGATAATTTAAACCACTACGTTTTGGGTCATTTAGTATGAAGAAATTGCTAACTGACACAGCAATGTATTTTTCTTATTTGATACTCTCTTTACTATAAAAATAAGCACAAAAGACACAACCTGGCATATGCAATATGCAAATTATTACTTGTCACAGCCTGATGAAGTTAATATACTGGGCAAAACCTGCTTCCTCATTTCTAGCTGGACATTGAGAGAGCTAAAATGGAGGTAGAAGGAGATTCTAGGTTTAGGGGTAAGGATCAAAAGATGAAAAATGCCAAATTACATTTTTACTTAATGTAGCAAGAAATAAAAAAGACATTAAAAATTTTCATGTAGCAAATTACCCATTTGAAAGTGTGTTTCAGAAAGAGTTTAGGATGAACTTGTGTTGAGTGTGTGTATGAAGAGAGACGAGAGAGAAACAGAGACCAAGACCAATAGTCTGTGTGTATGGTGGGGTTGTGAAGGGGAAATAGAGGCAGACGGGGCAATTGGAAGGCATTTATAATAATGTAAGCAAGAAATAAGATTTGCGGTCTGCATTACAATGTGGCGGTGAGAATTAGAAGTCTGAGACTCGTTCAAAAAGATTGTGTATGTACCATTAAAATTAAAAAGAATAATGATGAAATACTAAATCTGATGTTACTAGGACTAAGCTAAATGAGGTAGATTTTCTTTTTTCCTGAAAGAAACAATATCAAATCTTAAATACAGGCATACCTTGGAGATATTATGGGTTCAGTTCCAGGCTCTTGCAGTAAAGTGAATATCACAATAAAGTGAGTCATATGAATTTCTGTGCATATAAAAGTTATATATAAAATATACTGTAGCATGGTAAATGTGTAGTAGCATTATGCCTAAAAAAGTATATGCCTTAATTTAAAAATACTTTAGTTATTGTTTAACAAATATTTATTGTTAAAAAATGCTAAACATCATCTGAGCCTTCAATGAGTTGTAGTGGTAACATCAAAGATCACTGATCACAGATCATGATAACAAATGTAATAATAATGAAAAGGTTTGAAATTTGTGAGAATTATCAAAATGTGACACAGAGATATGAAGTGAGCAAATGCTTGCTACATGCAATTTGTAAAAAATGCAATATCTGCAAAGCACAATAAAATGAGCTATGACTATGAATTAAAAAAGTATATGCCTTAATTTAAAAATACTTTAGTTATTGTTTAACAAATATTTATTGTTAAAAAATGCTAAACATCATCTGAGCCTTCAATGAGTTGTAGTGGTAACATCAAAGATCACTGATCACAGATCATGATAACAAATGTAATAATAATGAAAAGTTTGAAATTTGCGAGAATTATCAAAATGTGACACAGAGATATGAAGTGAGCAAATGCTTGCTACATGCAGGATTGTCACTACCTTCAATTTGTAAAAAATGCAATATCTGCAAAGCACAATAAATTTATGAATTTCTGTGCATATAAAAGTTATATATAAAATATACTGTAGCATGGTAAATGTGTAGTAGCATTATGCCTAAAAAAGTATATGCCTTAATTTAAAAATACTTTAGTTATTGTTTAACAAATATTTATTGTTAAAAAATGCTAAACATCATCTGAGCCTTCAATGAGTTGTAGTGGTAACATCAAAGATCACTGATCACAGATCATGATAACAAATGTAATAATAATGAAAAGTTTGAAATTTGCGAGAATTATCAAAATGTGACACAGAGATATGAAGTGAGCAAATGCTTGCTACATGCAATTTGTAAAAAATGCAATATCTGCAAAGCACAATAAAATGAGCTATGACTATGAATTAAATCTTCCAGAAAAAGACACATTTTAGTATACATTAAATAATATAACTTTCCATTTTATATTGGATAATACTCCATTGAAATCATACAATATCATAGTTTTACTATGATTTCTATCTAATCAATATATTTTTCTATTTCTTGAATCTCCTGTTTCTCCTCCGTACCTTCCTTTCCTTTTCCTTCTTCCTTCTCCTCATCCTTCTTATTTTTATTTTGGATAATTTTCCTTTTAATACAGACTTCTGTCACTCTGTTTTTAGTAGTTATGGGAAATAATGTGCACAGTAGTGAAGAGAACATACTGTATTCATGCCCAGATCCAGCACCTACTAACCTGGCAACCTTGGACATATCTCTGAAGCTGTCTGCAGCTCAGTTTTCTCATTCATATAGAGTAATAATAGAAGTAACCTTACTATGTTACATTAAATGTTAAATAAGTTAACACTTTTAAGATACTACATTTAAAGTGCTTGAGATAGTAATCACTCAGTAAATGTTATTGATTGGGTCTTCATCACTATGCTTCATAGAAAGTACTGGTAGAGTTGATAAAACTTTCATCAGTGCCTAACAGACAAATATACTCAGAACTATCAACACATTATGAAGTATTTTATATCATTTCATTTTACAAGCATCATACCAAAAAGACACTTAAAAAAACTAAAATTCATTTACAATTCGACCACTCTGACTCATTAAATACATTTATTTTTTTTCTGAATTCCTTCCCAAATCTTTTCCATATCTATGCAGCTGTATATTTCAGTTAATTCCAACTTAATGTTCACTCTATAAACAAACCTTATATTTTCAATTAAATTTTCATAATTTTAATAGCTGCATAGAATTTTTTGAATGGAGTAATAATTTACTTTTTCATTTCACTTTTTCATTATTTTTTATATTTTTAAAAATGTAAATATATTTAATATACAACATTGTGTAAATTTAAGGTGTACAATGTTAATTTGATACACTTGTATATTGTAATATGCTTGCCATTGTAGCAATAATTAGTCCCTCCATCATGGTACATAATTCTCATTTCCTTTTAGTGTTTGGAATAATTAAGTTCTACTTTCTTAGCAAGTTTGATAAGAATAGAATATTGTTGTCTATATTCACTGTACTATCCGTTGGATCTCTAGGACTTCTTTACTAGTTGTTGCAAGTTTGTACTCTTAAACAACATCTGTCCCGTCTTTCCCACCTCCTGTCCCCTGGTAACCCCATTTTACTTCCTGTTTTTAAAAGTTTGGCTTTTTAAGATTCCACATACAAACGATAATAATGTGTAAATAAAGATATTTATGCCAGAATATCTTTTGAGTTAAAAATTTTGATACGATTATACACTCATGTGATAAATGGATTTTGATATGTAAATAAAATCTGATTTTTCTGAAAGGTAATACTAATTTATATGGCCATTATCAAAATGTATGATTGATTACATTTTAATTCAAATAGATTTTTACTAACTCTGGCATACCAGAGAACATGAGCCAATTTGAACATTTTATTCTGTTTAATACACATCACCAGCCTAAAAAGTAGATATTATTATCATTTTGTTGATGAAGTTCAGAAAGGAAAGTTCTTTACGCGGGCCTCTCACTGTTGTGGCCTCTCCCGTTGCGGAGCACAGGCTCTGGATGCGCAGGCTCAGCCGCCATGGCTCACAGGCCCAGCTGTTCCGTGGCATGTTGGATCTTCCCGGACCGGGGCACGAACCTGTGTCTCCTGCATTGGCAGGCGGACTCTCAATCACTGCACCACCAGGGAAGCTCAGGAAAGTTCTTTGCATATTGTCATACAGCAGAATTTTGAAGTTTGGATCCCAAGTCATTATTTTTACTAAATTAGCCTTACAATAAGAATTGTCCTTTCCGAAATAGTTACAAAATGAAGAGCAACAACTTTAGAGGAACAATCTATATCTGAAATAGCATATTCAAATAGAAATATATTTCAGTAGTATCATTTTATCATAACATTTCATAAAAGAAGAAAATTACTTAGGATGCTGAAGAAATGGATTCATCATTAAAATGAAGCAATCTAAATTAAAATTTAAGTACTTGAATCTAGTTAAATATTAAGATAGAGAATGCTAATTAGCTGAAATATAACAGAAATACCTCTATTTTTATCCAGTGCACAACACTAGTGCTCCCTAATATCTAATTTTCTTCTCCTTCTGGATATATAAAGATGAATATATTTTGCAGCTTCTTGATGGAAAGCCAGAGACAGATAATGAATTCTGTCCAATAGGCTGTGAGAAGAAGTGATAAGCTTTACTTTTGGAATAGAGCTTTTAATTGGGGGAACTCTCTGTTTTCTTCTGTTACAATGAACAAGATGGCCTCATGTTCCAGATAAAAAATACAAGGTAGCATAGCTCCCATCAGCTTGGGTTTCTGTGCGATTGTGTGGGGGCAGAGTCAGTCAGGACATGCACTACATGGGTAGGGAAAATGCAAAATAAACATCTGTTCAAATTTCCCGCTGTGATTTGGAATTTTTTGGACCGAAACTGACTGATATTTTACAGGTTCAACTCACCCATTAGTTGAACAAACAGTACTTGACAATATTTCACTTGCCAATTTAACCAAACAATTTTCTCTCTCTTTTTTTCTCTCTCTCTTCCTCTCTCAAATTTTGCCCTATTTTTCTTCACACATAAATTACTTAATTTGATCATCTGTGAATTCAAAACATGTACTAATATTTTATTCCCTTTTTTCCTGGGTCTTTTTGAATAGGTGATATTCTTTTAGTTTTTTTAAATCCTCATATTTTTCATATTTGAAAGTGACAAACATAATATAAAACTATATATACAGCTATATAAAATACCATACAAGAGTTTCAATAATAGAATAATGTTATAATGTCATTTCAGATTTGTTGATGTAAGGGTCCCCTCTCCTGTTTTAGATATGTCTGAAATAGTTATATTGATTTTATAATAAAACAAGATCGTTGCCATCCATCAGAAAGTGTGATGAAATATTTTATTAGCTTATCCATAAAGTGTATCCTTTTTAGTAAAAAAAAAAAAAAAATTATTGGAGCTAACTAATGGGATAAAACAGTAACACATTCTGATGCCTTTGAAATGAAGTTGTTTGAATATGGATTATGAAAAGTTCTCAAAGCAAGAACATATTCCAATAACTATAAAAATTACAAGTCAGTTACCTGCAAAAATAAAAAAATTATGTTTGACAATTTAGGAATATAGATGTCAGGAAATATGCAATTGTTTTCAATTTCATCTCTCATAACCATATAGACTCAATTACACTGTTTTCCAATCTAGAAGACTAATTAGCTTCACAAAACCTGGCATGTTTGCAGTGCAAGGTATCATAATTAGGATTTCAATTTAATTTGTAAGTGTCTGTCCTTTGATTTACTGCCTTATGCTGGACTATTTTATGTGCATCTTTCGAAAAATATTTCTTAAATAATTATTTCATTCTTTCCTTCAAACTGTATTTATGTTTAATCAGAGAGAAAACAAAGCATTTTTCACAAGAATATTAAAAAACTTAAAAAATAAAGAAAAATCTATCTTCTAAATTTTAGAACAATTTAAAAAATCTTTCCTATCCTATATATTTTCAGTTGTCTTTAGTGGGTTTTGTCTCAGAAACCTTGCTACTAAGTTACAATTTTATCTCAGTTTTGAACAAAGAATATTAGATAATAAAATACATAGAACAAGAGATGAATGAAGTAAAACACATGGCAGAGCAGAATTAGTGAAGAGGAAGATAATAAGGTGATGAATGTTTCATCAGGCATTAGCTTACCTCCCAAACTGCTGCATTGCTGAATTGCATATTGTTAACATGAGTAAAGTGTGTCTGTTGGGATATTAAAGCATAAAGATACTTTTTTTGAATTTGCACAGGTTTAAATCTAGTCAGATGTAGAGGTCAGGGAGATAAGAAAACAGCTAATAAATATAAGTAGTAACTGATAAGGTCACAGTAAAACTCTTAAGAAAGAAGTCATCAGTGGAGGGAAAGATAATTATGATACGAATGGAGTTAGTACGCTTATGGCATTTTCCCACAGCTGATGATAAAATCAAATCTTTTATAAATAATTTTAATCATGAATGTAGGTGTCAGCTATAAATAGCCTCTTTTCTGAGCCAAAATATTCGAGGCTCATATATGCATAGAGCCTTCTGTATATGCCAATATATGCACATAGTAAATGGATGATATTTGAATTAAGATAGGTTCATCTTTTCTGATATAGCATAAATCTGAAAATACTTAGTTTTACACTATAATTAAATCTCTAGGAGTATTCCTTTCTGAATAAATAATCAGTTCAACTAATTAGAGTACTTATTATATGTAAGATTTGGTATAATAAATGTCACCTGAGCTTGCTTAACTTTTTGCTAATTAAACTAAACTTAATGTTATAGTTTTTTTTATAATTTGAACCCAACCCAGTTAGAAGTGTAAGTTCAGGTGCAAGTATCAAATTTGCACAGATTGAAAATTAAATATCGAAACAGTTATTTTAAGGGTAAAGCAGGAAAGCTGTGAGATTAAAAAAAATATGGTAAATCCTTTAGCAATATACTGGAAAAATATATCTTGGATTTTTAAATAGTACTCTGCCAAATTCACACTGCAATAGAGATTTTTATTTTTTAATGTTTAACTGAAATATGGTTGATTTATAATATTGTGTTAGTTTCAAGTGTACAGCAAAGTGATTCAGTTATTTTTTTCAGATTTGATTCCATTATAGGTTGTTATAAGATACTGAATATAGTTTCCTGTGCTTTAAATATATAATGGAAAATGGCAAGAAAAGTAAGCCATTGTTGAAAAGATCTTCCAGTGCATTTTTGGGTGAAAATTAGATTAACATAGGTAAAAATAGTTTCCTGAATTTAACTTTTTTTTTTAATGCTTTCAGTACTTTATTAAGGTATAATTTGTAAACAGGAAGATGCACAAACCTGTCTTTTAACAGGTGTATATACCAGTGGAATTTAACTTTGAAAACAAAATAAAGAGACCCCTGAATATTTAAAGTTCAGTGTATATTTATTATTGATAGTTTTCTAAGTTAACCAGAATATTTATTAAACTGGAACACTCCTTTTCACATAGCTGGCTACATAACAGAACTTTATTGTTCAAAAGCCAGTATTTTATATCTTCTGCACAATTTGAAAGAAAGTGTGAATTTAAACTTTTCTTTGCTTCTGGCTACCATTTTCATAATTGCAAAATAAGTAGATCTTTATTAGGAAGGGGAAACTCTGAGTAGCAAGGATTGCATGTATTTTGACCTGATGGAGAGCAATTTAGTCCAATCACTAACCAAATCTGGAAGGAAATAAAATCAGTTATTTTATTTGACTGATTAAAATGAAATACTTAATCTAGGGTCCTCATAAGTGAAAAAGAAACTCAGTGTGTTTCCATGATAAAATTTCTAGAATCATATATCTCAGTCACCTTAATTATTTGTATAACTTAGGAGAATTCTTTCAGTTTCCAATCTTTAGTTGTGAAGTTTTCTTCCATTGTTAGTCCCCTTAGAAGGTATCCCTCCCTTTATTGCCTTTCAAAAGATAGATAATGAATGTACTTCCAAAGACTGACAATAAATCTATTTCTATCATAACATTCAGAAATGTATTTCCTCAGCATAGTGGTTTTAATTTGGTCCGTAGATCTTTATTTCTTTTCTTGATGGTGGTGAAATTGTAATGTTTTGAACTGTGTTTTATAAACCATATTTTTCCTTTATATAAAATGACCTTGGGAAATTAGTCTTGTTATTCTCACAGTAGCACTTGACCTTGAAAGGACTTTTATTTTTCCTTTCTTAAGTATTATTGGAAAATGGATCTTTTCCCTAGACTTTCAGCACATCTTGTAAACGTAGCCTAACAGTGGAATTTATAGCATGCGGTTCTCTGTTCTGTTTAAAATATGTATGTACGTAAAGCTGCCATTTTGCTACTTTCTTATATGTAAAATAAAGTGATTGGGAGAGACCGCTGATTTTGACATTTTAACTTTAGCACAATATACAGCCAAGAAATATAATCTGCCTCTTTTTTGTTTTCATGGAACTAGGGTCACATGGGCCAACTCCAGGGATATGTCACATGATTGGTAGACAATGGAATCATTGACCTCCAAGGTCCTTCCCAGCTACAAAAATATATGACAATTTATGATTTAAGATAATGGAAAATTTTTATAATTTTTCAGTGTGTTGCTCCTGTTTCCTTTGCCTGGAATGTCCTCTTTAATGCCAAAACACTTGCATGTTTCTCCAGAACTCATACTTCAAATCCAAACTCAATTCCTTTCTCCCAGAAAACTTCATTGTCCCCCAATGAAAGTCTCTACAGTCCTTGTACTCCTCTAGTCTGTGATCAGTGTTGCCTAACACAAAATGTTTGTTTAATTGAACTACTGAGAGAGGAAACAAAATAAATAGATCAAAATCAAAACATTGATTAAAGGCACTGCTATTAGAAGAGTCAGGTGAAATAAAGAGCATAGGCTTAACATCCATTAAATTAACTCTGTGTCACAAACTAGTTGCCACATCTTTTACGAACTGCTTGTCTTCAAAGCCTCCATTGTCAGTAATGAAGTCTGTTCAATGTTATACCATTAACTTCATACTTAAGTTTTTTGGTAGTAGTACATATCAGATGCTGTTTTGATTTAATACTTCAAGTTTCACTCATTGGCCTTAGTCAGATGGGGTATTAGCCCTTAAAAATAGCAAAGGTTTCACTGCGGAGAGTGCAACAGGTGCCTTTCTGCATTAAGCCACCAGCTTCAACAAGAAAATGCATGCCTCAGAAATATGAATCAGAATAAAAATCAATCTTTACAATATCCCTTTTTATCTGTCTTCTCCTTCTGGCTACCAGGTAGCTTTGGAAAATTGAACATGCTTGAATTCCTGAGCTTATGTCTCTGAAATCCACATCATTGGAAAGTCTTGCCCATAGGAAACCGAGAATTTGCTTCAATGCTCTGTGATATGTTAGGGAAAAAAAAAAATAGGCCAGAAACAGAGCTCTGACTCAGCTGCATTATATTAAGGAAAGTAAGGAAACAGTTAACGTAGGGCAACATAATTAAAGTACATACATCATGAAACAAGCATGGCACCATAGATATGTTTCTATTAAACACTCAATGTATTTTAGGATGATAAATATCAAAACATTGTGGATATTAGAGACTTTCAGTGTTGAGCAGAGAAATCCCAACCTGATTTATCTTTAGGAAATCTAATGAGGCTACTAAGTAAATAATGGAAATGTTTGATGAAGCTAATGGAGGACTTGGTGATTCAGTACAAAAAGTATTTTTTCTTATTACAGGACAACGGATGTCTGTTGCATTCATGGGTTTACGTTATTTTAGATTCAAAAAGAAAAGGTTTTGTTCTGTGGAAGAGAGTTAAATGCTTTTAAATAAGACCTCTAAATTATTCCTTCACACATATGCTGAAATAGACAAAAATGTTTTAAAAATGGATTGTAAGGAATTCCCTAGTGGTCCAGTGGTTAGGACTCTGAACTTCCATCACAGGGAGCATGGGGGGGTTAGGCCAAAAAAAAAGAGAAAAAGATTGTAATTCATACCTTATATATGTAAAATAAACTTACTGAAAAACTTAAACTTATAAAAAATGTATAACAAAATATCGAAACAACTCTGATGCTGGATTAAATCAAGATTTCTCAAATACAAATCCAAACACAATTCACAAAGAAAAATAAATGGTAAATTGGACTGCAGAAACATTAAAAACCTTTTCAAAAGACGCTGTAAATGAAAAGACAAGCCACAGAAGGAGAGAAAATCGTTGCAAGACACATATCTGGTCAAGGACATTTTCAGAATGGAAAACAAAACAAAACCTCTCAAAAAAAAACTCTCACAATGCAACAATAAAGAAACAATACGGAATCAAAAATGGGCAAAAGATTTGAACACACACATTAACAAAGAAGTTTTAATTTGCACTCCCCTAATGCCTAATGGTGTGCTTATTATTCATCTGTATACCCTTTTTGATGAAACATCTATTCATATCTTTTGCTCATTTTCTAACTGAGTTGCTTTTTCCAACCCAGTGTTGAGGTTTGAGAGCTCTGTATATACTCTAGATATTAACCCTTTGTTGGATGTGTGGTCTGCAAACTTTTTCTACCAGTTGGTAGCTTGGCTTTTCATCCTCTTCAGAGAGTCTTTCACAAAGCCAAAGTTTTAACTTTTATAAGTCCAATGTATCACTTTTTTCCATTTATGGATTGTGCTTTTTATGTCAAGTCTAAGAAATCTTTGCCTAGCCCTACATCTTGAAGATTCTCTCCTGTCAAGGAGAGGGACTCTTTTTCTGTTGATATTTGGCTGGAGTAGGGTGGGTATTGTCAAAAAGTTTTTCTGGTTTTGGTCCTTTGGCTAGAGGGACCAGGATTTTCCTGGGGATTATCTTTCTGTGCCTGCTGGCAGTTCCAGGTTGGATGGTATGCAGTGCTCTGTCCCATGTTTTTGGGAGGCAATAAGACAAGCCAAGGAACTTACTGCCAAGTTGTTCCTTAAGCCCTGACGTCCATAGGTGGCTCACCCTGTTCTTTCAACCTTTCAGAGACTTCCTATGCTTCTTTGTTGTGGTACATCCAGAGATCTTTAGTTGTAAGGGACAGGATCTGGGAGAAAGTTGGCTATACCATCTTGGCAAATGAGGGAGTCCCAGATCATAAGATTTTAATAGAACATAGAGATACTTTGCAAAGCTCTGTGTATTTACTATTGACTTCATATTGTATTGAGAGTTTAAGTGACTTATTCATTTTTATGATAAGAAAAGTGTGGTGAGATGTTATGACATCCAAAATTAAATGATGAGATCAATCATTGTTGAGTTTTATCACCTCTATAGTTATTCATGCATGCATTCATTCCTTACAGTTGAGTGCTTTCTGTGTGCAAGGCACTATGTTGGATGCTGGGGATAAAATAGTGATAATAATGGATGGAGCATTGTCCTCATGGAATTTAAGACAGTCATATACAATCAATGCATTGTATGAATATAATATATAATTAAGAGTAACTTGTACAATACAGTAGATATCTACCATTTATTGAAACTTTGCCCTATACCAGGTACTCTTTTATGGATTTGTATAGATTATGTAATATAAAGTACTACCAGAAACAAAACATCACACTTCAAAGTTACTATAAAAACACAGAAAGAAATACTGGTCAACAAATGATATATTATAGACTGTAGATTTAAAAATTTTTGGATATGTATAATTAACATTTCTTTTATGAAAATATTCATCAGAATGACTCCAAAGCAAATTCATATTATCTTTGGCCCCTTAAGGACCTGTGAAAGAGGATAGGGTACTGCAAATTTGCTTGAAATGAATTTAAAATATATATCACATCTCTGTGTGCAATTAGAAATTTTACTCAATAAAAATATTTTTTTTCTTCCTTATTGTGATATTTGTGTTTCAAATCAGTCTTCACACAGAAATGGGCTCGCTTCCTCTTCAATCAGGCTACAACTTTGTGGCATTGAATCAGTCTATTCAGGACTTGAGATGGATTTGGGTTTCATTGTTATAATTTCCGCAGACTTCAAGTTCTTCCAGTGGTGAGCTGCTATTCCCTTTTGTGTATTATGGTGTCTGTGGAACAGAGGGTTTTTCTCAGTTGTTTCTGCTGCCATGACAGTAGCACTCCTTCCATGCCTGAGCCACACAGAGTAGCACTCGCCTCAGTCTTGCCCAGACCCCAGCAGTAAACTAGTGTTGTTTGCTAATAGGTGCTAATCTCATAGTGGAGACAGGGGTATCTCTGTTCTCCTGGTTTAGCCTCAGTGTTAGACTCTGTGAGCCTGGGCCTCAAGGGTCTAGCTGTCTCAGCTCTCCTGCAACCATCATGGAATGATGTCTGTGTCTTCTGTGCATAATGTTTCTTGGTTGGAAGAGAATTTCAACTCATCCCTCAGTGATAGCACACTTATGCAGGATCTTAGGCCAAGAGTTTTCCTTCCCTTCTTCCAGAGATAGATGGATTTTGCTTCTGTGCATTTCCCTGAAATATTGGACCCTTGCCTAGGCCCTTGAAGAGAGAGAATTTTCAATTCCTAATCCAGAAAAATGGGTATAATTTCCACCCATATCCAAGAGGAAGGAAATATGTTGGAAAATCTGTTGAACTGATTCCAATTATGTCTACTATTACAATATATCTACTTGCATGATGAGTTCACGGTCACAATCCTGGTATGGCCCTTTTTCTTCTAGTCTTCTCTGATTTCTTCTCTCTCTCTCACTTTTGTTCTAGCTCTCACTTACTCTTGCTCAGGCTGCTTGTAATTACTTCATATATCCTTAGGACAAGGCTTCTTTTATACTTGGGAATAAGTAGGGACTGTATCCCTCCAGCTGTTCCGTTCCTTCCCTATGCGATGGCTTCATCAATTCATTTCATAGAAAGGAAGAAAAACATTTCAGCCTTAGCTTCAAGCTGAAGCCTATAGTCCACTGTTGTTTTTACAGTGAAAGCAGAGTCATCAAACCATTATCTTCTCTCAGTTGGTTTAGACACAGAAGTGAGAGTTCCCACCAAGATCTCTGTAAATCATAAGGGTTTACAGGACAACCTGGAAAATAGATGAGGATCAAGGTACACTAAGAGCTTGATTAATGGGGACAGGAAAATATCCGGTATACTTCATAGAGAAGATAGCTATGTGAGATAGAGAATGTGGTACAGATAGCTTTGATTTAGAAAAATCTATAACAACATTCCTTTTCTATATCAAATCTTTGAGTCCTAGCATGACCTTATATGATGTTTGCATGGAGCAGTCTTTGCTCATTCTATTGGGAAATCTGGATCTGAAATCCTCCTTCATTCTCAAATAGCCATTTAAACAGTAGTACAGTTTTTATTCTCTTTAAAGCATCATACATCGAAAATCTGCAGATATGTAATATATGGGTTTCAGTATTTCAGGGGTGCATTGATTCTAGATGCATGAACAATATATGCTCAGACTGTCCTATTATATTTTTCATGTGATAGCAAAGAGAAATGGGCATTTTAATTTCTTTTTTTAAACTGAATTAATGGATTTTTTTATTGAGGTATAATAGACATATTAGTTTCAGACATACAATATAATGATTTGATATTGCAGAATGATCACCACAATAAGTCTAGTTACCATCTGTTGCCATACATAGTTACAAAATTTTTTTCTTTTCTTATGTGAGGACTTTTAAGATTTACTCTCTTACCAACTTTCAAATATGCAATATGGTACTATTAACTGTAGTCACAATGCTGTACATTACATTCTTATGACTTATTTTATAACTGGAAGTTTGTACTTTTGACCCCCTTCACCTATTTCCCCCTCCCACCTCCCACCCCAACTCCTCTGGCAACCATCAATCTTTTTTCTCTGGAAGCTTGGTGTTTTGTTTTGTTTTGTTTTTTAGAGTCCACATATAAATGAGATCATACAGTATTTGTCTTTCTCTGTCTGACTTATTTCACTTAGCACAGTGCCCTCAAGGTCCACCCATGGTGTTTCAAATGGCAAGATTTCATTCTTTTCTATGGCCGGATAGTATTCTGTTGTATGTATATACCATATATTCTTTACCCATTCATCCACTGATGGACACTTAGGTTGTTTCTGTATATTGGCTTTGTAAATAATGCTTCAGTGAATATGGGGATGCGGATATCTGTTCAAATAAGTGTTTTCATTTTCTTTGGGTAAATACCCAGAAGTGGAATTGCTAGATTGTATGGCAGTTCTATTTTTTAGTTTTTGAGGAAATTCCATACTGTTTTCCATAGTGGCTGCACCAATCTACATTCCCCCCAACAGTGCATGAGGGTTCCCTTTTCTCCACACCCTCACCAATGCTTGTTATTTCTTACCTTTTTGATAATAGCCATTCTAATAGGTGTGAGATAATATCTCACTGTGGTTTTGATTTGCATCTCCCCGGGGGTTAGCGATGCTGAGCATTGTTTCATGTACCTGTTGGCCATCTGTATATCTTGTTTGGTAAAATGTCTATTGAGATCTTCTGCCTAGTTTTCAATCAGATTTTTTTTTTTTTTTTTTTTGCTATTGAGTTGTATGGACATTCTAATTCCTAGAACCTCTACTTAACTTATTAAAAGAAATTACTCCACTCATTTCTTAATTAATATGATTCTGCCAAATTTCCTTTTAAAACTCCCCTTTCATTTCCCTTATTAGTTTTATGGCTATTCTGAACTCCCTTATGTTTGTGTTTGACCTCATCTGCTGCTGTACTCAAATAATAATATAATTCACCATAATTGTACTCCAAAGCACAGGATACTATTTACATGCTCCCTAGAGAAGACATGCCAGGTGCCTACCTCACAATGCAAAGCTCGCAGCACCCAGACATGCCTTATCAGGATATCTACACACATAAGAGCACCATTTAATGATTATATACAGTGATGCAATTGATAATATGGCAATGACCTAAACACACTTGAGTACTTCGTCAATGTTAAAAAGGTAACAAATCAATAATAATTTTAAAATAAGTATCAGAGAGTAGGACTTTTGGCTGTGACCAAATGAGGAGATCCATAAATACTCTCCCCAAAAGCAACTCTAAGGCTACACTAAGTGGACAGGAACAACTATTTCAGCATTTTGGAATTTGACCAAAGGCATAGAAAAGCCTGAGAAGTGTTTATCTTTAAAAATGTGCTGAACATCAGAGTCTAATAGGGAGCCAGATGGTGAAGCAGAACTGTGGTTTATAGAGTGGAATAGAGCAAAAACAGCAGTTTTGTGTCTTGAAGACAGTATCTAAATGACTACATATATATGTACACACATATATACCTATATACACATATTCAGCTACATAAGAATAACAGCAACTGAAAACCACAATCCACTCATGGCAATATTGATGGCAAAGTTTCCTTCCCCCAAATTATGGGGAACACATTGATCTGTGTGTTCATGTGCAGTAGGTGCAGGGTTAGAGATACTATGACAGAAACTTATTAGGAAGCAAGAAGGCATCAAGAATAGCAGGAAAGACTTCCTGTAGATGATACTTGTAAAAGTCCTGAAGTGGAGAAGGTGAATGCCTGTGGTGAGATGTGTAGGATGGTGGATGGGACAAGAAAGGCTATTTCAGGTAAATAGCTTGTGAGGGCAGGAGAGAGAGGGGGTTTCCTTAACCAAACCTTAACAAGGGGTTGTTTATTAAAGTTTAGCTCCAGTGTGAAATTTCCAAAAAATTCCAGGAGTTTTTGGCAGGCCATTCTGTCTAGCGGTGGAGGAGGAGAGTTGCAGTGAATATTAGAGGTAGTCAGGCACTTGATCAACATGGACTTTTTTTTTTTTTTTTTTTTTTTCGGGACATGGGCCTCTCCCCGCTT
>NW_020172676.1:1580121-1687921 GCF_003031525.2 Neophocaena asiaeorientalis asiaeorientalis | reverse complement strand
CTTTATAAAAAGTGGTTTTTTTTTTTTTTTTTTTTTTTTGCGGTACATGGGTCTCTCCCTGCTGTGGCCTCTCCCGTTGCAGAGCACAGGCTCTGGACATGCAGGCTCAGTGACCATGGCTCACGGGCCCAGCCGCTCCACGGCATGTGGGATCCTCCCGGACCGGGGCACAAACCCGTGTCCCCTGCCTCGGCAGGCGGACTCTCAACCGCTGCACCACCAGGGAAGCCCAAGATGGACTTTTAAACCTTGTCACAGAGTTAGAGCTTTTACCTATAGGTATAGAGAGCCATTATTAAAAGGTTCCTTACTGGTGAGTATGAGTTGTGTGGATTACAAATGCCAATCTGATAATAGCCTGGGTAGATTAGAATGAGAATGGGAGCAGGGAGACCTCTTCAAGAGGTTGTTATAATCAGTCAATTTGTGTCTGATGAAAGTATAGACTTAGAGTGACTGTTTTTAAGCTGTTTGGTCTCTGGCCCCATTACACTCTTTAAAATTATTGGGAGCACAAGTGCTTGTGCTTAGTTTTTCCTTCAAATTTGCCACATTAGAAATTAATACAGATATTTAAATTTACTAATTTTAGTTTAAAATATCAGTAACAAAGCCACTACAGAAATGTTGTATATTTATGAAACCATAACTATATTTTCCAAATTAAAAAAATCCATGAAAAGGATGGCATTATTTTACAGTTTTGTAAATGTCTTTAATGTCTGGCTTAATAGGATAGCTGGATCCTCATATCTGCTTCTGCTTTCAAAACAGTACTGTTCTGGTTGAAGTATCTTAAAAAATTCTGGTCTCACTCAGACATGGGTTAAAAAAGGAAAGAGTGCTTTAGTAATCTTTTCAGATAACTTTGGATATTCTTTTTTACTATTACACCAAACCTTAACAAGGGGTTGTTTATTAAAGTTTAGCTCCAGTGTGAAATCTGAAACTGTATCAGTAAACTTTTTATATGTTGTTGTTACATTAAAATACATTGGTCATCTTGTACTGTGAATAGCTCTTTCCCCCGTAAACATAAATGATCTTATAACACAATTAATGAGATGAGTTGTCTGGAAACTATTGGCTCACACTACATTATTCACAACTTTCAAACACTGATATATTTCATTATGCAGTACTTTATGAAATCATACTTGTTATCACTTCTGATCTCATCAGAATAGTATTTAAGAATTTGGAAGCAGTCAAGCTAATAATGGTGAATATTAGTTTTCCAAAATTCTGATTTTCAATTGAAAGCTCAAACGTTATTATTGGCAGTAAATATTGGCAGTTGTTTTACTAGAAGTTGCAGGCTCACATCATATATTTGTAAGAGAATGACTGACAAATACCCAAGTCTGAATAACTGTAGTTTGTCTGTCATTCTATCAAGTAAACATCTTGTTTTATTAAAAAAAAATACTTAAAACTCAGACTTACAGTTATAAATAATTACTAGGGATATAATATACAACATGATAGATATAATGAACACTGCTCTATGTTGTATATGAAAGTTGTTGAGAGAGAAAACCCTAAAGAGTGCTTATCACTAGGAAAAAATTCTTTTTCTATTTAATTTTTAAAAACATTTATTTATTTTTGGCTGTGTTGGGTCTTCGTTGCTGCACATGGGCTTTCTCTAGTTGCGGCAAGTGGGGGCTACTCTTTGTTGTGGTGTGCAGGCTTCTCATTGCAGTGGCTTCTCGTTATGGAGCACGGGATCTAGGTGCATGGGCTTCAGTAGTTGTGGCACGTGGGCTCAGAAGTTGTGGCTCGTGGGCTCTATAGCTCAGGCTCAGTAGTTGTGGCGTGCAGGCTCAGTAGTTGTGGTGCGCAGGCTCAGTAGTTGTGGCACGCAGGCTCAGTAGTTGTGGCTCACAGACTTAGTTGCTCTGCAGCATGTGGGATCTTCTGGGACCAGTGCTCGAACCTGTGTCCCCTGCATTGGCAGGTGGATTCTTAACCACTGTGCCACCAGGGAAGCCCTCTATTTAATTTTGTATTTATACAAGATGATGGATGTTCACTAAACTTATTGTAATCATCATTTCATGATGTATGTAGGTCAAATCATTGTGCTATACACCTACAGTGCTGTATTCATTTGTATCTCAATAAAACTAGAAGAAAAAAATTGTTTTAAAAGGATCTTGTCATGATCCCCTGTAAGCACCATCAAACATCCCTGTCATTTTGGTGGTATTACACTTACCTAATAAAGGATGGACTGACCTGTTGAACTAAAAGAAAAAACAACTCATACAGTGGTTTTCTTTCAGATTTGCATTGTACTACAATATACAACACAAATGTTTTTTGTACTTCTCATTTTCTCACACAGAATCTTGAAAACAGAAGTACTCATTGTTGATTTAATTATGCAAATTTTTATAGTTTCATCAAGGACATTCTTGAGTGAAACTGGCTTTTTCTTTTTTTCTGTGAGTGCATGAAACTGAAGAATAAAATGACTCTGAGTGTACTTTGGTGCTACTGACTTGATTGCTTCTAAGCAGCCAGCAATTTTATCTACCACCATTAGTTACGAAAACCAATATGGTGGAAAAAAACAAATAACATAATTGTATTAATAAGCCTTGAATGTAAGACCTGAAACCATAAACTCCAAGAAGAAAACACAGGTGTTAAGCTCCTTGACAGTGGCCTTGACAATGATTTTTTGGATGTGACTCCAAAAGGGAAAGTAACAAAAGCAAGAATACATAAATGGGACTACAACAAACTAAAAGCTTCTGAACAGCAAAGGAAATCATTAACAAAATGAAAAGACAACCTACCAAATGGGAGAAAATATTTGCAAATCATATATCTGCTAAGGGGTTAATATCCAAAATATATAAAGATCTCATACAATTCAATAGCAAACAATCCAATTAAAAAATGGGCTGGGTAGTGGAATAGACGTTTTTCCAGAGAAGATATACAGATGGTCAATGGGTATATGAAAAGATACTCAACATCACTAATCAGGGGAATGCAAATTAAAACCACAGTGATATATCTCCTCACATCTGTTAGAATCACTATTATCAAAAGAACAAGAAATAACAAGTGTTGGTGAGGATGTGGAAAAAAAGGGAACCGTTGTGTATTATTGGTGGGAATGTAAATTGGTGCAGCCACTATGGAAAACAGTGTGGAGGTTCCTCAAAAAACTAAAAATAGAACTACCATATGATCCAGGAATTCTTCTTCTAGGTATTTATCCAAAGAAAGCTAAAATGCTAATTTGAAAAGATATATATGCATCTCTGTGTTCATTGCATCATTATTTACAATAGCCCAGATATGGAAACAACTTACATGCCAATCAATGGATGAATGGATACAGAAGACATTATATATGTATGTATGTATGTCACAGTGGAATACTATTCAACCATAGAAAAATGGTGTTGCCATTTGCAACACCACTAATGGACCTTGAGGGCATTATGCTAAGTGAAATAAGTCAGACAGAGAAAGACAAATATATCATCTCACTTATCTGTAGAATCTAACAGCAGCAAAAACAAAAACTAAGCTCATAGGCACAGAGAACAGATTGGTGTTTGCCAGACATGGCAGGGTGGTAGACAAAATGGGTAAAGGGGGTCAAAGGTACACACTTCCAGTTACAAAAGAAATAATTCATGGGGGTGTAATGTACAGCATGGTCACTATAGTTAATAATGCTGTATTGCATATTTGAAAGTTGCTAAGAATAAATTTTAAATGCCCTTATTACAAGAGAATAAATTTGTAACGATGTATGAGGACAGATCTTAAGTAAATTTACTGTGGTGATCATTTCACAGTGTATACAAATATTGAATCATGATGTTGTATACCTAAAACTAACATTATGCTATGCTATATGTCCATTATATTTCAAGAACATAAAAATTATTTTGGCCTCTAGACTCCCTGCAAGGGTTTCAGGGATTCTCAGGAGACCACAGACCACACTTAGAGACCACTGACTTAAGGAAGAGGGGAAGAGAACCAGGAGAGAATGGATGTAAGAGATTTGGTTAAATAAAATTTATAAAACTGTCTTATGTTTTCTCTCAAAATGCCTATGTGCCTGTAATTGAATGAAATAATTTAGTGTTTTATTGTGTGCTGCTTTGTATTCTTTTCAAATAGCTTCTCTATATCATTTGTCTAAATAATCTACTTGTTAAAGCTTTGTGAAACCTTCTTTTTCTGTCTCCTGTAATATTGACCATGTAATAATTAAACACACAATAAATAAGACTTGATTAGTTGGTAGCTCTTGGAACAGACTGAAAAAAAGTAGTTTCATATTCTTATGTAACCTACCACTACTATATTAAGCAAAACTCATATTGTTTCTTAATTACTCTGAAACTGAGAAGAACTTTCAGCTTCAAGTATTAAAATTAAAGCTATTGGCATACTAAGTACTTTTCCATTTAATTATAATGAAATATCACAGAACAAATGGCATGATTTGCCATTTTGCCAACTAAAACCTGGAAGAATAATCTCGTCCTGACCTTTTTACATATCACTTTAAACATTTCTCTTGGTTTGTTGGCTTCTTAGGGTTATAAGGTTTGCATATTATTTTCAACCAGGTCTGAAGATGGTAAGAACGTAAAAGAAGATACATTTATCGATAGGCAGAGGGCATTGTTCTACCACTAAATATTAAAAAGAAGAAAAGGCCACTTATCTTCATTCTAGGTATAGTTTTGTTATAATTTAAGTCTATGACCCTGGACACGTTAGTTAGTTGCTATGTAGTTTAACTGACTCATCTATAAAATAGAGGTTAAACTCGATGATTTGTCAACTTCTTTTTTCTTTATTTTTTAACCAACCTACAATCATTAATCTATGACCATGGTGACCAATATAATTATTATGTATTGAATAACAGTCTCTGGTCTATTAAAAAGAGGATTAATGAATCATTTGGTTACCATAGTAATGGTGTGGTGATCTTTTATCTCTTCCTGACAGATTTTTAATATGTGCAGTTCAATATCACATGTGATAATTAGATATATCTAGTCTTATCTTTTTTATCAAATGTAAATATTCAGATTAATTTCTTCAGTCCCATTAGAAAATGATGGTTTAATTTCTACACTCATCTCAATTGCATTATTAATTTTTCTGTCTAAATCCACAATTGACCTTGTAAAGGAAGAAACTAAGTTTACTGAGCCAATATACAATATTTTAGAATCACAGAATTTTCTCCAAACTTAGTTCTTTGATTCCTAACTGTTCCTAATTTTATTGATACTTTTTGCGAAGACAGGCTCTTTCTTTCTGCTGTGGTTGCTGAAGGAATAAGACACAGGCCTACATCTGTATATCAGACCTCTTTTTTCACAAGGCAAGTCAGCCTGTAGTCTCTGATGGGAAGAAACAAAAACCAAACAAACAAAAAGAGTAAAATAGCTTGGTCATAACTTCTCACTTAAAATGAAAAGTAAAATTTCCTTTTCTTTAAGCCACTTTCAAGCAGGGCATCTTATTATTTTGCATCTGAAAATTCCATTCCAGTATATATAATACATGTAACTCTCTGCTATATTTACCTTCATATTTCTTTACTTGTGGATTATCGGAAAGGGATTAATTGTTTTTTGCTGCTGTTAAAATTTTTCCAATGTCCCTATGAACTGAGGATATCCACAAAATATTAATATGTATATAACAGATCATAAAGAATCACTGAGAATCTCTCAAATAACTCGTTTAGCTAAGAATACAACCAGAAGAAATCTACTAGTTTATTCTTAGTTTATGGTAAAAACATAGTTTGTTAGAGGATTTTAGTTGTATGTTATCTGATTCATTTAACATTCAGTTTCAAGGAGTATTCTATATCCAATTATTTTTTAGCTCTTTATTTTTATAGATCACACACTAAACGAAATACTACTAAAAAATCTGTGGATACAGTATAAATGGTAAGGAATCAGTATGCTTACAAAAATCTCAGGAGAATTTAATCTGGCCGTTTTTCCTGTCTTAAAAAAATAATTTTTGATTATAATGCTGTTTATATATGTTAATTGTATCAAAACTTCTAGCTATGTAGAACCTTTCTTTAACATTGACCTTGAAGCAGTTTTTCTGGTTTCTGCCAAGAGAAGATTTACCCATACTTTAAATGTTGTAGTTTCCTCAGTCTCAAAGAAAATGTATCCTCTGAAACTTCCATTATGGTATTCCCCTTGAGATGGAGCAATATTTTCCAAAAGAGTAATTGAAGTTGTAGTTATATGTTGATACCGAATAGCCTGAGGCTTAAAATTCAGTGCTAGACAAATTCTTATTATCTGCACTCTTCAAAAAGGGGTATGATGGCCAAAAACTCATCATGTGTCTCATTTCAGGAAGATGAAGGAGGGAAAAATGAGGAAGTACAGCTCCTTGACTGTGCTTTCACTTAGATGATGAAACAGAAGTTAAAGTCTTTGCATCATATCAATAGGCTTAAAATTTTTTGAAGGTGAGAAAATGATTCATCAAGAAAGTGTACATATCTCTAAAACAAAAAATTGGCTAATAATCATATGAAAGTATGTGATACCATGATACTTTTCTTCACTTAGACAAGTGCTTCTCAAAGTGTGGTTCTCAGGTGGGCTACACCAGAATCACCTGAGGTGGTTGTTAAAATTACTATTTCTTGGGCTTTTTTCAAACTGTTGAACCAGGTTACCTGGGTTGGAACTGAGAGCTCTTAAATTTTAATAGGAACCTCTAGGGAATTCAATAAATGTTGAAACTTGAAAACTGCTGACTGAGAACTTGGGGATGACTGGGTCCCAATTACATTTATATCATGATGTGAGCTAAATTTTGCCCTTCTTTACAGTGAAATTTTATACAGCTCACTCTTGAGTATACGGATTCTATAAAACTTCCTCTGCACACCAAACTTGGACTTTTGTACATCAGCTAATGAAATATATTAAAAGCTATCGTATGGTGGAATTACCTTCCAGCCAACAGTTTTGCTTCAGCAGAATCAGTTTGTCTGTCTTCACAGCATTGCTGGTGTACTTAATGGAATATTATTGCCTTAATTTCATGTGAAGTAAAAAGAATGTAAAAAACAAGATTAAAAGTAATGTTTCTCAGGCTTCCCTGGTGGCGAGTGGTTGAGAGTCCGCCTGCCAGTGCAGGGGACACGGGTTCGTGCCCCGGTCCAGGAGGATCCCACATGCCGCGAAGCGGCTGGGCCCGTGAGCCATGGCCGCTGAGCCTGCGCGTCCAGAACCTGTGCTCTGCAACGGGAGAGGCCACAACAGTGAGAGGCCCGCATACCGCAAAAAAAAAAAGTAATGTTTCTCATTGAGAACTAATGCATATGAGAACAAAGAGATTATTTCAGCTACATTAAATAATTTTATGTTATTCCAACATAAATTATTTTAAAGTTGTAGAAAATAAACAAATAAAATGAAGTAGATATATGACATGTTAGAAATACATTTTTTAAAACGGTGTCTAAAAAGCATAATGTAGTTAGGGATTTTAAAAAACATTTTTTCTCTTTGGGATTGGAATCTATCCATCTATCTATGCACGTTTGTCATTCTAATTCCATATCTTTGCTAGGAATTTACTGTGTATGAAATTAGGAGATTGCCTCTGTACTTAATATTGGAGTTTTCATTCATTCAACAGATGTTTACTGAACACCTACTATGTTGCAGACAGTGTACTAGAAGCAATATATATTATAGTAACAAACCAGAAAGAATAAAGCCCAAGTTCTCACAAGACTTTGATTCTAGTGGAGGAGGAGAGACAGTAAACAAATAATTAGTGAAAATCTATCCAGTAATGATAAATGCTATGAAGAAAAATAAAGCAGAGTAGCATGTTATATAGCGTGGTCAGGGAAAACCTCTCTTCGCATTTGCTTAGGGACCTGAAAGAAGTGAAGGAGTAATCCATGTATCTGTTGGAAGAAGTGCATTCTGGGCACTCAGAATGAGTGCAGAGACTTGAGGCAGAGGCTTGCACAGCATGACTGAGAGACAGAAGGGAGGCCAGTGTGGCTAGTGTAGGTAGGCTAGGGGGGTTGTCTACAAGGAGCTGAGATCAGAAGAGTAGCAGGGGACTAGATCACGTAAATCCTAGTAGACTATTGAGAAGACCTGGGATTTCTTCTATGTGAAATGGGAAGCCACTGGTGAGTTTGGAGAAGAATGATACTATCTGTTCAATGTTTTATAGAGATTTATAGATCTGATTTCTGTGTAGAGAGTGTGCCATAGAAGAGCAAGAGTGGAATTAGGGGTATCATTACAAGGCTTTTAAAATAGTCTAAGGTAAAGGTAATGGTTCTTGGACTAGGGTGGGTGCATTAGAAGGAGGGGGAAATGGCTGGCTTCTGGTTATATTTTTACAATGTGATTTGCTGTTAAGATGTGAATTTGAAAGAAAGAAAAAAAATGACTCAATTTTTTTTTTTTTTTCTGAAAGATTGGAGTTGTCATTTACTGAAATGAGAAAGTCAGTGAGAGGAGCATTTGAGGTGAGCGAGGGGAATGTGGGATAAACTTTCATTTGGAATTTGGGAGGATCTATTGGTCATATAAGGAGAGATACTGAATAGGCTGCTTGCGATATGGGACTGGAGTTCAGGGAAGAGGTCAGAGTTCAAGATAGAAACTTGGGGTCATCAAATATAGGTAATATTTAAAGTCAAAGAAACAGATGCGATCACCTATGGAGGACACGTGGACGGAGAAGATATCCAAGAACTGAGCCCCAGGCCCCTTCAGTGTTTACAGATAAAGGAGATGAAATCAGTAACAGAAACCCTGGAGAAAGAGTGTGACAGGAGCAGAGCGAGGAGAGGAAGGCATCTCAGCAGACAGCTGTACATGGTTGATAAGAGAGAAGTGAAAGATGATGCTGAGGTTTGTCAGTAATTAAAAAGCTGGTCATGGGCTTCCCTGGTGGCGCAGTGGTTGAGAGTCCGCCTGCCGATTTAAAAAAAAAAAAAAAAAAAAAAAAAAAGTTGGTCATGACATTATCTAAAGCTGCATCAAAAGAAGATGATTTTGTAGGACATTCCTGAAAAATAAAACATAAATACTATCTATCACTACCTTGAGGCTCACAAGCCAATGTAATCTAATAAATAGGCGCTGTTTATATAAAACAAATAATTGGAAACTCAAGTATCAAGACAGTATCTGATCTGTGATGTAATTCATGATAGTTTTTAGTTGTAATTTATGGGGCAGCAAATAATAAATAGCATATTAGTTAATACATCAAGTTAATTTTTTTTTCCATTTTGAAGAATCTAGTACTCTTGTCTTCCATCTCATTTGTCCAGCCTTCTCATTTTTGGATACTGGTATATATACAAACGCAAATATGATTATTATTCTTTTTCCATTCCAAGTTGGGATGTTTCTGTATGTTGTTACAGATAGTAGCTGAAATGAAGTAAATATTAATACTTTAATATATGGGTTATTTAAAGGATAAAAAATAATGCATTAAAGTTTTAATTTATGTTTTGAAATTTTAATGATATTTTTTCACAGTATTAATAACAGAAACTGGAGAATTTTATTGACAACGAGCTTTTACGCTTGGAGGTCTCCTATGAGATTGTCCCTGGTCCCTAGGGGTAGTAGGTAGGTTCAGTTACTCCCCAATACATAATGTTACCATTCTGAGGAGGGTAAATGTAGGTTATGAAGTCCCTGGAAAGAGATGCCATGTTCCTCTGAGATTTCTGCTCATAGTACACAGAGCAACAGGGATTTTCACTTTTTTCTTTTAGCAAATATAAAAATGTGCTTGTATGCCTTCATAAAATTTCCAAGTTTAATAAGAATTTCATTTAGAATGGTCAGACTTTTTTGCTTTCTTCAGCGGAATGAGAACTCTTGCTAATAATACCAAAATTAGAATTCCCAAATCCCTCTTTGCTAGAGATGGCGTCTCTGTGAACACATGCATCTTAGAGTTGTCTAGCATGAGACATTTACAACAAAGCGAGCTCTCTGATGTATTCTGGATCAGTGTCTTAATTGAACCTTGGGAAAACAGTATAATTAAGGAGCCCTTTAATATGTAGGCTTTTCTTTCTTATCTATTTGTTCTTAGTCCCAACACACAGTATATACTCAATAAATTCAATTGGATCACATGGAATTTTATGTTGACAAAGTAAGAATGTGATAATTAAGAATGCTTCCTGAAAAATCTTAGAACTATGAAAATATACAGTGTTGTTATTATGGTAGTAGGTAAAAAATGTGTTTTATATAATGTTTGTTATACTTTTGTGTTATTGGACATTTTCTTTACTTTTTTGGAATAAATACATCATTATACCATACCACAATAGAGATATCTTTTTTACGGGAAATACATGCTATAGTTTGATATTTTCATTTGCTTAAATGAAACTTATTTCTACCTCACGCCTCAGGATTTACATTTAAAGCTAAACCAGCAATTTCAACGTGAGGAATATAAAATTATAATGTAATATTAAGACCATTTACCTGGACATAACTGGTTCATAACTTTTAATATGGCTTTTGGTGCAATAATTTTCCCATTATATTTCTAAGAATCCTGTTTTACCAAGCGGAATTTTTCTATTCCATAGGGTAGGTGATAAAATCAGTGAAATCAGTGACCTTATCATTTAAGAAACTGTGGGACAACATCCCTGATAACATGGGTAATAACAAAATATTATCTATAATTATTAGATAGGATTCACATTATTTCACTTCAAAAATAAGTTCTAAACAGATATTCCATTATTTGCTTTGCTTTTAAAGGATTAACACAGGTTTATAGTGTCAGTTTTATATATTCAAGTATCAAGTATTTTATATATTCAAGTATCTTCTTTCCCCATATACCTTCTCCATACGTTAGACAATGAATTAAGGAAATATATCCCCATGTATACTCTCATGTTGTTTATTCTGTTCAGATAGAAATTTATTTTGCTAGGGAAGAAGGGAGAATATATTTGTTCTTACTAGGGATAAAAAGGTGATGGTATACACACATTGCCCCAGGCTGGAGTAGAGTCCAGTAAGTCCTCAGCCCAGGAAGTGAAGGAATATGAATATATGACTGGTACTTAGCAGCTCCATGGTATATCTTCCTTTGGTGGAAAGTTACTGAAGCCCTAAATTTGCCTCAAAAGAGAGGAAAAGCATTCCTAAACTATTTCTGGTTCTCCCTTTCCCTCATACACCCATGTACATTTTCCTTTATTATGTTCGGTTAATTTTTAAGGATGACCTGCTAAAGCCACTAAAATATGCAGGGGTATTAAAAGATAGAGATTCCAATAAATAATTATAATGACTGCTATCAGTGTAAATGTTTCCTCCTCACCTTAAATTATGACAATATAAGGGGAATCAGGTAGCAAACCTGGAGAAATAAATATTTAAAGAATAATAAAATTGTCTCCGAAGCTTAAAGCAGTACTTTCAAAGCTTCATTTTTTAGCTTTAAAAATCTTTGTAGATAGGAAATCCTTGTGGAAATTCAATATGTGTCACACTGTGGGGCACATGCGGCAGCCCACCTGACACATGTCTTCCCTGATAAGGCTTCTTAGTGTGTCTAAGGAACTCAAGGACTCTGCTACACATTTTGAAGAGCAATGGCTTATAACTTTAATTTTTCAATAAATACTAGTTTTAGATGGTGACAATGATGATTAAATCTTCCTAACACAAGTAACTATTGTGTTTAGTTAACTTCAACAAATGTTATTGAGTCCCTACTGTGTCATAAACATTGCTAAGGGCATAAGAGAATTCCTCGATCCTTTTAGTTTTATGGTATTTCTTCAAAAGTATTACATTTTGTGGCATTTTCCTGCTATAGAAGCTTTTAAGTATACTTCTTGGTTTCTTCCTTGAGAATTGTTGAGCTGCTTCTTGTGTTATTTTTCTTACAATTTTTGTGTAGGTTATAAATGAAATTAGAATTGTCTGAGTCAGCTCTGGCTGATGTAACAAATTACCATAGACTGTGTTGCTTACACAAAAATATTTCTCAGGCTAGAATTCCAAGATCAGGCAGCCACCTTGGTGGGATTCTTGATGAGTGCCTTCCTTCTGGTTTACAGTCGGCTATTTTCTTGCTGTGTCTTCACATGGTGGAAAGAGGACTAGCTAGCTCTCTGGCCACTTCTTTATAGGGGTACCGATCTCATTATGAAGGCTTCACCCTTATGACCTAATTACCTCCAAAGGCCCTGCTTCCAAATACTATCACTTTGGGATTAGGGTTTTAACATAGTAATTGTGGGAGGACTCAAGCCTTCCATCCACTGCAATAATAAAATATTTTGTGTACTTTGAATAATTTGATAAACTGGGTGCAGACAGAAGGAGAAGAAAAGGCATAGAGAATATTAATGTGTGAAAAAATTCCCCAAAGTTATATATATATGGAAACAAAATATAATCTCTTTAATAGCCTTTCTGTTAATCAATGGTGTGAACTCTGGCAAAAGAAGGTTCAAGTTACAGCTATAAAATGTACTTGCAATCTTTAAGCCCATCCTCTTCCTAGTGTCAATGAAAAAATTAAGTAGTCAAGGAAATCTTCCTCTTTGGTCAATTAGGTTAGTTGCTCCAAAAAAAGGCCTTTTTCTTTATGGTTGAGCTAAGTCTTGTGGGATGGGAGAGCGTTATCTGGGACGAAGGTAAAGTAGTGAGATAGACACTCCATGGAGAGAAAATAGCGTGGAAAGTTGCCACAAGCCCGTTGGCTTCTTTGAAATTTTGATGTTTGTGTAAATGAGCTTTGCAAACCTATTTCATTCTAGCTCTTGTTAGTATTCCTTCAGCCTGGTGTCTGGATACATGACATTGCATAGATTTGGAAAAATAAAAACAAATATTTCTTAAAATATGAGAATCTAAAATATAAAACCTGAAAATCCCCCCCATGCTTTAAGAGAGCTTTGCTCTATTGGCATATACCTAATTTACATGGGCTTCAAAAAATAGGTTTTTCTCTCTTTAAATCAGATGTGTAAAATGAATAATCTTGGTCAAGTTTTTATTGTGAGTATATTTGTGAAACATGATACTTTTTACTTTGCTTATAATTTTTAGAGGATTTTGTTGATAGCCACTCAATGTGCTATTACTGGACTAGGCCCTGTTAACAGTAACCAAAAGCCTCTGGACCGCCTGTCTTACTAATCTGTTCTGGTCGAGGAAATGGTTACCTCTTGTTACTTCTTCCCATATTTAGAGTTACACTATTAAAATCCTTGATATTATAGGACTATATATTTGGCCAGTCATTACAAATCACATAATCATCATTAATTTTATCTGAGGCTCAGTCACAAATTTGGTAATGTAAGAAACAATCTTGTAAAATAGCCAGAATATAATTAATAAAACTAGTCATATTAATAAGGTCATGAGTAAGTGTTTAAGCTAAGAACTTCCATTAGGTGTGGCCCAGTGTCTCGCCAGGTTATCTGACCCAGTCTGTTCTGCACCGATCGCTATCTTTAAGGGAAATGATATGTTGGAAAGCTCAACGAAGATGTCTGAACGTACAAGGTGAGTGGTGGATTGAGAAAAGAATGTTATTTTCTAAGTAATTATATAGCTGGCACCAGAAGAAGAAAAATTAATCTTTATGGTTGAGCAGGTACCTCTGCCATGGGGGAGGTCTGGTTAACACATAATACAGGTGCACAATGCACACGAGAGGGGAGGGAGGAGGCCCAAACAGGCAGAAAAAAAATTTTTATGTTTAAATTTGCCTTGTCTGGGCTTAAAACAGGAAGTTATTTCATCACTAGAAATTCAGTAGGCAGACCCATCTACCCAGTTGCCTTTATCCTGAACCATAAAACCCTAAATTACTGGTTTCTATCAACTTCTCTTTCCTCTTCTCATTCCTCTCTCCCCTTTGCCCATTCCAGCCCCACTGGCCTTTCTTCTGTCCTTCAAAAGTGTCACATTCATCCCTGCCTCACAGCCCTTTCACTTGCTTTTTTCTCCCTCTGAAATGCAATTTCTCCTGATCTCTGCAGGTCTTATTTTATCTAGTCATTCACATCTCAGTTAAAAAGACAATTTCTGACTATGTTACTGAGCCTCTAAAATATGTATTCCATAACTGGAGTTGCATCCTACAAACAAAACTAGCATTTTAATTTTGATTGAAAATTGAGCATACAAGTGTGGATTGCTTGAATTTGAACTAAAGCCACTAGATGGTGCTCTATATTGTAAATATCAGAGAAATGTCTGGCTCTAAACGAGCAAAAGTCTTGAACCTTCTGTTACTAAAACAGCCTGCTTAGCTTGGCCTGGTTGCTTTTCCTTGTGCTCATTTTTTTTCCCTCTCTCCTTCCTCTTTCTATATAATTGGCTTTCCTGCTCTGTGCACATGGGTTTACATTATGTCTATTAGGGGGAAAAGTGGGGGGAAAAAAAAAAACGAAATGTGCTGTATACCATTTTGGAGTATCCACTATGTGCTAGTCACTCTGAGGAGAATACAAAAGAAGTTTTGGCCATGGTCTGAAGTAACTTACACAGTAGTTGAAGGCCACAGTAGTCAGAAAAGCTTCATAAATGAATATGAAGGTATAATGCGTATTTGAAAAGGGAAAGTCTGAAGAAGAGAATCAAGCGAAGAACTGATAGTTACTGACACCCAGACATGTGCAGACCTAAAGTGTCTTTGTTCAGCTGAGAGCTTCAGATGCTCACATAGGAAGTGCACTGTGTGCGCTTGGAGATTCATGTTCCCTCCCAAGTACTTGGAGATGAGGCATGGCCTTAAGAGTTACAGTAATAAAATTTTTATAAGCATAAAGGTTTAGATTGACTTTCAATAGAAGTTCTTTGAAATTTTGATATCAAAATAGCAAAAGAATAATTATGGCATATATTCATGTGAAAAAATGATATAACCCATTTTTATTAATGTATTTTCTGAGGACACCCTATATCAGAATCAGCTGTGGTGTTTGTGAAACTTCATCTTCTTGGGCTACACTCAAAGCCTACCAAAATAGCATCTCTTGGGTGGTGGTTCTAAACCTTTTCTTTTTTTCTTCCTTTTTTTTTTTTTTTGTGGTATGCGGGCCTCTGACTGTTGTGGCCTCTCCCGTTGCGGAGCACAGGCTCTGGACACGAAGGCTCAACGGCCATGGCTCACGGGCCCAGCCGCTCCGCGGCATGTGGGATCCTCCTGGAACGGGGCACGAACCCGTGTCCCCTGCATCGGCAGGCGGACTGTCAACCACTGAGCCACCAGGAAAGCCCTAAACCTTTTCTTTTTCAACAAGGTCCTTAGAAGAGACTGAGGGACATCATAAATTGAGAATACCTGCTATTAGCTACAAAAGGGCATTAATAATTTGAATAAGTAATGTGTAATGTATAGAAGAAGTACCTGAAAGCAGGATATTCAGTCTGTTTCTAAAAAGAAGATAGAGCCTTGAAAATCCAGCCTTTGAGAGAAAGGACTTATGGCTTATTTGTTTCTATATGTCAGTAAGTTTTTAAAAAGTGGCATTTGATTAAATTTCCCTCTTCTGCTATTTGGGTCAAATCAACATTGTGTTCTGTTCAGGATACCATTTAACAGATATTTAAGTGAATGAATGAAGGAGGAGAAATGTATTGGGTGGAATTTATAACAAGTAAAAAGGAAGGGGACCTCATGGAAAGCCATTAGAATAGCTACCTTCTTGTTTCAGCTCATACGTCATATTCTCAGATACTAACTTCCTTTGACTATCTTAATTAGCACCCTCCAGCTTTCTCTCATGTATCTGTTTATTTTATTATAACACTTACCACATTATGAATTTATTGCGTTCTCTGTGTTTGTTCATTGTGTATCTCTACACATTAGTTTTGGCCTTCTGGTGGAAACCCTATTTCTTTTTTTTTTTTCCTTATTTATCATTGTATCACGAGAGCCTACAGAGTGGCATCCAATTTTTGAATGAAGGAAAAAGACATTCTTAACTAGTTTATAAATAGATCACATAATTTCATTCGAGGGACAGGAAAGGCCCAAAATATCTCTTTTCTCTCTACTACTGATACAAAAGTTTTCAATATTGGAACTTCATTACACAGCTGTTGGGTTGGAAACGCTTAACCTGTTAATAACATAAACTGTTAATACATAATGTGCATTTTGAGTTCCTTTTAAAAATGGTCTCTAGTGGACACAATATTTGATTGCATGTAGAGGGGATAGAGAGAGGAAGAATTAAAGAGTATAGAACAGTCCATGGAAGAACTAATCAGAATAGGAGTCAGCTCCCTGAGCGTATGAAATGGGGAGAGGGCAACAGAATGGAGAGACGTGTACTGTGTCTTACACTTTCTGATATGTGCAGCTCTCAGACAAGGCCTTCAACAAATGTTTCCAGCAAGGCACCAATTACTGTTCTAACAAATACGTATTTATCTCAAACTTCTTTCAAGACATTCTACAAGATACTTTTACAGATTCACATGGAGAAGATTTCCCTGTCCTATTGGAAGCTGTAGTCTAGTAAATTGAAAAAAAATGTATAGAAGTATTAATCGAGTTTTCCCTAGACTCTAACCTGATTTTTTTTGTCACGCTCAAAATAGAACTCACCTTGGAGTCACCAGTAATGGTGCTCTGCATTATAAATACCTAGGAGAGTTAAAAAAAAAAAAAAAAAAAGACAAAGTTCTATCTAGTTTTATAATGGTGTGATACTGTACTTACCAATTTGTATGTAATTGGCTATTAAAAAACTAAGTGTTTTAATAAATAAGTGAAGTTTCTGGAGAAATATGATCATATAGTAAGGGAGATATAATTGACAAAATATTTGGAAAAGTGCAATTCTTTGGAAAAGTGCTATTTCTACCTGCTATTGAAGACAATTGAAAATGTTCTTGAATAGGCAGATTTATAACTATATGTTTCTTAAATCTTGATGAAATTTGTGGCTTGAACTCTTTCCTCAGGAGAGAGATTTTCTAAATTATTCCATAAGGCCAGCATTACCCTGATACCAAAACCTGTCATAGATATTATAAGAAAACTATAGATTAATATCTCCCATGAACATAGATGAAAAAATTCTAATCAAATTTTAGCAAATCAAATCTAACAAAAGATAAAAAGAATAATATATGGTGGCCAATGGAATTATGCTGGGAAAGCAAGATTGACTTAATACTTGAAAAACTGTTCAATGTAACTTACTATGTCAACAAACTAAAGAAAAATCAGATGATAACTCGGTAGAATCAGAAAAAGCACTTGACCAAATACCACATTCATTCTTCATAAAAATTGTCAGCAAACTAGGAATAAAAGGAAGCTTGTCCATCTTGATAAAGAATGTCTACAAAAATCCTACAATTAACATCTCACTGATTGGTAAAAGACGGAATACTTTCTTTCTAAGATCAGAAAAGTCAAAGATGTCTGACTGCACCACTTATTTTAAACATTATATTGGAGGTTTTATCCAGTGCAATAAAGCAAGAAAAAAAAGCCATACAGACTAGAAAGTAAGATGCAGAATTGTCTTATTTTTCTGTTTTCTTTTTCACACAATCATCTATGTAGAAAATCCAATGGAATCTTAAAAGCAAACAAAAAGTCAAACGAAAAATTCTAAAACTGCTCAGTGAGTTTAGCAATTTTTCAAATATACAAAAATCAAATGTATTTCTATATACTACCAAGAAACAACGAGAAACTGAAACTTTAAGGTACCATCTCAAATAGCATCAAGAAATAAAATACTTAGAGATAAATCTACAAAAAAAAAAAGAGTAACATCTGTATCCTGAGTACTATGAAACTATGCTGAAAGAAATTAAAGGTGACCTAAATAAATGGAATGATATACCATTTTCATGGGTCAGAAGGCTTCCAGCAAATTTTTGGAGAGCTAATGGAACAATATGACTACTGTTAATAATACTGTATTGTAAACTTCATTTTAAAATAAATTTTTATTTTAGAATAGTTTAGAATGATACAAAACTTGAGCAGATAATATAGAGTTCCCATACACCCTACACTTAAATTTCCCTCTTGTTAACAAGTTATATTAGCATATATGTCAGACCTAATGAACCAATACTGATACATTATTATTAACTAAAATCCATACATTATTCAGGTTTCCTTAGTTTTTACCTGGTAACCATTTAAATTTTTTTTTTTTTTTGCGGTATGTGAGCCTCTCACTGTTATGGCCTCTCCCATTGCGGAGCACAGGCTCCGGACGTGCAGGCTCAGTGGCTATGGCTCACGGGCCTAGCTGCTCCACGGTATGTGGGATCTTCCCGGACTGGGCACGAACCTGTGTCCCCTGCATCGGCAGGCGGACTCTCAACCACTGCACCACCAGGGAAGCCCTTAAATATATTTTTAATGAGAGTTCCATCCAGGATGTCACATTACCTTTAGTAGTTATTTCTCTTTAGGCTCCTCTAGGCTGTTACAGCTCTCAGACTTTCCTTGTTTTTGATGGTACTGGCAGTTTTGAGGAACACTGATGAGGTATTTTAGAATGGCCTTCATTTGGGATTCATTGATGTTTTGCTGTGATTAGACTGAGATTATGGGTTTTTATGAGGACAATCATAGAGGTAAAGTACCATTTTCGTCACATCGTAGAAAGGGTATATATTATCAACATGCTTTATCATTGTTGATGTTTTCATTGATCTCTTGGCTGAGATAATGTATGTCAGATTTCTTCAGTTTAAATTTACTCAGCTCCATCTCCTTCCTTAGTGTTTAATCTCTGAAAGGAAGTCACCATGTGCAGCCTACACTTAGGGAATAAGGAGTTATGTTCTACTTCCTAAAGGGGCAAGTATCTACACAAATTATTTTGAATTCTCTGCAAAGGTCTATTCTCTCCACTTGTGTGTTCAATCATTTGTATAAGTTTGGACCCATGTATATTCTATACTTTGAATTATAATCTAATACTACTTTATTATTTTTGTTGCTCAAATTGTCTTGACTTTTAGTTACTGGGAGCTCTTTAATTTAGTTATTGTCTCCTTTGACAGACTCCCATTATTGCTGTATTGCTTTTTAAGCACTTCCATTTTTTAGCACCTTCCATAGAGATGTTTAGGCTTTATCTTATATATACTGTGTCCCAATACTGGACTGAGCCATTTCTCCAAAGAACCCTGGTTCTTTTCATTGGAAAATGATATTAGAAACCAAGATCTGGGTACTAGATGTGCTTAGTGCTACTTGGGTATCATTGCTTCTATGCTTCTCAGCTCATAGAGCAAGGAAATATGTGTGTATACTAACCCATGTATATGTAACATATGATAAATACTTCCAAAGGTATCCATCTGTATCTATACTAAGCCAAACATGAGATCATACCGATGTTTTCAACTACCAATATCATAAAGACCGTTCTTTCCTTTCACCCTTGCTTATCTGTAGCCTCCTATGACAGTGATAAACCTGGCTATCACTGTCTACCATGCATTAATTTTCAATTCATATACATTTATAGAAGTCTCAGAATTCTTAAAGCATAACCTTGAGAAAACAGCTTTACAAACTAGAGGACGTTGCTTTTGTACAGCTCTTTTGCCTTTGGTCTTGTAGTCACTGATGTTTCTTAGGTCAGCACCTTTTCCCCCATCCCTTTAGTGAGAGTATTTCATAGCCTTATAATATTGTTAGATTGTTTTGTCACAGTCTGAGTTTTACCCTGAGATCCTCTATCTTCCTACATGTTTTGTAAAATTTGCATAATTAAGGTTCATTTATTTGTGCAAATTCTATGGTTTGACATACACATGGTACCATGTATCCTTCATTACAATATCATATAGAATAATTTTGCCACCCCTAAAACATCCTCTTTTGTCTATTCATCCTCCGCCTTCCCAAATCTCTGGGTAAAAACACTGAATCTATTTACTACCACTATAGTTTTAACTTTTCCAGAATGTCATAAAAATGGAATTATATGATATATACCATTCTTTTACTTAGCAATATGCATTTAAGATTCACCTATGTTTCTGTATGGCTTGATAGTTCATTAATTTTATTATTAAACAATATTCCATTGTTTCTTTATTCATTCACCCATTGAAGGACATTTTGTTCCCAATTTTTGGTGATTATGAATAAAGTTGTATATATCTTTACAATGCTATTTTTCTGTGGACTTACATTTTCAAAAAAAGATGGATCAATATCTGAAAGCACAGTGGCTGGATTATATGTTAAGATTATGTTTATCTTTGTAAGAAACTGCCAAACTTCCAGAGTGGCTGTGTCATTTTTCTGTTCCCACCAGCAATGAATGAGAGTTCCTGTTGCTCCATGTGCTCTTCAGCACCTGCTGTTGTCAGTTTTTTTTTGTTTTTTTTTGGTGTGTTTTTTGGCTTTTAGCCACCCTAATAGGTATGTAGTGGTATCTAATAGTGTCTTTAAATTGAAATTTCCTAATGAGAAAGGATGGTAAGCATCTTTTCATATACTTATTTGCCATCTATATATCTTCTTTGGTGAAGTGTCTGTTCAGATCTGTTGCACATTTTTTAGTTAGGTATTTTGTTTTCTTATTTTAGAGTTTCAATAGTTCTTTGTATATTTTGGATACAAATCATTCCTCTGACATGTGATTTCCAAACATTTTCTCTCAGTCTGTGACTTGTCTTTTTATTCTCTTAACACTGTCCTTTATATAGCACTTAATTTTTTTTTCATGATGTTCAGCTTATCAATTTTTTCTTTCATGGATCAAGATCTGGCTGGGAGTCAAATTATGTTTAATATTTGTTTAGTTATAGGTACTAGAGTCTTCAAATTGCTCTAATGTCCTTGTTTTTGTCTCCCACTTTGGCTTTGGGACTCTGATATGTACATTACTCAAAGAGTTACTCCTACAACTTTTTCATTAGTAACACACTGTTAATACCCTGGAGGCTTGTTGGTAGGGTGGTAGCATGTGGGTGAGGCTGATCATTCTAAAAATATTCTGATTTAATCTCAGTTATTTACTAGGCCTGTATCTTGGGGCTGTAGTCTTCACAAGTGTTTCTGTTACACCTGTAGTGATACATAGCTTTTTTTCTCCTACAGTGTTCCATATGTATTTTTTGAAGCCCTATTTTCTGTTTTTTGTTTTCATTTTTTTTAAACCTCTTAAGTGAGACAAGAGGACTGGAGGGGGTTGGAGTGGGGAGGATTTACTTTGCTACAGCTGAAATAAAGTTTCAGAATTGTGTTCTGATGAAGTCCTTTTGTTATGGACAAATCTGCCTGTTTCACATTGTTACTCTTCTTCCTCTTCTGCCTGGGTCAAGAAAGGGATATTTCTTGAATCCTCACTGTGAAAGTGTGGTGGGGTCCTAGAAGGAAAGCTCAGGTAAGTGTCAACACTGCCTCTCACAAAAGAATGCAGTCCCTAGACATGTTTTACTCTCATCCTGGTCTTCATTGAGCTTCTGTTAGCTTGTCAAAATTATTATGTATATATTCTTACCAGTTTATGACTTTAAGTGCTTCTGCTGAGCAGATCTTGGTTGGACATGCATCTTTCTGGATATGCATGTCTGTCTGGATTGGGGTGGCAATTTGCCCTGTAACCTAAGTAAGTTTTCTGATGGATCCACAAAGTCCCTGATTTTCAATTTCTGAAACATTTTCTTGTTGTACGGATGGCAGTAATATTTCCAAGCTTTTTACAGTTGGAGCTAAAACCAAAATATCTCTTTTCATTTCTTTTTCTTTTCTTTCTTTCTTTTTAAAAATCCTTCATCTAATATCCCAACTCCGCCCCCTTCTCACTACTGGTGACCACAAAGTTGATCTCTTTTTCTATGAGTTTGTTTGTTTCTGAAGTATAATTGACCTACAACACTGTGCTAGTTCCTGGTGCACAACATAGTGATTTGATATCTTCATACATTACAAAAAAACCCCATGATAAGTCTAGTTACCATCTGTCACCATAAAAAGATATTACACTATTGTTGTCTATATTCCCCACACTGTACATTTCATTTATTTTGTAACTGGAGGTTTATACATTTTAATCTCCCTCACCTATTTCTCTCACTCTCCTACCCTCCTCCCACTGGCAACCACTTGTTGGTTCTCTGTATCTATGGCTCTGTTTCTGTTTTGACATGTTTGTTCATTGTTTTGTTTTTCAGATTCTACATATAAGTGAAATCATATGTTATTTGTATTTCTCTGACTTATTTCACTTAGCATAATGCCGTTTAGGTCCATTCATGTTGTCACAAGTGGCAAAAATTCATTCTTTTTTTATGGCTGAGTAATATTACATTGTGTATATATATAAAACACATCTTCTTTATCCATTCATTTATTGATAGGTACTTAGGTTGCTTCTATATTTTGGCTATTGTAAATAATGCTGCAGTGAACATGAGGGTGCATATATCTTTTCTAATTAGTGTTTTCATTTTCTTCAGATAAATACCCAGGAATGGAATTGCTGGATTGTATGGTAGTTCTATTTTTAATTTTTTGAGGAACCTCCATACTGTTTTCTATAGTGGCTGTACAAATGTACATTCCCACCAACAGTGCATGAGGGTTCCCTTTTCTCCACATTTTGGCCAATGCTTGTTATTTCTTGTCTTTTTGATAATAGCCATTCTGACAGGTGTGAGGTAATATTTCATGTGGTTTGATTTGCATTTCCCTGATGATTAATGATGTTGAGCATCTTTTCATGTTCATGTTGGCCATTTGTATGTTGTCTTTGAAAAAAAATATCTGTTCAGGTGATCTACTCATTTTTTCAATTGGGTTGTTTGTTTTTTAATGTTGAATTGCATGAGTTCTTTATATATTTTGGATATTAACCCCTTATCAGTATATCATTTGTAAATATATTCTCCCATTTAGTAGCTGGCCTTTTCATTTTGTTGATACTTTCTTTTGCTGTGCAAAAGCTTTTTAGTTTTATGTAGTCCCATTTGCTTATTTTTGCTTTTGTTTTCCTTGCTTGAGGAGACAGATCCAAAAGAAATATTGCTAAGACTGATGTCAAAGAGTGTACTGCCTATGTTTTCTTCTAGAAGTTTTATGGTTTCAGGCCTTACATTTAAGTCTATAATCTGTTCAAGTTTATTTTTGTATATGGTGGGAGAAAGTAGTCAAGTTTCATTCTTTTGCATGTGGCTGGCCAGTTTTTCTAACATCATTTATTGAAGAGGCTGTCTTTTTCCTATTGCATAGCCTTGCCTCCTTTGTCATAGATTAATTGACCATATAAGTGTGAGTTCATTTCTGGGCTCTCTATTCGGTTCCATTGATTTATATGTCTGTTTTTGTGTCAATACCTTACTGTTTTGATGCCTGTAGCTTTGTAGTATAGTTTGAAATAGTGATGCTTTGTTCATTTTTCCCAAGATTGTTTTGGCTATTTGGGGTCTTTTATGTTATATACACACAAATACATACATATTTTTAGAATTATTCTAGTTCTGTGAAAAATGCAATTGGTATTTTGATAGGAATTGCATTGAATTTGTAGATTACCTTAGGTAGTATGTTCATTTTAATTATATTCTTCCAATCCATGAGCATGGTGTATCTTTCCATTTGTTTGTGTCATCATCAATTTTGTTCCTCAGTGTCTTATAGTTTTCTGAGTACAGGTCTTTTACCTCCTTAGTTAGATTTATTCCTAGATATTTTATTCTTTTTGATGAGATTATAAATGGAATTATTTTCTTAATTTCTCTTTCTCTAATTCACTATTATAGAAACACAACAGATTTCTCTATATTAATTTTGTATACTGAAGCTTTACTGAATTCATTGAGGAGTTCTAATAGTTTTTTGATGGCATTTTTGGGATTTTCTATATATAGTATCATGTCATCTGCAAACAGTAACCACATTGCTTCTTTCTTTCCAGTTTCATTCCTTTTATTTCTTTGTCTTGTCCAATTGCTGTAGCTAGGGCTTCCAATACTATGTTAAATAAATGTGGTGAAAGTGGGTATCCTTGTCTTGTTCCTGATCTTACAAGAAATACTTGCAGTTTTCACCACAGAGTATGATGTTAGCTGTGGGCTTGTCTTACACGGCCTTTGTTATGTTGAGATATGTTTCCCCATACCCACTTTGTTGAGAGTTTTTATCATAAATCAGTGTTGAATTTTGTCAAAAGCTTTTTCTGCATCAAGATGATCATATGATTTTTATTCTTTAATTTGTTAATGTGGTATATCACATTGATTTTAATTCATTTTTTCAAAATTATTTGTTGAGGATTTATTTTGTGCATATAACTTTTAAGCACTAAGAATGCAAAGGTAAACAAAATAAATGTGAATTTTGCTCTTATGGACCCTATGCGAAAGGAGACATTAAATAAGTAATTATACACATAGCTAATCAATCTCATACATATAACAATAAATAAAACAAAGGATAAATATAACAAAGGAAAAACAGGTTGCTATGAGAATGCATATTAAGGTAACCTGCATAATCAATATGCTAGAGTATCAAGAAATTAAATGAAATTAAACCACTGAATTATCATACAGTTATTAGATACCTGCATGCATGTATCTTTAGCATATTTTAGCAGCAATCACATAGGTGAGAGAGGAGCGAACATGATTTCTGCATTTATTCAAGAAAATTTTAAAAATATGAGTATTGGGCTCATTGTAATCTTCAGAGTATGAAATAATGATATATGGGAAGAATGTTAAATGCTCAGTTAAGGCATTTGATTTACTATAAAAAGTATATCAGCTTCATTTCTTTTAAGGAATCAAATGAACATTTTTTGGTAATTGCTGCTAATGTGGGCCAAGTGAAACGTGTGTTTCTAGTTAAACATCAGATTTTTAAAGGACAAAGCAGTTTTATGTAAACAACTTTTGGCAGTAGCCTTTTAAAAGCTTGTTATGCATTGAAAAACTGAATAGCATTATTTGAGAATGTTAAGCATTTCCCAGAACAACTGAGCACAAAGCCATTTATCTACAGTTTCATCTAAAATTATACATAAAGACAGATTTTTAATACATGGTAGGGTTCTTGGGTAGGTCCAGGTACAGAGGATTCTATATTTCAAGATTAAACTAGAATTTTTAAAGTAGCATTTAGTCCTTGACCATTAAGTTATTGATAACAGAGCCACCATTTCTTCACCAACTTTACAACTATCAAATCAACAAGCATTTACTGAGTTCTCACTATGTGCTTAGCCTTATAGTAGTCACTTTGGTGTATTAGAAGACAAGGTTACGGTTTCTGTATTGAGATAAAACAGTATTTCGGAGAAAATATGTGTAATTCAGAAAATCCAGTAATACATACTTGTTAAATTATTTGAAAAAGACAACAAGTTCACAACAGGTTTATAGAATGAATAATGGAGAGTCTTTCATGGCGGGGATTGTTAAACGGTTTGACTGAGGGGGGAGGAAATGTGCTGGTTTTGACTTAAAGTATGCCTGAGATCACCAGAAGAGAGGAAAGGAAATTATTCAGGTCAGGATTCAGTATGTATGGAGGTTGGGATAAGATTAATGAACTTTGAATCCATTAGGCTAGTACCTGGGAGGGCCTGAATGGTCTGTGTTACGGAGCAGGGTTCACTCCAAATTCTAAGACTTTATTTTGCTTCCCAGGCTGGAAACTACTCAGAAGAGACATGTGTGGACTCACTGATCATTTTTGATACATAGCAGATCAGTCTAATCTAAAACATTGCCCAGAACAATGACCTGGCTGGTTGATGGCATTTACTTGGGTGATTTAGTTTCGTGTGTTCAGGTAGAATAGGACATTTCAGTGAGTAAAATTTTGTAATCCCAGACACACAGACTCTTTATCTTATCTTTTTTTTTATCTTATCTTTATTCATATCAAATATCCCTATTTTTAAAAAGTTTTACTTTGTGGTCTTAAGAATGGAGCATCAAAACAAGTCATTGACTGTAATTCTGCATTTTAGTGTGGGAATTATAAGAAATGGTCACGATTTTCATGAACCCTATAGACAAATTATTGTTAAATAATTTGTAAAATGTTTAGCATATGCTGGCCCTTGTGAGATAATTGGGTTGTTTTGGTGGGTTATGTGAAGTTAGAGAGCCTGTGTGTTTTATTCTCTCCAGAGTGCTACAGACATTTGTTAACCACAGGTGTTTGGGCACACTAAACACTAACCACAAAATAACAAATACACCTATAGAAATACAATTTAGGTTTGAAAAATAACACAAATATCCAGCTCAGACCCTCACATTGATTTCTTTTCTGGTTTTTGATACAAAGTCCCTGTGGACAGCATGAAAGAGAAAGCCATACTGAGAGAGGGAAGAGAAAATCAAGCTGCCAGCAGATAAGATGTTTGAGTGCTTCATGGAAGAGAGATTAAATCTCCAGCTTTCTCATGGGTGACCAGGGGTGAAGACTGCTGCATCACCCACTGCTCAGTGTTGTTTGGGGGCTGATAACAGGCAGAACAGAGCCAATGTGGAGCCTTTTCTCTGAGTCGCTCACAGAGCCCACTGTGAGTGAATAGCACAGTGACCTGGCAACGGAGCCGCATTACTTGGAGGTTGTTTTCTGTTGTTACTTTGCTTTAAATCTCAGTTGTCAGCTAAGCAAACATTTGACAGCAGGAAGCAATCCATTGAACATGCAGGAATCAGGATGGACAAATGGGCTTGTGTTACTTAATCTTGGCCATACTTTGCATATTCTCACCAGAGGAGACATAAAAATACTCCACAGATTATTCTAGAGGCCTCATATCCATTAGCAGAATTGGCATTAGACATTAGTCACATTTTCTGGGTATTACCACTTGGTTCCCTGCAAAATCAAATCTGGGATTCTATTAAAAAAACATAATTTGCATATAGAATCCATATAATTGATACGATATTTTGCAGGCATTCCAGAGGTAGCTCTCTATATTGGCATGTAGTATTTTTTGAGAATTATTAATTAACCAAAGGAACAGAACAGAGCTCAGACTAAGGAATATTTGAGGTGTGAAGTGATAGATCATACATATGTATTATCTGTTGACCTGAAGTAAATAGATTGCCAGATATTTCTCTAGCAAATGTGGGTTTACCTGGGATCAGCAAAGAATTGCAATTCAAGGTCTGCAACCATGGAGAGCCATGTGCAAGTCCCCGCATGGCAAGGGAAGAATGCTTTTACAGAAAGGAAAAAGAAGTTAGGAGGGCTGTAGTAAACAAAGAGTCCATGTCTTTTAATTGGCTAAGACATTGCCAGGAAAGGAGTCTTTCTTCTTTCTATTGGTCTCTGCTATCTTCCCAGGGCTTGAGAGCTCCCCCTTCTCATCTCCTGACTCTATTTGAGATCTCTCCTGACTCTATTATAGATTCCAAATTTATCTGAGATAGAATTTTTACATATGTACTTCTGGAAGGATAATAAAAATATCACTATGCAGGCAGACAGGGAACTGAGTAGGTGGTGGAAACCTTTAATTTATAGTTCTACATGAGTTTCTACTTAGAACAATGGCTTAAAGAATTTATATATATAAATTTCTGAAATGATGAACATTATTTTCACGTGTGATTTATGAACGTAGAAACATTTAAAAGAATACCAAGGAAATATAGTACAAATATTAATGTTTAGTTATTTAATATTGAAATTGGAATTACAAATTCAGGGGATGATTTTTCTCCTATCTATATTTAAAATGGTATTGTGTTCTCCATTATCTCCTAGGGAAGTTGACATCTTCATGAAGTTTCAGGAAAGCCGAGCACTGTATTTTTTTTTTTTTTTTCTGTACGCGGGCCTCTCACTGTTGTGGCCTCTCCCATTGCGGAGCACAGGCTCCGGACGCGCAGGCTCAGCGGCCATGGCTTACGGGCCCAGCCGCTCCGCGGCATGTGGGATCTTCCCAGACCGGGGCACGAACCCGCATCCCCTGCATCGGCAGGCGGACTCTCAACCACTGCACCACCAGGGAAGCCCTGGTGCCTTTTCTCTAACAACATTTGTTCACTTCCTGTCTCTGTGTCACAGTTTGGTAATTTTTGCAATATTTCAAACTTTTTCACTATTATTATATTATGGTGATCTGTGATCAGTGATTTTTAAATTATTTTTAATATTCATTTTTATTGGAGTATAGTTGATTTACAATGTTGAGTTAGTTTCTGCTGTACAGTGAAGTGAACCAGATAGGGACTTCCCTGGTGGCACAGTGGTTAAGAATCTGCTTGCCAATTCAGGGGACACTGGTTCGATCCCTGGTCAGGGAAGATCCCACATGCTGCGAAACAACTAAGCCCACACGCCACAACTACTGAGCCTGCACTCTAGAGCCTGCAAGCCACACTACTGAAGTCCATGCGCCTAGAGCCCATTCTCCACAACAAGAGAAGCCACTGCAGTGAGAAGCACGGGCACCATAACAAAGAGTAACCCTCGCTCACCGCAATTAGAGAAAGCCTGCGCGCAGCAATGAAGACCCAACGCAGCCAAAAACAAATAAGTCAATCAGTTATATGTATACATATATCCACTCTTTTTTAGATTCTTTTCCCACATAGGTCATTGCAGAGTACTGAGTAGAGTTCCCTGTGCTATACAGTAGGTTCTTATTAGTTATCTATTTTATATATAGTAGTGTGTATATGTCAATCACAATCTCCCAACTTATTCCTCTCCCCACTTCCCCCCTTGGTAACCATAAGTTTGTTTTCTACATCTGTGACTCTATTTCTGTTTTATAAATAGGTTCATTTGTACCATTTTTTTTAGATTCACATGTAAGCGATATCATATGATATTTGTCTTTCTCTGTTTGACTTACTTCACTCAGTATGACAATCTCTGGGTCCATCCACATTGCTGCAAATGGCATTATTTCATTCTTATTTATGGCTGAGTAATACTCCATTGTATATATGTACCACATCTTCTTTATCCATTTCTCTGTTGATGGACATTTATGTTGCTTCCATGTCCTAGCTATTGTAAATAGTGCTGCAATAAATATTGGGGTGCATGTATCTTTTTGAATTATGGTTTTCTCCAGATATATGCCCAGGAGTGGGATTGCTGGATCATATGGTAGCTCTATTTTTAGGTTTTTAAGGAACCTCCATACTGTTCTCTTTAGTGGCTGTACCAATTTACATTCTCACCAACAGTGTACAAGGGTTCCCTTTTCTCTGCACCCTCTCCAGCATTTACTGTTTGTAGATTTTTTTGATGATGGCCATTCTGACCAGTGTGAGGTGATACCTCATTATAGTTTTGATTTGCATTTCTCTAATAATCAGTGATGTTCAGCACCTAGTGTAATTGTTTTGAGGCACCATGATGTGTGCCTATATAAAACAGTGAACTTCACTGATAAATATGTGTGTTCTGACTGCTTCACCAACCAGCTGTTACCTCATCTCTCTCCATCTCCTCAGGCCGCCCTAGTCCCTGAAACACAACAATACTGATATTAATTGATATTAATATTGGGCCAATTAATCATTCTGCAGTGGCCTCTAATGTTCAAGCAAAAGGAAGAGTCGCATGTCTCTCGCTTTAAATCAAAAGCTAGAAATTATTAAGCTTAGTGAGGAAGCCATGCCAAAAGCTGAGATAGACTGAAAGTTAGGCCTCTTGTGCCAAACAGTCCAGTTGTGAATGCAAAGAAAAAGTTCTTAAATGAAATTAAAAGTGCTACCAGTGAACATGAGAATGATAAGAGAGGGAAACAGCCTTAGAAGACCAAAACAGCCACAACATTCCTTTAAGCCAAAGCCTAGTCCAGAGCAAGGCCCTAATTCTCTTCAATTTTATGAAGGCTAGGAGAGGTGAGGAAGCTGCAGAAGTCTGCAGCTAGCAGAGGTTGGTTTATGAGGTTTAAGGAAAGAAGCCATCTCCATAACATCAAAGTGCAGGTTGAAGCAACAAGGGCTGATGTAAAAGCTGCTGCAAGTTATCCAGATCTAGCTGTGATCATTAATGAAGGTGGCTACAATAAACACCAGATTTTCGATGTAGACTGAACAGTCGTATAATGGAAGAAGATGAAATCTAGGACTTTCATAGCTAGAGAGAAGTTAATACCTGGCTTTCAAGCTTCAAGGGACAGGCTGACTCTCTTATTAGGGACTGATGTAGCTGATGACATGAAATTAGAGACAGTGCTCATTGACCATTCTAAAAATCCCAAGGCCCTTAAAAATTATGCTAAATCTGCTCTACCTGTGCTCTATAAGTGGAACAACAAAGCCTGGATGGCAGCACATCTGTTTACAACATAGTTTACTGTTTAAGCCCACTATTGAGACCTATTGCTCAGAAAAAAATAAATTCAAAATATTACCTCTTATTGACATATGGTCACCCAAGAGCTCTGATGGAGATGTACAATGAGATTAATGTTTTCATGCCTGCTAACAAAGTATCCATTCTGTAGCCCATGAATCAAGGAGTCATTTCAACTTTCAAGTCTTGTGATTTAAGAAATAGATTTTGTAGGGCTATAGCTGCCATAGTGATTCCTCTAAGGGATCTTGGTAAAGTCAATTGAAGACCTTCCGGAAATGATTCACCATTATAGATGCTATTAAGAACATCCATGATTCATGGGAAGAGGTCAAAATATTAGCATTAACAGGAGTTTGGAAGAAGTTGATTCCAACCCTCATGGATAACTTGGAGGGGTTCAAGACTTCAGTGGAGGAAGTAACTGCAGATGTGGTAGAAATAGCAAGAAAACTAGAATTAGAAGTGGAGTGAATTGCTGCAATCTCATAATGAAACTTAGATGAGGAATTGCTTCTTATTGATGAGCAAAGAAAGTGTTTCCTTGAGATGGAAACTACTACTGATGAAGATGATGAGAAAGTTGTTGAAATGACAAAAGGATTTAGAATATGACATCAACTTAGTTGATAAAGCAGTGGCAGGATTTGAGGGGATTGACTCCAATTTTGAAAGAAGTTCTTCTGTGGGTAAAATGCTATCAAAAGCATTGCATGCTACAGAGAAATTGTTCGTGAAAGGAAGAGTCAATGGATGCAGCAAACTTCAATTGCTGTCTTACTTCAAGAAATTGCCACAACCATAGCAACCTTTAGCAACTATCACCCTGATCAGTCAGCAGCTCTCAACATCGAGGCAAGACCCTCCATCAGCAAAAAAGACTACAAATCACTGAAGGCTCAGATGATGGTTAACATTTTTTAGCAATGAAGTATTTTTTTTATTAAGGTATATATTTTTTAAAAGACTTAAAGCTATTGCATACTTAATACACTATGATGTAAAAATAACTTTTATATGCCCTGGGTAGCTAAAAAATTCATGTGACTCACTTTAGTGTGATATCCTCTTTATCCTGTTGGTCTGGAACTGAACCCACAATATCTCCGAGGTATATCTGGTTAAATATTTCATGATCGTTGACTATTAGTTGATACCAGCAAATATCTCTACCTTTACTCAAATGTCTCCAAATCTCCGAACACTGTGCTAAATTTGTAACTCCCCACCTGGACTCCAAACCATCACAGATGTACTGTCCTCTCTACTCTCTCCCTGACGCCATACATACTTGTTGAATACAAGAAAAGTTTAAACTCTGAAGTCTAAATCACTCTTGGATTTTCAAGCTTTTAGTGGATGAAAGCAACAAAGCAATAAATTGATTCTTTTCTCCCCTCCATCCCTAATCATAGCTTTTCTTTGGAATGCCAAGGTTTTCATTTCTCTGGATAATTATGTTCCTTCTGCCTTCACCTACTATCATTCACTCTCTTAATATGATTTTCTCTATTTATTCATGCTCTTTAGTTGTCAAAAATACATGAAGCTCTTTTTCAAGCAAGTTAATCCTAGCCTGGAGCTTCTATTTTCTTTGTTTCTTTAAAGGGTTCGCTAATATTTTTTAAACAGCATAAAATAAATTCTTGCTCTTGGTTAAAAGCAAAAGTAGAATTTGCTGAGCACAAAAACAAATGAACTATCTAGTTTCAAGACCCCTTAAAAATTACTAATATATTGATATTTTGTTTATTCAAAAATATTGAGCACCTACTACATGAAAGATATGATTTTAGGCTCACATGGATACATATATTTCAGCTAAAAATTAAGAATAAAAATTAGTTCTAAAATTTCATTTTATTTCATGGTCTCTTTTAGAGTAGGGCACAGTCAAAGGACAATCATTTAATTTTTTCCCTTTTTCTGCCACTAATAATTTGACTCTGTGGACTAGAACTTTCTTCCTTTTTAGGCCATCCATGTGAAAACATTCATATGAAGGCATTGTTAAATATATCACTGGAGCGCAAGAACTTGTTTTCATACGTTGTATTTGTCTAGTTTTGTAAATACAAAACTAAAAGTTTTTTAATGAAGATTTTTTTTACATTAATAATAGAATTTTGTTTTGTTCCCTTTCATCAGTGATGGCATATGTAAGTTATCATATATATAATAGAGAGTACAGAACAAGGAATAATCACAATTTAATAGATACTTTGAGCAAAACATCATAAAATCAGTATATGTTTACTTTGTAGTGTAGACCCCTAAGCAGAAGTTAACATTGTAGATGAAGGTACACATTATTCACCATTTATCTACTAGCAAAATATACGCTCTGAATCAGCCTTTGGCTACTTCTAAAAAAGAATTAAACTTTCTTGATTATCTATTCATAGCTCCCTAAGCAAATATCAAGCAATGCCTTTATTTCTGCTATAATATGCACTAATTATTACCATACAGGCTTAATGATTAGGAGCACTGACTGGAGATGTGACTCTAGTACAGTAAAAATATCAATGTAATATAGGTTTTTAATTTATTTCATTTTTAATCTGGTTTGATGTGCACAAGGATGAGATTACAGTTTTTTAATATAATCTATTATAGGTTTTTAGTAAAGTAAAATTAATATGGCTTTTTAGAGTAATGTCAACATTTACAAGAAAACCAACCAAAGCAAACCACTGAGAATGTGAAAAAACAAAAATCCATGATTTAATGGAAGGTAAATTATCTTATTTAATATATTCCTAACAGTGCATTAAGCCAATGGGAGTAAATTAGGGCAATGCTATTATGGAATAATTACATAATCTTAGTAATGAGGTTAGTTTGAAGAAACTAGCTGATATAACACTGGATTTTAAGACATTAATATGGTTGCTTTGGTGAGAGTATTCCAAAGTTTGGAAAAGAGGTATATCTAGGTGTTTTTATTACTAATCTTAGAAAACTGTCATTTTCCTTTTGTAATTCATTACATTAAAATTGAGAGCTTTGACTTCTTTGTGTTTCTCCTTATGCCTCTTTCTACTGCTCCCTATGCCTCCTGTGTGCTGGAGTCTTCCCCCTTTCAACCCTCCCTCCCTTCCGCATTTACCCAGCTAACCCTGCTGCTGCTTGGCTGTATGTCTCTCAAATAAAAGGGAGACTTTTCTCCCTGAATATAAGAGCTGAAAAATCATTCTATTTAATTTAAGGCACCACACATCCATGATCTGATATTAGTAAAGTATATATGAATGTTTAAATCAAATTAAATCTAAGAAATTTTTTTCTTACCTCACTAAGATGTTGGTATAATTACCGTATGTTGGTGGTTTACGATTTCTTTAGCAGAAATATTAATTCCTCTACTAAGGAATAGTGTTAGAGATTAATTACCGGAGTTGTTAATAGTAATCTAATTAGAAGTCTTAAGAGTGTTGCATCGAATGAAGTGAGCTTGGAAAAAACATACCATATTTTAAAAATGTAATAGAATGTATTCAACAAATGTTATTTGTGAATCTTCGTCATGTTTTGGAAACATGCTAAAACTTAAATGGTATGTTAGTCAGAATTATACTATTAAAAGCTGAAAATAGAAGTTAATATGTGATTTTTTTGCATTGTTCTTGGGAAACTCTTGGGAACCCATTCTTTTATTACCTACATCTGTCTTGTAAAATAAGTACTCTTATTTTCTTGTTCAGAGAAAAATGCAATTTACATTTGAACGTGGTATCTAGACAAGTCTAACTGGAAGGAATAATAAGTGATCACTGTTGTTTCAAAATGGATACGGCCTAGATTCATTGGCTACCGTGATGATTCATTGGCTACTGTGTATACACCCTTTTGGTCAGTCTTGTTGGTGTTTGAAACATTATCTTCTTTTCATCGTGAGATGAATATCAAAACTGTTCACCTCTTTTGGTGGCCTTTCAGGTCACTGGGTCAGTTGCTGTGACCCTATGCAGTCCTCGGTCTTACCACCCTCGATTTAAAACATTTTTGGTGTGCCCTCCTGTTTGTCCATTGGAACATTTCAGCTTGTAGTTGTTTTGCTAGCCTGTGAAAACTGGGCGTTGGGAAACTGGTTAGTTGTACTCTTAGGTCTTTTCATTACTGACTCTCATCTTAATTTTTTGTGTTAACCAAGGGTTATGGGTGATATGCCCTCCTTTTCTACTGCCTATCTAAATCATTTCTATCATTCAATGTCCAGATGGAATATTAACCCTCTCATAAAGCTTTCCCTGATGCTCTCAGCAAGAAGTAATGGATCTCTCAGTACCCAGTGAAATCTCCCTTTTCATCTCTTACAGCCTTTTCACTTTCTGCTGTCATTGTTTATGCTAGACCAGTGCTTCCAAAAGGAATGAAGCATGAATGATTGTCAGAATTTATTTTTAGAATTTGAAATTCCTTTAGTACGTTCAGGGATGTATTTGTTGCCCTATAATGACTTCAGGTTTCCTCTTTTCCAGTGTGGAAATGTTGGTTTTGGTCAAGCTGATGATATTGCCAAACAAACAACCACATTAACTGACGAAAAACAAAAACAAAAAAAACTGAGGTGAGAAATGTGGTCTTTTCAGCAGAGATTAGAGTTCTGGAAAGATCACTGATAAATCAGCTTCTCTGGGAAGCATGAGATCTGAGAGAGACTTCAAACTATGTCCTGAGGAAGGAGCTAGGGAGGATTAACAAACACATCTGGGCTGAGGCTTGGCCACTGCATCAGTAACAGTAGGAGCTGAGACTGTTCAACGATGTTTTCTAGCTATTGGTGAGAAAGGTTCTTATAGTATTTTCTTCCCTTTTGATCCATGGACAGTTTAGGTCTTCTCTAATTAGTTCTATTCAGACTTAGACTCTTAGAAAAACCTTGTGATTCATGTTCTTCCTGAATCCCCTTGATAGAAATGAAAGCAATTTCTGTGGGACTGGGAAGGTCAAGGCCCTGTGGTAAGTCTTTTCAGAAGGTTAAGAAGATCCATCAGTGCAACAATTACCTCAAGAAGCAGGCAGGGGGAATTGGGAGCATTTCTCATACTAGAAAGTGGAACTCAGTGAAAGCCTAGGTGGGGTATAGAATGGAACTCTGTCTCTTGGTATTCTTGAGTGCAGATGATTCAGAGTGTTTTTATTTTTAACAAGGAGGACTCCTTGATAGTGGAATATGAAATAGTAATCCCTGGGAAGAGGAAGGAAATGAGAAATCCAGAAAAGTTGCTTCTGAAGGCCTGCCAGTCTATTTTTTAAATAATATATTTTATTTATTTATTTAAATCTTTAAAAAATTTTTATTTTATATTGGACTATAGTTGATTTACAATGTTGTGTTAGTTTCAGGTGTACAGCAAAGTGACTCAGTTATACATATACATATATCCTTTTGAAAATTATTTTCCCATTTAGGTTATTACAGAATATTGAGCAGAGTTCCCTGTGTTATACAGTAGGTCCTTGTTGGTTATCTATTTTAAATATAGTAGTGTTGTATATGTCAATCCCAAACTCCCAATTTATCCCTTACCCCTGCCTTTCCCCTTTGGTAACCATAAGTTTGTTTTCTAAGTCTGTGAATCTGTTTCTGTTTTGTAAATAAGTTCATTTGTATCAATTATTTTAGATTCCACGTATAAGCGATATCATATGATATTTGTCTTTCTCTATCTGACTTACTTCACTTAGTATGAGAATCTCCATGTCCATTCATGTTGCTGCAAATGGTATTTTTTCATTCTTTTCAATGGCTCATATTCCACATCTTTATCCATTTCTCTGTCGATGGACATTTAGGTTGCTTCCATATCTTGGCTATTGTAAATAGTGCTGCAATGAACACTGCAGTGCATGTATCTTTTCAAATTATGGTTTTCTCCAGATATATGCCCAGGAGTGAGATTGATGGATCATATGGTAGTTCTATTTTTAGTTTTAAGGAATCTCCATACTGTTCTCCATAGTGGTTGTACCAGTTTACATTCCCATCAACAGTGTAGGATGGTTCCTTTCTCTCCACACCCTCTCCAGAATTTATTGCTTATAGACTTTGATGATGGCCATTCTGTCTGGTGTGAGGTGATAATGTCATTTTAGTTTTGATTTACATTTCTCTATTAGCGATGTTGAGTATCTTTTCATGTGCCCCTTGGCCATCTGTATGTCTTCTTTGGAGAAGTGTCTATTTAGGTCTTGTGCCCATTTTTGGATTGGGTTGTTTGTTTTTTTGATATTGAGCTGCATGAGCTGTTTATAAATTTTGGAGACTAATCCCTTGCTAGTTGCATCATTTGCAAATACTTTCTCCCATTCTGTGGGTTGTCTTTTCACTTTGTTTATGGTTTCCTTTGCTGTGCAAAAGGTTTTGAGTTTAATTAGGTCCCATTTGTTTATTTTCGTTTTTATTTCCATTACTCTAGGAGACAGATTGAAAAAAATATATTGCTCCTGCCTGTCTTTGAATCCAGTATTTGACTTTCTTAAGGCTGCCCATGATAGAACATGGGGGCTTTATACTCTGGGCAGAAGGACAGTTTTAAAACAAGCCACTGTTTGTTTAACAATTCTATTATCTGCACTTAATTTTTAAAGCCTCCCAATATGTCTAATCATTACCAAGGGAATCAGGTGAAAGTATTTTGGGAAAAAGTTGGGATAGAGTATAAAATTATGGGGAAGGGGATTCTAGGATTCACTGTTTGGGAGATAATATTTAACAATGTATGAAATTCCCCAAGGTTAAAGTAAGACTTAAGGGGAAATAATTGGGGTTACTTTGACATATGGAACTTTTTTTTTTTTAGTAATTAACATTTAAATGTCCTGTGTTATATTTGTTAAGCATGATGATTTCCATTATAGACCAGTAGGATCTGGGCCATTTCACATCCTCTCAAAGAGAGGATGTGAAATGGACAGATAAATCATCCAAGGAAATTCTGAACTCAATTACTGGGGTTGTGACCCTCATGAACTGAGTGTGGATGAATTCTTTAGAATGCTTGGTCTAATTTGGGGGATCTTTTTTTAAAAAATTAAATAAAAATTATAACACTGTATTTTGGGGTTTATGATGTATTTAGATGTGAACTATATTACAACAATAATATAAAGTCTGGGGGTATAAATAGAATTACACTATTCAAGATTCTTATAGTTTGCCTGAAATGGTGTGGTATTGTCTAAGTAGACATTGACATGTAAAGTCTTTAATCCATTTTGAGATGATTTTTCTGTATGGTGTAAGATAAGAGACCAATTTTCCCAATACCATTTATCGAAGAGACTATCTTTTCTCCATTGTATATTCTTGGCGCTTTTGTCAGACGTTAATTGGCCATATACAATGTGGTGTTTATTTCTGGGCCGTCAATTCTGTTCTATTATTACATGTGTCTGTTTTTTTAGTTGAATAAATTTGACATGTAAATTTATGGTGAGTGCCGGTCGGCACCGATCGTCTGTGCAGGAATCTCCCCGCTTTGCCCTCCACACCGGTCGCTGTGCACCACTCCGCGGTCCCGAAGCTCCCCACTCCGCCTCCCGCAGTCTCCGCCCACGGAGGGGCTTCCTAGTGTGTGGAAACTTTTCCTCCTTCACAGCTCCCTCCCACTGGTGCAGGTGCCGTCCTTATTCTTTTGTCTCTGTTTTTTCTTTTTTCTTTTGCCCTACCCAGGTACGTGGGGAGTTTCTTGCCTTTTGGGAGCTCTGAGGTCTTCTGCCAGCCTTCCGTAGGTGTTCGGTAGGAGTTGTTCCACGTGTAGATGTATTTCTGGTGTAACTTTGATACTTTTATACACTGTAATGTGATTGCTAATGTAGCAATATTTATCAAATTATATAATTATAGTGCAATATTATTGTCTATATTAATTATACTGTGCATTAGATTTCTGTTGCTTATTTACTCCCCGTATCAAGTTTGTACCCTTGAATTATCAATCTTATCCTCCCTACCCACCCCATCCCCTAGTAGCTGCCATTTTACTCTCTGTTTTCTAAAGGTTAAATTGTTTTTAGATTCCACATATAAGTGATATCATACAGTACTTGTCATTCTCTGACTTAACCTCACTTAGCATAATGTGCTCAAGGTCTATCCATCTTGTCTAAAATGGCAGGATATCCTCATGGCTGAATAATATTCCATTGTGTATATGTATCACATCTTATTTATTCATTCATCTGTTGATGGGCATTTGGGTTGTTTCCAATTTTTTGGTCATCATATTGTGAAAACTGCTTCAGTAAACATGGGAGTGCATATATCTTGTCACAATTGTGTTTTTATTTCCTTTCAGTATATAGCCAAAATTGCTTGATCCTGTGGTAGATGACTTTTAATTTTTGAGAAACCTCCATATTGTTTATAGTGGTTGAACCAATTTACATTCCTACCACCAGTGTACGAGGGTTCCTGTTTCACCACATCCTTGCTAGCACCTGTTGTCTCTTGTCGTCTTGATGATAGCCATTCTACAGGTGTGAGGTGATATCTCATTGTGGTTTTGATTTGCATTTTCCAGATGATTAGTGATGTTGAGCATCTTTTCATGTTCTTCTTGGCCGTTTTGATGTCCTCTTTGGAAAAATGTCTATTTAGTTCTTCTGCCCATTTTGAATTGGATTGTGTGTTTGTTATTAAGTTGTATGAGTTCTTTATATTTTGGATATTAACTCCTTATCCAATATTTGGTTTGCAAAATTTTTTTCCTATTCTATAGACTGTCTTTTCATTTTGCTAATTAGTTTCTTTTTCTGTGCAGAAGCTTTTGAGCTTGATGTAGTGCCATTTGTTGATTTTTGCTTTTGTTTTTTGTGCTTTTGGCATCACGTCTAAAAAAATCATTGCCAAGACCAAGATCTATAGGCTTCTTCCCTACATTTTCTTCCCTACACTTTCTTCTATGGTATCAGTTCTTATGTTAAAGTCTTTGATCCATATAAAGTTAGATTTTGTGAGTAGTGTGAGATAGGGGTCCAATTTCATAGTTTGTATATTTTTTTTAGTTTTTCCAGAAGCATTTGTTGAAAAGACTATCCTTTCTCCTCTATCCTTTCTTTGCTTCCTTGTCAAATATTCGTTGACCATGTATGCCATGATTTAATTCTGGGCTGTCTATTCTGTTTCATTGCTCTATGTGTCTATTTGTGTGCCAGTACCATACTGTTTTTTATTACTATAGCTTTGTAGTACAGTTTGAAATTAGGAAGTGTGATGGCTCTGTCTTTGTTATTCTTTCTCAGGATTGCTTTGGCTATTCAGGGTCTTTTTTAGTTGCACACAAAGTTTAGAACTGTTTCTTCTATTTCTGTGAACAATACCTTTGGTATTTTGATGGGGATTGCATTGAATCTGTAGATGGTTTTGGGTAGTATGGCCATTTTAACAATATTAGTTTTTCCGATCCATGGACATGAGATGGAAAAATATGGAATGCCTCACAAATTTGCATGTCATCTTTGCACAGGGGCCATGCTATTCTCTGTGTATTGTCTCAATTTTAGTATATGTGGTGCCGAAACGAGCTCTGGGGATCTTTAACAGGGGCAGACTTCTGATGGCATGCCCAGCAACAGAGGCCCTAAAACTCAGGGCTGTCATTAGTCCATAAATAACCTTTACCTGAATTAGACAAAAACCTATGGACAAGGCCCAATGCCAAGGTGTGTAGTTCTACATATGGACTATAAGCTGGATCTTATCTTTACATACCCATTTTGCCAGGTAGTTTTGTAGAGTGCATGACCAACAAAACTTAATGTATAATCTTTGCTAATTCTTCTATTTTTATTTAATTCCAGGCCACATAGAAGAGATTGGCAATATAATTTCACAGAATAGTATACAGTCACTTTCTTTTTGGCTTTTCCCCTTGTTTAAAACTCATGCCTGGTTTGCAAAATGACAAATAATTCATAGGAAAGTTATATCCTTTGTTGTAATCTTGACATCTTCAAAAGCAATACAGTGTAAATAAGCTGTTACGAGATAGGACAATTAGAAGCTTTAAGACAAGTATTTAGGCTCTTGTACGTTTCTTACATACAGATTTCATAATAATCATGTTGAATTGGAATTGTATATATATTTTTCTGCTTATTCCCAAAACACTCTCCTTAAAGGTAAGGAGAATGCATTTCACATTTGAGTTCCAATCAAAGAGCACAGTGCCTGGCACATAGTTGGCATTGAATGAATGCATGATATTCCTTATTTTTCACTATCTTACTTCCTTAAGGAATACTAAAGGAAAGGATCTGAGATAAAAATTTTGAAATCCCAACATGTAGATTCTTTCTAATGAGACAAGCATGTAAGAATTTCCTGTACTCCTTCATTTCTTTTCAAGACTACTATAGTTGTGTAGCATAAATTATATTTATAAAACTATATCTTACATTACTATTTATTATAACTAATGGTTAAAACTTTAATACCAAGGCTCTTTTACTTTATAAATTTTTTGTCTTATTCCTGGACTTTGACTGAGAAAATTGTGTCAAGTCTCTGTGTCAGTCATTACTAATTATATGACATTGAGTACCTAGTGACTCTAAGCTCAGTTATATTTCTTTATATTAGAAATATATGAGAATATATTTTCACTTGCAATTGTGTTACATTTGTTCAACTTCTACACAAATGCAACATACAATTATTGTTATTGTTGTACTAGTACACATTGAATACCCACTGGTAACATTGCTGTGTGATAAAAATATAATAACTTGGCAAATTGTAGCTTGGCTTTGAAATAAAAAAATGGATTTGAAATTGCCTAGAATAGGAATAAACTGGAAGAAACAACACACTGTATTCAAAGTATAATTGTATTCAGCCCATGATTTAACATACTTTGCAGCCAATGTTAATTTTTATGTAATGCATGTGGTGCTCATTTGTTTACCTTTTGATCTCTCCTTAAAAGTATTCTGTGTGAAGGACATTATAGAATTTGTAAACTACAGTATAGAAAAGGACACTTTAAGACATTTAAACTTGATCTTATTCTATCCCAGAAGTACCGTGATCTCAAGGCTATGAATTTGTAATAATCCAATAAAATAAAACTCTCTCCTCTGCTATCTAGGTTTAGTGCCTGTACTACGAAGACAATTTTTGTAGCCTTACCATTGGAATTTGCCATGTTTAAATCCTTTCCATTTGCTGGAAAACTTCATTGTTGCTGACAAGGAATCAAGTAGAAAATTGGAGGCTTGGATATGAAACTCTCTCTGGTGCTTGTTAGCATAAGTGAATATTTTTGTTTTGGGACCAAAATAAACTCCCTGCATCTATTTTAAAGAAATACTTATAGTGTAAATATGTCATTCATGATTTTTCAAACATAAGCTTTGAAAAATGAGCTTGGGAATGGTCTATATTTAAATCTAAAAAGAACTCATGACAAAATGATACTAGCTATAGTGCTTACAATGTTTTGTGTCATTTAGAGAGAAAAATATAAAGCTGTCCTGACTTCCTGTGGTAATTAGTGCCTCTTTTATGGTACATAAAATACTCTAATGGTAATGTTGTAAGAAGTCATTTGGTTTTATCAACTGCTGAAATTACTTTTGATGTTGTTACTAAAAATAGCGGGATATGTAGGTGCGTCAGGACGCAGGGTGCAGCAGCGTGGCATATGCCTGTCTAAACCCCACATTCTTCTGAGGTTCAGATTAAAGGCCTGATTTTGTAGTTTTGTCCCTCACACTGAGGGAAGGTCATTGACTGATATTCCTTCAGCTCCTTTAATGGAGGTGACAAAAGGAGAGTGTCTGAACGAAAGGAGGTCAGGGTGGAGGAATGAGGGAGAAAGCAAGAATTAGGGAGAGACTTGAATTTTTAAACTTGTTTCTTTTATCTACCATTATTTTTTTACCCTCCTAACAAAGATTAATCTGGCAAGTTCCCTAAATTGGATGGCTGAATTTATCCTTTTAAGCTTTTTAAAAGCAAGAGAATTTTTCAGATACTTCTGTATAATTGTGAATAAGACCAATGCCAGAGAAGAGGAAAAGAACAAACAAAACAAAAACAAAGCAAGATAAAAGACAGGAAGAGAGAAAGAAAAATGAGAGTGAAAAGTCTTCAAACTTCTGTACTTTTAGAGATTGTGAGAGGCTGTGCTCTTTTTCAATTCAATGAGTCTCTTAACTTTTTTTTTCTTGCTATCACTGCTCATTCTTGTCTCTTTGCTTGTTCCTGTCTTCTCATTTCCCTTTCCAAATTTTCATCTTTACAAATTCCTCATGTTACAGTTTAAAATTATTATTGTAATACTGACTGCTAGGACCTTTCCATTTATTCCAATTTCCACTGGATGGTTAGGGCTAATGAACCTGTGAACACCAAACCTTTCTAATTCTGGGTGTGGTGGCCCTCCACCAAGGAAAGGGGTTTCCTGAAGTCCTTGTCTGATAGCAAATACTGGAGTGGGGTTAAATGTCCTTGGGTCACATAATGGTGGCCAGTGAGCTAATCTGTTTCTGGGAATGCATTACATTTTAAAACCTTGCCCATAATCCCATGATTTTTCAGCTGGTGACAGGTGGAGAAAGTGGTCCTGATTTTGGAATAAAAGTGTGAGATTGCTTGTAATTAGTAGTCCTGAGAGTAGGTTCATAGGACTATGAATGGATTTAAATGGATAACATAGTTTATCCATTTAGTGAACACAGTTCTAATTGCTCAACTGACTATTTTCACTTTCTGGGCAGACAGGATGACCACATTCACAAGCCTAATTCAGAGTCTGTGTGCGACTGCGGGACTGCAAGAGGAACTGATGTGTCATTTCTAGTCTGCGGCAATTATGAGTTAGTGTGTTTCTTCCTCTGTTGCATCTCTCTCTTGCCCTGCCTTGGCAATCCTAGAAACCATGGAAGGCAGCCATCAGGAAATGGAGGCATATTTCAGCTGCATTGAATTTTTCCTAAATGAGAAATAAATTTTTATAGTAGTAAGTACCTGATATTGCAGGATTTGTTTGTTACTACAGCAGAACTTACCTGATCATGACAGCTACATTTAGTATAGTATCCTGGCACATACTGTCCATTAAATGATATTTATCATTATTATTATGATAGTATTCTATGGGCCTATTGGGAGATGTAATACAATTATTCTTCCTTATTGATAATGACTTTATTAAAATGAAATTAAGAAATATTATGCAAATATGATGGAATATATATTAGATACTTATTACAATTTTTTGACTCCCTGTGGGGTATGGTTTAGGATGAGAGCAACAGGATCATTTTCACTTAGGTGTCTTTTTATCCGTGCAATATCTTATATAAGCAGTAATTAATTTTCAGAGCTATGACCTAAATAGCTAAGAAAATAGTTTTAGAAGATAAGGGAAAAAAGTGGAAAAAAGTAAGATATACAAGAAAGAAAAGAAAGAAAAAAATTGTCTGTGGAGTTATTTTATAATATCACCTCCCTCAATAGACTACAATAGTACCTGTGTCTGTTTCTAAGACTAATAAATAGGGTAGCCCAAATCACTGAGTAAAGTAAATGACTAAAATAATAAAGAAGCTGAGTAGTGAATAAAGCACTTTTAAGTGTCAAAGTTGTGACCGTCAATCACGGTTTGGCCACCTATATTGCTGGAAGTTTTGGGACAATATTCAGGAAAAATGACTAGACACAGATAGGTCCTATAATTAGAGAGATTATTTGTCACTCTAAAGAATCAACTTAAATTTGTCAGTGAGTCTAACTTCAGTTTTTTTAGATGAACCTCCAAAGTACACATTTCACAGTTATGATCTCAACACCCCAGTTGTACACTTTGTTGAGAACTGCGCACGTATTGACATCCTCAAAATACCCTCCTGTTAGAAAAATGTAGCAGTGTGATTTAGCAGTGAATGTAAACTCTACTTCCTCTTAAGATGCTCATGATTAGTTTGACATCTGGGAAATTGTTCTTTAATATGAATAGAGGAGTTTTATATCCTTTTATATAAGATAGCTATTTAGATGTTTTGGAAACCTTTTAAATTATTACACTTTTTCATGTCATCTTGACAGAAAAATGGCTATCTACATGAAGGAAAGTAAAAAAAGGGATTCATGTACCTGTTAGTTAGATTCCATTGCAGCACACATATTTCTTGCCCGTGGACTCGATAATCTGTGGGTTGGCTGAGATCAGCTAGGCTTGGATTTGGGGTTGTTCCATGTATCTCTCATTCTGAAACGGAGGTGAAAGGCATTGCAGTCATTGGGGGCGTGCTCTTTTCATGGTGGATAGCAGGAAGGCAAGAGGAGCCAGTGGAAATACCTGATGCCTTTCAAAGTCTCTACTTGACATTTCACCATTTCATATCTGCCCATATTGCTTTACTCATGTGAGCAACACCAGAGTCAATGGGGGTAGAGGTGTATAGTCCTCCTCTAGAGGCAGTTCTTATAGTCTCTTTGATATGTAATTGTATCATCGGGAGAAAATGGAATAGGAGGGATCAGAATCCATTCATTCACATTAGCTAACACCACATATGATGGTGGCCTCTACAGAGATGAAAGACCTAAAGTTGAAAGGTAAAAGTATAAAGTTAATAGAAGAAAATCTAGAAGACTACCTAGGGTAGTAGAACTTCTTTAAAAAAAAGTAAAAGTACAAACCAAAAGAAAGAAAAGTAATAAATCTGACTATATCAAGAAAATTTTTAATGAAAGGCACCATGTGTCAAGTTAATAAACAGATAATAGATTGGGGGCATATATTTCTGACACTTAATATCAACTAAGAATCAATACCTAGAGTATGAGAAATTCTTCTGTAAAGAGCAATTCTGATACAATTAAGTGTGAAAGATATGAGATGGAATTTTCAAAAAATTAAAACCAAAAAGCTACCAAGCATGCATAAGGGGAAGTCATAGAATCATTAGTGATCATAAATATGTAAATTAAAGCAAGAATATCACTTTAGAGCCATTAGCGCACTAAATACTAAGAACACAATAATGTAATAGGAACCTTCACGCACATCTAATGGAGTGTAGATTGTTGTGGACATTTGGAAAGTAATCTAGTACCAGTGAGTCAGTTTGTAGACACATACCCTGTGATAAATCTGTTCTTTTACCAGGTATATAGTCCGAATCAATCCTCATATAAAGTCAAAAAGGGACATGTAAAAGGTTGTTCTTGGTTGTGGACTAAGAAATATTGTGTTTGTTCTTGGTTGAGGACTAAGTTGAGGTAAGTGAGACAACTCAGGTGCAGATTTTAAGGAGGCACTCACTCTAAAGGTCATGTAAAACATGAGTACAGGATAGCACACTCACCCTGAGAGTAAGTGCCTCCTTAAGTGTTGTGCCCCATCTGCCTCACTTGCCTCACCCTACTATCAGCTCAACTGGTAAACTGGAGTCAGATTAAGTGTCTGTCACATGGAGAGTGGATAGATGACATGAAATAAATGCACAGGAAGGAGAATTACACATCATTTAGAAAGAATGGATGAAAGATGAATATAGTTGTAGGAGTGAGTTTTAAGTTGTTTAATTAAAAAAAAACATTATTGTCTGTTCATCATTTTGAAAGTGAACACATCAAATGGCATTTTATTTACTTAAGAAGCAAATATTAAAACAAAGCCAAAATAAAAATATTTTGATAAATATACTAAGAGGAAAATTAAATAGTACAGCCTATTTAAAAATGTTCATAAAGCAATGTACTTAAAATTGATCAAGTGAAAACATATATTTTTACAATCTCAAAATCAAAATCATTTTATGTATCAGAAATTTTTCAGTATGTGGGGAAAAGGTTTATATTGTTCAATGAAACCTTAGCATATACTTTTTGACTCTCCCCATAATAACTGGCATATCTATTTCTCAAGCCAATTTAAATCTAAAATGTAAAACTGACTTTGATGTGACAGCTCACTATGATCTATTTCACCCAAAAACTTTGCTGAGTTTTTGGTATAGACTCTCTATATCTGCAAGTTATGAATGGTTTAAAATATAAAAATAGGGCTTCCCTGGTGGCGCAGAGGTTGAGAGTCCGCTTGCCGATGCAGGGAACATGTTACAAATTTAAGAAAAATGTGGATGGTTTGAAGACTTTTTAGCAGAATTATGAGTTAAAATTCATTGTTGTGGTCCACTCTAAATCTGACTTTTTAATAGCTTTATGAACTATCATACCCTAGATAAGAATAGTAACTGAAGATGGTAGATTTTAGTATGGCTGAGGACTGCCAGATATCCACGAAGGGATACTGGGTATCTGGAAGAGATCCCTGGTGGTCCAAAAACAAAATCTGTTCTTGCATCTGCTCCAATCCAGCTTTCTGACTGTCTCTCCTTTCTTCAGTATTTTCACATTCTTCTGTGCCGTCATTTATAAAATATATCTGTTAATTAAATGTGTTCTATGTCTCTGGGGAATTGATAACTTGATTTGAAAGCACTTTAAAAAATAAAGTTCAGGGGTTTCCTTGGTGGCGCAGTGGTTGAGAGTTCGCCTGCCAATGCAGGGGACATGGGTTTGTGCCCCGGTCTGGGAGTATCCCACATGCCGGGGAGCGGCTGGGAACGTGAGCCATGGCCGCTGAGCCTGCGCGTTCAGAGCCTGTACTCCACAACGGGAGAGGCCACAACAGTGAGAGGCCCGCGTACCCCTCCAAAAAAAATTTAAAAATAAAGTTCAGGCCCCCAAATGGCAGCCAGCTGCTACCAGAATTTTCTCAAACTCTGTGAGGAATGGCCAGTGGACGAGACCAAATGAGGCCGGGACTTGGGCGCTTATCAGTGGGAGCGGGTAGTGCATGCCTTTCGGGAGGGAGAGAACACCCAGATTGCAGAGCCTGAAGCCTGTGATCAGTTGTACGAGAGCTTAGTACTTCTCCATTCAAACTACTACAAACACAAGTACCCTCGTCCCAGAGACACAAGCTTCAGTGCCCTGTCCCTGGAAGAATACAAACTGGTCCTGTCCACAGATACCTTGGAAGAGTTTAAGGAGATGAATAAAGGCGTGTGGAAGGAACTGCAGGAGAAGTTTGCCCCCAAGGATCCTGAGGAGAAACATAAGGCCTGGGCTAGGGCCTTATCGCGACCGCATTACCTAAGCGTGAAGTAGTGTACATTGTCATCATCAGTACAATGCCCTGATTTCTCCATCAAAAAAAAAAAATTTCATATACCTATAATAATTCTTTTAACCTTTTTATTTTATATTGGAGTATAGTTGATTAAGAATGTGATAGTTTCAGGTGCACAGAAAAGTGACTCAGCCATACATACACATGTATGCATTCTCATATACCTATATATAATGATACTGAGTGTTGAAATAATTATTTTTGGAATATGTTTTAAAATGATGGGAGGGAGACGCAAGAGGGAGGAGATATGGGGATATATGTTTATGTATAGCTGATTCACTTTGTTATAAAGCAGAAACTAACACACCATTGTAAAGCAATTATACTCCAATAAATATGTTTTAAAAAAATGGAACCGTAACAGTAACAGAAAATTCAGTAAGTCTGAATTTTCTTATATAAGAGGTACTTTTTCTCACCATGAGTTTATTTTTCAGCCCTATTTAATTTGGAAACTGGCCTATTTGAATACCTAGAGCGGAAACTTCCTCACCCAGCAGTTAAAGGGCATAATGTCAGATTTTAAACTTTGTTTTCCACGTAGGACAGCAAACTGTTACCTCCTTGTATAGGTGCTTTTAATTACAGACTAGATTGGTCAATGGGATAGTGCCACCCAAACGATATATATAAAATGACCAAGATTTAGAGACATCAGGTATTACCGTGTGCAGAATAATAGCAAGATGGGTGTCACATTCACCTCCTTTTCCTTGTACATAGATTACATGTTCATTAGTTTATAGACATCATGATAGTAATCTAATTTGGGACAAACAGAATAGATTTCATGCCAGGTTTGTATTTGGGAAGCCACAGGGTTGGTGCAATGCTGCTTCCTGGGGGATCTACAGAGAAGACTGACCCAACCTGGGGACAAGGGGATATCTTTCTCACCTTGTAATTCTCCCCTTCAAGAGGTGCAAGACTCATAAATGTGAGGAAAAGAACTATCAAGGATAGTTCTTTAGTATCTTTAGTATCAGAGTAAGGCTAGTCTTTTCCCTGTTGCGAATACTATTATTATAACCACTACTAGTACTATTATTTATTAAATACTTATTTTTAAAAAGGTTTATGTGGATAATGTTATATATATAAAGATTATGTGTATTATAATATTATTTCTCTTTTAAATAAGAGAAAAATTAAGCTTGGAGAGGTGAGGTGATTTACTCAAAGTCATACTTTCAGGGTTAAAAGAGAACCTCCTAGAGAAATGGAAATAAAAACAATAATAAACAAATGGGACCTAATGAAACTTCAAAGCTTTTGCACAGCAAAGGAAACCATAAACAAGACCAAAAGACAACCCTCAGAATGGGAGAAAATATTTGCAAATGAAGTAACTGACAAAGGAATAATCTCCAAAATTTATAAGCAGCTCATGCAGCTCAATAACAAAAAAAACACAACCCAATACAAAAATGGGCAGAAGACCTAAATAGACATTTCCCCAAAGAAGATATACAGACTGCCAACAAACACATGAAAGAATGCTCAACATCACTAATCATTAGAGAAATGCAAATCAATGAGATACAATGAGATATCATCTCACACCAGTCAGAATGGCCATCATCAAAAAATCTAGAAACATACCATTGTAAAGCAATTATACTCCAATAAAGATGTAAAAAAAAAAAACGCATTCTGAATCCACATTCTTGGTAAATTAAAAAGACAAGGCTATTAGCACTTTAAACTTTTTATTTAAAGCTTTTTTTATTTCACCAAAAATAATCTAGTTGTTTCATAATATTGTCCCTGATATAAACCAGATACTAGAAACTACCATGCATTACCTCCATGTATATACTATACACATTTTCCATTCAAGTTGTACCACAACTCATGATTTATATTTTGGTTGGTGATGCTTTTAATTCATGAAATGTTTTCTTACTGGAAGCTACAATTTTAAGAGGCATAGGCAATCATATGACTAATCATCATAGATGTCACTCCTATTATTTATGTCACATTAGATAAGTATATGCATTTTATTTTATACTCCAACACCAAGAAAAAATGGATGAATTAACTGTATAAGGAGCTGATACTTTATTTAAAATTGATAGAGAATAATGTGTTGCTTTTCTCTACTAGGTGAAAGTTCAAAATTATTTAGATGCACTCATTTGTAAATTAAGGTTAATTAACTGCATTCATTAAAGCTATACTTATCTACAATGATTCTGACTTGATTATGAATATTATGATTGAGTTATAGTTATGCAAATGCCACTGAAACTTATTGTCATGTGTTACTTAAGTCATAACCTCATAGTTATAAGTTACTCAAAATATATTTTCTTGTAAAAATATGATGTCATGTCTAATATCTGTAGATATTTATATATGTATATATTTATATATAGTCTATGACTAAAACCTAGTAATTTCTCTAATAACAACTAAATAACTAATAATACCCTTCAAGAGAATGAGTACTTGAGTTTCATGGGGGTTCAGTGTTCTCTGAATGAAGTTATATAAAATAATACAAGACAGTGTGTACCATCTATTTAGTCTATAGTCTGTACCAGATTCAGTGGCAAGCACCTTACTTGCACCATGTCTTTTTATCTTCTCAAGAGCTCCATGAATCCAAGTAATTTTTTTTTTTTTTTTTTGCGGTACACGGGCCTCTCACTGTTGTGGCCTCTCCCGTGGCGGAGCACAGGCTCTGGACGCGCAGGCTCAGCGGCCATGGCTCACGGGCCCAGCCGCTCTGCGGCATGTGGGATCTTCCCGGACCGGGGCACGAACCCATGTCCCCTGCATTGGCAGGCGGACTTTTAACCACTGCACCACCAGGGAAACCCTAAGTAATTTTTAATGCGGATTTCTATGGGCAAGTTCCATTCTAGACACTGGGGAAGCAGCACTGAACCAACAGACATCTCTGCCCTAGTAGAGCTCACATTCTAGATGAGGAGAAAGATAAGAGACAAAATAAGTAAAATATATAAATAAAACAATTGTAATATTTGTTTTAAGCAGAAGAAGGAAGTAGAGAATTAGGAATAGGAAGTGTCATGGAGAAGGGACATAATTTTAAGAAGGGTTCAAGGAAATTCTCATGAAGAGGTAACACATGACTGAAGACCCAAAGAAAAACAGAATGAAAGCCAAATACTTATCTGTCAAAGAGCTTTCCAAGCATTAGAGAGAAAATGCAAAGCTCCTAAGATCAGACTTTGTCAGCTGTGATGGAGCCCAATGAGTGGGAGAGTGGTGTGAGATGAAGTTAGAGAGGTAACCTGCTCCAAATCACATGGTACAGGTGATAAAACAGCAAAGCAAGGACTTCAACTATAAGAGATAAATGACAGGCAATCAATAAGTTAGATAGATTAATGAATAAATGGATTGATGCGTGAATGAACAGGTAACTGATAGATAAGTAGACAAATTGATTAATAACTAGATACCCAGTTTCTTATTCCTTTAAGAACACTGTTCAGTTTGTCTAAAGCAATGGATACTCATTAAAGGAGAAAGAAACTGAGTAACTATTTATATGGCTGCCCAATATTACACAAACTGTCAGCATAAGAGTTAGATACAGAATTGAATGCACTAGAGAACCTCTAGAATCATTAGAAAGTTAAGAAATATCCTTGAATTTTGTCCTTCCAAAACAAGAATAAACATTTTGCATAACACTTTCATGTTATACTCTAACCACCACAGCCTACTTTAAAGCACACATAGGGTTAATATTTATGCTCTGGCAGCCTCTTACTGTAGATCTGATCCCTTCATACAGTTCTGGAATCTTTGAATCTTTGCCTTGATAAAGAACTAAGCCTCTGTAACAGGTTGTTCTGTGTTGGTACTGCTCACGCTTTATAAATGGAGAAGTCAGAGCGATGAGCAGCAAGACGCAAGACAGAGGGGAAAACAGGACAAGCTTAGTGGTTGGGAAAATCTGGCCAAGTGGATGAGAAAGATGGCAATCTGCTCTGCAGTTACCAAAGAAAGTGTTTTTTTTTTTTTATCATAATAAACTCTGTTGAGCAGTTATTTTAGTGGTTATTTTAATACCCTGAAAGAACTAGTATGCTAACTTTTTTCCAAGGGTAAGTAATTTACAGAGAGAATTTGCTGATTAGATCTTCTGAACTGTAAAGGTTCTCTATATTTTGTGATGCCAGAGGTGAACAAATCAGGTACTCACCTCGTCAAAGGAGAGCATACACCATGGAGGAACGTGGAATTTCTTATAAGAGGGTGCTAAAAAGAATCTGCGATGGGATTTAAATTCTGGTTGGGTGATTTGGGAAAGGGTGTAAGGAAGAGACGGCTCTCAGGAATGAACACTGTCAGAAAGCAGGGGCAGTGCTATGGGTAAAGAAGTAGAAGGTACTCGTTTAGTGTCTGAACAAGGAGAGTGTTTTCTTGTGGGTGGTGGAGTTACCATGTTTTTCTTTGTTCTTAGACAAAATTATGAAGTGGCCTTGCTGTTTTTCATGATTGTGTCTCAGAGTGACCGTGTCTGAAATTGGTATATTGTGAAATTGCTTATCAAATGGGAGAATAAATGGCTTAGATGTGACCGTCAGACCAGCTTCTGAATGTCAGGGGCTTCTCTCTCTCTCTCTTTTTCATATATTTCTCAGAACTTTTTAAGCAAGGAAAATTAGCTTACCTATTGCAGACATATATAATTTTGATAAACTATGGAAATTATATGCAGAGTCTAAAAATATCCCACTCCATGAATATACAGAAAGAATAAAGATTAGTCAGCATAGTATTAAATTATTTAATATAATCCTAAACAATTTTTAACTTTGAATATATCATTTTCAGAAGCTGTTGTTTCCTCTAGTGGCCAAAAAATAATTTCTAGTAATAAAAACTCCTTCAAATCTTGGAAATATATGCCATAACAGCCTGTTCACAAACTAGCAAGTTCAGCAAAATCAATATTTACATATATATATATTTTAAAAACCTAACAGAATATAATTTTTAGTGAATGTACTATTTATTAATAATATGAAATATTCTGTACAATATAAAATACACTTGATTATTTGTCATTTCACTCATATTCTTTGCAGTTCACTATCTTCAGAGATTTAAATGACTAAGAATTTTTCTACATCTTTTTATCAGAGGCAATATTTTTCTCAGTTTTCCTTATTTCTTCTTCTGAACCTATCTTTTGCCACATTAACTTTTTAAAAATAGACTTTATTTTTTGGAATGGCTTTAGATTTGCAGCAACACTGAGAAAATAGTAAAGAGAGTTTCTATTTACCCCACACCCAGTTTCCCCTAATAACATCTTACATTAGTATGGTACACTTGTTATAATTAATGATCAAATATAATTGTTTTCTTTCTTTGTAATTTATCCTTCCTCCACCCCCTTTCCCCTTTGGTAACCATAAGTTTGTTTTCTATGTCTGTGAGTCTGTTTCTGTTTTGTAAATAAGTTCATTTGTGTGTTATTTTAGATTCTACATATAAGTGATAACATATGGTATTTGTCTTTCTCTTTCTGACTTAGTATGATAATCTCTAAGTCCATCCATTGCTGCAAATGGCATTATTTCATTCTTTTTTTATGGCTGAGTAATATTTCATTGTATATATGTACCACATCTCCTTTATCCATTCCTCTGTCGATGGGCATTTAGGTTGCTTCCATGTCTTGGCTACTGTAAATAGTGTTGCAATGAACACTGGGGTGCAGGTATCATTTCAAATTATAGTTTTGTCCAGATATATGCCCAGGAGTAGGATTGCTGGATCATATGGTAATTCTATTTTTGGTTTTCTGAGGAACCTCCATACTGTTTTCCATAGTGGCTGTACCAATTTACATTCCCATCAACAGTATAACAGGGTTCCCTTTTGTCCACACCCTCTTCAGCATTTGTTACTTGTAGACTTTTACTGATGGCCATTCTGACTGGTGTGAGGTGATACCTCATTATAGATTTGATTTGCATTTCTCTAATAATTAGTGATGTTGAACAGGTCAGAAATGTCTAAGAGAAATGTCTATTTAGGTCTTCTGCCCATTTTTGATTGGGTTTTATTTTTTGTTATTGAGCTGTATGAGCTGTTTTCAAATATAATTCTTATTATTAAAGTTGCAGTTTATTCATACTTCCTTATTATTTTTCACCCAGTATCCTTCATCTATTCCAGGATCCCATCTAGGATATGATTTTACATTTAGTCATATCTCCTTAGGCTCCTCTTGCCTGTGACATTTTCTCTGATTTTTCTTATTTTTTTTTTTGGATAGACTTGACAGTTTTGAGCACTTTTCAGGTATTTTGGATGATACTGATCTGTTGGAATTTTCTAATATTTTCCTCTTGAGTAGACTGGGCTTGGGCTTTAGGGAGGAATACCACAGAGGTAAATTGACATCTTCATCATATCATACCAAGGATATGCATTATTAACATGATTTATCATTGGTGATGTTAATCATCATCTCTCTAAGGTAGTATTTGTCAAGTTTATCCACTGCATATTCCCACCCAAACTTTTTTATACTCCATATTTCAGTCTTTGGAAGAAAAAACACTATGCATAGCCCCGTCTTAGGAAATGGAATTATGCTTTTCCTCCTGAGGGCACAGTATCTATATAAATTGTTTGGAAATCTTTTGCATAGCAGATTTGTCTCTTCTCCTACTCTTCTTTAAGTATTCAACCATTCTTTTACATCAGTATGAATTCATGACTATTTTATACTTAGGGTTATAATCTAATGCTACTTTATTGGTTTTCTTGCTTAAATTGTTTCAGCTTTGGCCATTGGGAGCTTTCAGCTGGCTTCTTTGTTTCTTTAACTTATGCCCATCAATGTGTGTGTATTTACGTATATGTGTGTGTGCTTTTTTTGTACATCCTTATTTTCTGGCAATACAAGATGCTCCAGGTTCAGCTTGCATATCTCCTACCCAGGTTTATAATCAGTCATTTTCCCAAAAAATCTCTGGTTCCTTTTATTGGAGAAAGGTATTAGAAATCAAGGTCTGGGTGTTGGGTGTGCTCATTGCTGCTGGGTTATTTCTTCTAGACTCTCTCAGCTGAAATAGCAAGAAAATATGTCTGTATAGCAACACATGTACATGCGCACGGCCATAAATAGCTGTATATCTATCCCTCATTATTCATATATGGTACATATATTGATATCTTCAACTCAAGATTATTACCATATCAGTCAGTCTAGGCTATTTCTTTTGCTATTGTAAATACTCCAACAGTGAGAAATCAGGTTCCTGTTATCCACAATTCATTTAATTTCTCAGTTTCAGTATACATGCATGACAGTGTCAGACTTTTAAACTCATACTGCCACAGGACAAAACTTTATGAATTAGAGTACAGTGTTCATGTTCAGTTCCTTTTGTCTTTAGTCTTACAGAAGCCACTCATACCTAAAAAAGTTACTAAGGTCAGCACCTTTATGTCCCAGCTATTTTCAGTAATGCTGTTCAATATGTTTCTAATATGGATACTTTTGTCACAGTCTGTATTCCATTTTCAGATCCTTTGTTGTCTTAAATGATGATTTTTGAACTTGCATACATTAAGGTTTGGCTTTTATGTTGTAACTTTTTTTTTTACATCTTTATTGGAGTATAATTGCTTTATAATGGTGTGTTAGTTTCTGCTTTATAACAAAGTGAATCAGTTATACATATACATATGTTCCCATATCTCCTCCCTCCTGCATCTCCCTCCCTACGTTGTAACATTCTAAGGATTTTGACAAATGCAGAATATCATGTATCCACCATTACAGTATCATACATCACAGTTTCATCACCTGAAAAAAAAATTACCTATTCAACCCCTCCTTCATGCTCCCAAATCCCTGGCTCTGAACATTTTATCATTTCTATATTTGTTCTTTTCCAGAATGTCATATAATTGGAATCTCACAATATATAGCCTTTTCAGACTGACTTCTTTCACTTCAAAATGTGTTTAAGATTCCTCCATGTCCTTTCATTCCTTGATAACTCATTTCTTTTTATCACTGAATAGTATATGGATGTACCACCGTTTGTCTTTTTGCCTATTGAAGCATATTTTGGTTGCTTCCACTCGTGACAATAATGAATAGGGTTGCTATAAACCATCCTGTGCAGGTTTTAGTGTAGACTTAGGTTTTCAAGTAAATATGTAGAGGAGTGACTGCTGGATTATATGGTAAGACAGAGTTTAAATTTCTAAGAAACTGCCAAACTGTTTTCCAGAGTGGCTGTACCAGTTTGCATTCCCAACAACAATGAATGAGAATTCCTTTTTCTCTACATCCTTGCCAGAATTTGGTATTCTCAATTAAAAAACTTTTATCCATTCTAATAGGTGTGTAGTGTTCGGTCATTGTTGTTTTAATTTGCAGTTACGTAATGACAAATAATGTCAAACATTTGTCATGTGCTTATTTCTCATCCATTGTCTTCTTTGATGAGGTATTTATTTAGGTCTCAAATTTTTAATCATATTATTTTCTTATATTTGAATTCTAAGAGTTCTTTGTGTATTTTGGATAGAAGTTCTTTTCAGATACATATTTCCCAATTATTTTCTCCTCGTCTGTGGCCTGTCTTCCTCCTATCAGTATCTTCTGCAAAGTAGAAGAGTCTAACTTTTATAAAGTTCAGTTTCTCAGTTTTTTTCTTTCATGGATTATGCTTTTGGTGTTGCTCACATCATCATCTTTTTTTTAAAAACTGAGGTATAATTGACATACATTATAATAGTTTCAGGTGTACAACATAATTTGATATTTGTACATATTGTGAAATAATTGCCACAATGAGGCTAGTTAACATCCATCCCCATATATAGTTACCAAATGATTTCTTGTGATTAGAACTTTAGAGATCTACTACTCTCTTAGCAACTTTCAAGTATGTATGTATTAAAACAGTATTATTAACTTCAGTATCATGCTGAATGTTACATCCCCAGGACATTTATTTTATAACTGGAAGTTTGTATATTTGTTTTCCCCAGTCTGACTTATTTCACTTACCATAATGCCCTCAAGGTCATTTCATGTTGTCACAAAATGGCAAGATTTCATTTTTTCTTAAGGCTGAATCCATTTTGTGTGTGTGTAATACCCAGTGGGCATGGATTCACTGGGGCCATTATTATAAGTTTACCTCAAGGATAATTAAAATTTTAACTGGAGCTGAAATCTCAACTAAAAATTTTATGACAAATAAAATTTGAGTCTTACTAGCCCTTTAAGATTATAAGCCTTTAGTCATTTCAGTTTTAGTTTTAGGGTTTATGATGTTTGCATGAGAAAATTAGGGAGTGTGAAGATTCATGAAGTGACATTTACAAATTCTTCTTGGCATGACTAGTGTATTCTTTTTCTTTCCCACTGTCCCAGAGGTGACTTGACTTATCCTTCCTAGAACAGGCCCCCTCCTGGCACCTGTTTCTACCCAAACCCTTTAATCAGTGCTCAGCTCTAGGAATTCTTTATAAGGTCCTATCTAGAATAGTCTCAACGGTGCCACGACTGTTTCTTCCGACCGCATGGAGAGCAGTAATTGGGCAATATTCATGGAGAACGCAAAATGAAATCTGTGTGGCAGAAATATTCAGAGCTGCTGTGTATCTGTTTTATTTCCATTTGGTGCCAGTTTTTTGCAGCTACTTATAAAGAAAGATTCTTCTTTGTCAGTGTAGATTGCTAAAAGATCTACTTCCAAATAGCAAAACTAAAACTGTAAATGTGTTTCTGCAGTGGTGTGACCTGCTGTTATTAGTATATAACAAATAACTCCCATCCTGATGCCTAAAGACAAAGGCTCTCAAGGGTCTCACCCATTAATTGGAAGCTATTTATTGTATTCCCCAGCCACTTGACTTGCTATTGCTGCCATGGTTCAAAAGTGAATGGTTTTTAATATCTAGAACATTAATTTGAGTCAAATTATACATGCAGCAACATTTGTGCAGAAGGTAAGAATATAATTTAGGTCATAATGGAACACACGGTGAACGTCTGAAAACCGGTCAATTGTCCTTTGAAACAGAGGTACTTATTTCTATTTTTGAAATATTGGCAAGTTAAAAGTTTTCTGGCACTGTTTCCTTTTTCTTGTGATATGAATGCAGATGCTGTTAGAACTGAAAAATTTTTTTATTGTTGGTAGTGCTGCTACTGTTTGGTAAAGAAGGAACTTTGAAATTCTATATGGAGCCATTGGTAAAATGCACTTATAGAAAGATTCTAATGTTTGTATGTCAGAGCAATAGAAAATACAGTATTTCTATTTGAGTGACATTAGGAGTTTGCTGAGCTCCTTAATATGAGTCCTTTATAAATTCCTCTTGATAGGAAACACACTTTAGAATAAATGTATCACTTATTTATGAATATGTATATAGCAAAAAAAAAATCACTTATTTGAGGTCAGTTACCCAAATGGGTCTCCAAAGGCACTTTGTTTCTTGTTCGCTTCTTAATGTATTTTTGCATTTTGTGGCCGTGGTGTATAGCTGTTACACAGCTCTGGGAGGCAGAAATTGTGTATGTTTAATGACAGTTTTCAAGCAAATGGAAGTAGGATGACTTGATGAAGAGGTAGATATTTCACTTTACCTGGAGGCACCATTTGGGTTAGATATTTTTATTAAAAAATTCTCTTAATATATTAGTTGGATTCCTTTCATTGTATTTACATTCTTGAGATACATTAGTATTTTTTTTGACATTAAAAGGTATTTATTTTGTGTATTGCATTATTCATTTCTACAGGGCTTAGAAAGTTAGAGCAAAGGCTTAAGGCCTTTTCATAAAGAGAAATACCTTTGGATTTGCCTAAATTCTTTTTTTTTCTTCCACACACACACACACACACACACACTGTATTTTATTTTTACAAGAGATAAATAGACTGACACCAATCATTGTAAATGGATGACCACAACAAAAGCAACAATGATTGCAATTACCAATCACAAAACACACTCATACTATGCCATAATATTGACATTCAGTCCAGTAATCCTCCACGGTAACAGCTCCTTTACTTTGCAGTGAAAATTGATTTGTATATTTTTGCCTCTGAGTCCTTGTGGGATTTTTTTTTTATTCAAACAGAAAGTCACAAAAATTATAATCATCCTCATCAGTTCACTCAGTCCCATGTAATTAATTTTTTTCATCTTGATCGTTAGCACTTTTATGAGTTCATTAGTTTTCCATTAGAGTTCTGAAAATGCTTATTCATTCAGTTCAGCAGTGTAGTCAGTTACCAGAAACCTGTACTCGTCAGAGAATTTTCCATGAATTCCTTGAAGATGAAACCATTTTATAGGAACATATTTGCAAAAGCATCAGAGTACACCCAGAACTGTCTGTAAATGACAAAAGACTTAAAAATGACCACGGTTAAAGATTTGATGAAAGTACATAATAATGCAATTGACAAGGAAATTTAGTTATTTCTGAGATATACATTTTAAAGTAATAACTAGAATTATGACTTACAACATTATACCAGAACATATAAGATTTTTAGAAATTCCATGTAATGTCTGAAACATTTACATTAATATATTTCCATACAAATAACCCAAAGAAAGTTTAGTATTAGTTGTTTGTTTGCTTTTTTTATAATGCAGGCTCTTATTAGTCATCAATTTTATACGCATCAGTGTATTCATGTCAATCCCAATCACCCAATTCAGCACACCACCATCCCCACCAAACCGCGGTTTTCCCCCCTTGGTGTCCATATGTTTGTTGTCTACATCTGTGTCTCTACTTCTGCCCTGCAAACTGGTTCATCTGTACCATTCTTCTAGGTTCCACATACATGTCCATTTTTGGATTGGGTTGTTTGTTTCTTTAATATTCAGCTGCATGAGCTGTTTATATATTTTGGAGATAAATCCTTTGTCTGTTGATTCATTTGCAAATATTTTCTCCTATTCTGAGGGTTGACTTTTTATCTTGTTGATGGTTTCCTTTGCTGTGCAATATCTTTAAAGTTTCATTAGGTCCCATTTGTTTATTTATTTTTTTTATTTCCATTACTCTAGGAGGTGGATCACAATGTAATCTTGGTTGTAAGCTCTTCCCCTTCATCACTTTAAGTATATCATGCCACTCCCTTCTGGCTTGTAGAGTTTCTGCTGAGAAATCAGCTGGTAACCTTATGGGAGTTCCCTTGTATGTTATTTGTTGTTTTTCCCTTGCTGCTTTCAATAAGTTTTCTTTGTCTTTAATTTTTGCCAGTTTGATTCCTATGTGTCTCAGCATGTTTTTCCTTGGGTTTATCCTGTATGGGACTCTGCACTTCCTGGACTTGGGTGGCTCTTTCCTTTGCCATGTTAGGGAAGTTTTCGAAGAAGTTTCGATAATCTCTTCAAATATTTTCTTGGGTCCTTTATCTTCTCCTTCTGGGACCCGTATAATGCGAATGTTTTTGCATTTCATGTTGTCCCAGAGGTCACTCAGGCTGTCTTCATTTCTTTTCATTCTTTTTTCTTTAGTCTGTTCCACAGCAGTGAATTCCACCATTCTGTCCTCCAGGTCACTTGTCCATTCTTCTGCCTCAGTTATTCTGCTATTGATTCCTTCTAGTGCAGTTTTCATTTCAGTTATTGTATTGCTCATCTCTGGTTGTTTGTTCTTTAATTCTTCTAGGTCTTTGTTAAACATTTCTTGAATCTTCTCGATCTTTGCCTACATTCTTTTTCTGAGGTTCTGGACCATATTCAGTATCATTATTCTAAATTCTTTATCTGGAAGGTTGCCTATCTCCACTTCATTTAATTGTTTTTCTGGGGTTTTATCTTGTTCCTTCATCTGGTACATAGCCATCTGCCTTTTCATCTTGTCTATCTTTCTGTGAATGTGGTTTTTGTTCCACAGGCTGCAGGATTGTAGTTCTTCTTGCTTCTGCTGTCTGTCCTCTGGTGGATGAGGCCATCTAAGAGGCTTGTGCAAGTTTCCTGATGGGAGGGACTGGTGGTGGGTAGAGCTGACTGTTGCTCTGGTGAGCAGAGCTCAGTAAAACTTTAATCTACTTGACTGTTGATGGGTGTGGCTGGGTTCCCTCCCTGCTGGTCATTTGGCCTGAGGCAACCCAACACTAGAGCCTACCTGGGCTCTTTGTTGGGGCTAATGACAGACTCTGGGAGGGCTCACGCCAAGGAGTACGTCCAAGAACTTTTGTCACCAGCGTCCCTGTCCCCACGGTGAAACAGAGCCATGCCCTGCCTCTGCACGAGACCCTCCAACATTAGCAGGTAGGTCTGGTTCAGTCTCCCCTGGGGGCACTGCTCCTTCCCCTGGGTCCCGATGCACACACTACTTTGTGTGTGCCCTCCAAGAGTGGAATCTCTGTTTCCTCCAGTCCTATCGAAGTCCTGCAATCAATTCCCACTAGGCTTCAAAGTCTGAGTCTCTAGGAATTCCTCCTCTCGTTGCCGGCCCCCCAGGTTGGGAAGCCTGATGTGGGGCTCAGAACCTTCAATCCAGTGGGTGGACTTCTGTGGTATAAGTGTTTGCCAGTCTGTGAGTCACCCACCCACCAGTTATGGGGTTTGATTTTACTGTGATTGCGCCCCTCATACCGTCTCATTGTGGCTTCTCCTTTGTCTTTGGATGTGGGGTATCTCTTTTGGTCAGTTCCAGTGTCTTCCTGTCAATGACTGTCCAGCAGCTAGTTGTGATTCTGGTGTTCTCACAAGAGGGAGTGAGAGCACATCCTTCTACTCTGCCATCTTGGTTCCTCCTCGAGATACATTAGTTTTTGAATTCGTCATTATTACTAATAAACTGAAAGCTTTGAGAATATTGTCTTGTTTGCTCATTACCTGAAACTGGCATATCAACTTGCTTATGATAGTGAAACAAAAATATTGGCTAAACTTGAGTCAAAGTGAATTCAAATTGAAATTGCTAGGGCAGAGAAAGGAGGATATAAGAGTAGCTAAATCCTGTGTCCTTTCCAAAGCTACCTTGTTATTCCCTTTCCTACAGGGACTTCCGCAGAGGGAAGATTGCTACGTCTCAACAGTCACCAGCCAATTTTCACTCCTTGGAAGGAAGCAGAGGAAGATGTTTTTCACCACAGCAAGCTGTGCGACTCGACCATAGCCTGCCCCACTCTGGACTTGAAAGACCTCCCTTATTTAATGCATCAGGTAACTCAGGCCAGTGGTTCCTGGAATAAGCATTCCTCTGATAATGAGTTTCCTTTATCTGGTAGCTTTTCTTTTCTTTTTTTTAAGCAAAGTCTGTGGTTTTACATACTTATATATATTCAAATTACCTTAGTATTCAAATTACCTTAGTAGTCAAAATCTTAAGTATACGTGAGTCTTTCCACACTGTCTGGAAAGGATATTTTTGGATCAGAAATAAATAGGGACTTTCCCACAGCAGGAGTTTTCCTTGTGTAGGGAAAGTTTGTTTTCAATTCTAGCAACTCTGTGTGTTGTATTCTATACTCACATTTTACTCAGGCCAAAGTGCCTTTTGGTGGAGAACATTGCAGCAGATGGTGATTTTTTCAGCCTGATAAATGGCAATTTGGTACAGTCAGAACTTCTTATTTGTCTGTGGTGGAATAAAGGGTCCAGGTCTAATAGAATTCTCCTAAATTATTGGTCGAGACATTTCTGTTAGCTTCATTGCGCATTTCTCTTTGCCTGAGTTTAGGAATTAAGTCCATTTCCTGGGAACTGCTTAAGTTAGTAAGAAGTAGTGTTGCAGGAAGGGGGACCCCTTCCAGGGCCCGGGAGTGGGCTCTTTTCTAACACTCGGAAATGAATTGTCCGAGGAGGCACACATGCTGACAAAGCAAGAGACTTTATTGGGAAGGGGCACCCGGGTGGAGAGTAGGAGGGAAAGGGAACCCAGGAGAACTGCTCTGCCACATGGCTCGCAGTCTCAGGTTTTATGGTGATGGGATTAGTTTCCTGGTTGTCTCTGGCCAATCATTCTGACTCAGGGTCCTTCCTGGTGGCGTGGGCATCACTCAGCCAAGATGGGTTCCAGTGAGGAGGATTCTGGGAGGTTGGTAGGACATATGGACTGGCGTTCCCTTTTGACCTTTCCTGAATTCTAGTTGGTGGTGGCTTCTTAGTTCCATGTTCCTTACCAGGACCTCCTGTCATAAAACAACTCATGCAAATGGTTACCTGGCCAGGGTGGGCAGTTTCAGTCAGTGGTTCCCCTAAGAGTAGTACTTTTCAATCCGTTTTTTTGTTGTTGTTAATTTAAGATGGGCACAGACTTTGTATTTTGATAAAAATACATAGTTCCATTATATTCCTTTATACTCTGGTTGTATGTGAGGTTTTCTGTAACTTTTATTAATATGGTTCACCAATGACTTTCTCAAGTTGCAATTTTATGGTGTGTAGGAGATTGGCTTGCAATTGAGTTGTGGGTATCATACCTAGCATATTTAGTTGCCTTTTTTTCATGTCAACAAACCATTGCTCTCTCTCAAGAAAGACAATTTCCCATGGATCTGAATGACTGATTAGAACAACAGTCACAGGGATAACAAATGACGCAGTCCTATTTAATACTTTAGACTGCTCAATATAATTGGAAAAAATGTCTTAATTATAATATTTGCTTTTCAAATGCCAATTTGGGACATAAATATTGGTAACCATAGAGCCTCAAAATTATGTGATGAACCCAAAAGGCTTAATGACCCCAAGGGAAAAAGTGGTTTTATAACCACATAGAATCTAGTACAATGGATATCGTTTAGTGTATAATAGAGATTATTAAGGTTATTTGTGAAATAGGTACCTCCTCTCTGCCCTCACTTTTCTTCATTTTTGCATTTTCCCTCCTAACTAGCTGTGTGTGTGGAGTGGGTTGTCCCTGGATTCTGTGTAAACTGCTTTCAGTATGTCTGTACACAGGGAGGGGCTATTAATCTTAGGTAAATCCTAAATATCCTATGCTTTCTTCTTCTCAAACCTTAGCAAAAGAAAAGCAAAAACCAAAAAGAGCTGGAGAGCCATATTCTGCCTTGAATATGATCTGTATGTTTTCCAGCCCCCAAACATTCTCTCCATGATGCTTACCTGTTCTTCATGAGTGAGTAGTGAGTCACAGGTACAAAAACCTAAGAATAAATCACACTGGGAGAAGCTGGTCAAGGATCCCTGCATAATTACCATGTAGAATAAAAGCAATTCTTTCCATTTCTAGAAAATATTTCTTTAATTTCCTCCCTTATATTATGAGGTGATTGGGTGAATTAATCTGTAAATCCCTTTGGGAGCAAGCTTTCTAATTTTCTTTTAAGAACCTTTATTGTTATGTAAGAATATCTCATTAAGCTTTACCTTTCCTGGGGAGCAAGAAGGCAGCCAGTGATAATGAAATATTTGTAAAAGGTATGCTTTTTACCAATGAAAATAAAAAGGTGTTAAATACACTTTTAAATAAGCATTTTCTTAAAATCAGGAGTTGAGTGAGCATCTGCTCGATTTCCTTTCTAGAGCTTTTAATGGCAATATCTCCTCTTATAAGGAGGCAATATGAAATGCATTGACATTATTAAGCCTGCTAAAGCCTATTCCCAAATTCAGGACTTATCTGGTAAGCTGACTAAAGAACAATTTCCCTTTTGATTAGAGTCAGTTTTATAGAAATTTCTCATCTCTTTGTGTTTTAATATCTTGTGTGTATCATTTTTATTCAAGACTCTAAAGTAGGATGCTTTTTTGTAGCCTTCAGGCAGAGATATTATAAGCAAGATGAAGAGTGAAATCAAATTCTTGTTGTATATTAAAAGCCTAACCATGTTTGAAAATGCTTCATCACCCGAAATGGTGTTCTTGAACAAAACACCATAGTGGATGTTAAATTTGCATTCCTTTAAATTCTAATTTGTGATTTTCAAGTGAAATTATCTTTCTTGTCTTTCACATATAAACATGCTTTCCCCATTGTATATCAAGTACTTTTGCCATATACTCATAAAATATTGGTAAAAATTCAGGCAGTATGTATGGTTTTCTTTATCTCTTAGGATTATACCCCCTTTATAACTCTTAGAGTGTAACTTTTTAAAAATCAATTCAAGAAAAGGTTATAATGGATTTATAACTCTTTATAACTCTTACAGTGTAACTCTTTAAAAATCAATTCAAGAAAAGGTTATAATGGATTGCCAGTGATGTACATGAAAAGCCTGTTCCCTTCAGCACTGTCATTTTACTTCTCAAAAAGTCAATGTTACAGGATGGTGTATCTATATGTCTATATTAAAAACTTGGTAAGTACAGTTTAATAAATACACATAGCTATTAATCATTTCAGTGGTACTGTAAATGAGTATTGATGAAAGAACTTGTACTTTTGTGATGGTATGATTTTCTTTATAACTGGAATCAGACCATACGAATTTTCTATGAATTGTATTTTGAAAAAATATGACTTGGAGAATTTTGTCATCTATATGAATCTATTTAATTATAGTCTATTTTTAACCGTGTACTATATTTTTGTACCACAATTTAATGAACAATTCTGTGAGTGGATGTTTAGTCAATCTCCAAGGTTTTTAAAAAAAATATGGAATGTATTATTCTTTGTGTGCAGACTTTCCAAGATATCTTAAGGAAGCATTTCTGAGTTTAAAATTATATGCATTTTAAACATAAATATATATTGTGATAGTGTTTTCCAAAAATGTTGCACCAGTGTTCATGAGCATTTTCCAATTTGACCGATTCTGATCAGATATATCAAATGTATCTATTTTTCTTCATTTTGTAGTGTGGTGGAAGAAATAAATAAATTCATTTGATTTTACTCTTCAGATCACATTTGAGATTAATTTTTATGTACTCTTTTGTGATTTGTCTGTTCCTAGTTTTTTTAAATTAATTTGTTTAATATTATGTAATCAAATGCATTAGTCTGTTCCTTTATGATTCCTTCATCTTGTAGCTTTTTAAATGGATCTTCCTTATAAGCATATTTTCTTTTGCAATATTTTTGAAGTTTTATATTTTACACTTAGAATCTGAAATTTATTTAGGTAATAAAAGGTAGATTTTGAAACCACTACTTTGGTCTATGATCCACTTAAAGTTAATTTGTTTTTGGTGTGAAATAAGGGTTAAGCTTTTTCTTCTTCTTCTTTTTTTCATGTGGGTATCCATTTTTTCCAGCACTATTTATTGAAAATATTTATTTTTCTTTTTCCACTGGCAACTGTGTCAAAAAAGGAGCAAAACAAGGAGGAGGAAGAGAACAATAAGATGCCTGTGGGGAGGATGGCCCTGGGTACTGGAAAAGGGATGAGCCTGTTCTGTAGTGAGCACACAAATGTGCACGTGTAAAAAAAAAGCAAAGAACTAAACACACACACACAAAATACCTTTAAAACTGGTGAAACGTGAATCAAGTAAGTAGATTGTATCAATGTGACTATTCTGGCTATGATATTATACTGTACTTATACAATACATTTCTAGTTCAGGAAACTGGGCAGTACTATGTGGGATCTTTCTGTGTTAGTTCCTACAACTACACGTGAGTCTACAATTTTCACAAAATAGAATGTCCAAATTATTTGTGAAAACATTCTAAAAGAAAGGTTAATATTTGTCACAAAAGTAACTTTAGAGATTCCTAAATCCTTGAAATGAAATTCAGGGATTATATGAATAAAATATGGGTTTATCAATGACCATAACAGTGAGAGTAGAGTGAAACAAATTTTTCAAATCAAGACCTATTAAATAAACAGGTAACAATTAGAGGAGGAACTGTTACTAATCTTCGCAATGATCTCATTTGCTAGAGTAACCTTTTTCATCTCTGAAGAATGACCCAAAAGGTACAGTAGAGGGTGAAGGTCAGCAGGAGTTAGTTAAGACTTTCATAAAGCAGGCTAATGACCAGTTAAATTCCATAAGAGGAGATACTTACTCCACATCTCCATGCAGCATTGGTTTGATTATTAGACCCTGCAGTCAATTAGTTCAAAACACCTATTCAGTAAAAAGCTATTAAACCAGTTGTGCACATAAATGGGATGGATAAAAAATTCAGTTGCCACAAAAAGTAATGACATGATTAATTAGGGTTCTATTTCCATTTCAGTTATTGAAACTTATCGTTTTGAGCAAAATCTTCTGTCTTCAGGAAGTTTATAAGATGCCTGGAAAAATGATAGTACAACCAGTTTCCATGAGAAATTTTAAAAAATAGGCATATCACCATATCCATGAAAATGCTCCAGGAAGGTAGATTACCATTCAGACAAGACCAAAGATGAAGTGAAGATAGTAGGTTCTCTCTTTCTGATTGTGTTCAGTCACAGATGTAAAATGTTTAATCATAACAGTAATATAAATTTGGCCTGGAATAATTCTAAATTGTTTTAAACATGTAGATTGTATCAAAAAAGGTCCTTCTTAATTGTATTTTTAAAAGGGAGAACTTTACAGCTGGATGGACTCAGCAATAATCTATTAACTCTAGCCCCAAACTACATTTGAAAAAGAGGCATAGATATATTAGTGTTGCAGTTCAGACTACAACCCCCTCCCTTTTTTATAAATTATGCTATACTTTACTTTGCAGAATGCTATTACTTCATTTGGTTTTTAGGACATTCCTGGGAAATAGTCAAAGGAAGCATTCTGACTCCTATTTATATTGTTTAGGAAAAGGAAACTCAGAATTAGTGACTACAGAATGTGTCACAGTGGTACTAGCAGAGCCAGAGCTTGGATCCAGCATTTTTTCCATGTACAATACTCTAGGGTAGTACCTTGTTTTCCTATAATAAGCAGTGCCATTATTATGCCTCTTGTAGTTGGCAGAATAATGGTTCCCCAAAACATGTCCATTTCTAATCTTTAGCATCTGTGGATATGTTATCTTACATGGCAAAAAAGATTTTGTAAATTTGATTACATTCAGGATCCTGAGATGGGATATTATTCAGCATTATCTGAATAGGTTCAGTATAAGCACAGGGGTTCTTTTAAGAAAAAAGGGAGGCAGAAGAGTCAGAATCGTAGGAGATGTGATTAATGGAAGCAGAGATCTGAGTGATGTGGGGCTGGGAGCCAAGGAATGCAGGTGGCCTCTAGAATTTGGATAAGGCAAGAAAAACAGACTGTTTCCTAGAGCCTTCAGAATGAACACTTTGATTTGAACCCAGTACAGCCCAGTTCAGACTTCTGACCTCCAGATTTGAGAGTAAATTTGTATTGTTTTAGTCACTAAATTTATAATAATTCATTATAACAGCAATAGGACACTATTACAAAATTCTTGAGATAATGCTTCTTGTAAATAAATACCTCAATAATTTTGCTCTCTATATAATATTTTGATGAGAAATTTGTCTCAATAGAAAACCATGAAAAAAATCAAAACTAATACTTTCATCTTGATTTGTGTTTTTCTTTCTCTTGGCTTCTTTCATTTCTTAAATCAAACCTGTTTTTCCCCCATTAATCATACCTAAGAAATGTATTTTCCATGTTCTTAATACCCTTCCAGTTTTTAAAATTATTTCTGGGTAATTTTATAAAAAGGGAGGATTATCCTTTCATCATAGTATGACAGGTTACTGAATTGTGTGTTGTTACAACTTCCTATCAGCAGATGCCAGTATGGCACGGTATGCTAAGAACCTTAATCCTGGGTTCACTATAACGTGAGATGTGAGTATTAATTTTATATAGTCACACTCACATGTATAAAAACATTGCTTTATTTTAAATTACTAAGATTTGTTTTCTTATGGGCCTCCATTATATTTTGTCTAGGCATTAGTCAAGTGGCACTAATTCTGGTCATATCTGTTAAAAGACTATTAATACAAGGTTTGTTAACCATGAATTTGTGTCACACCCCCTTTGCTCCTGACATGGCATGGAAGTGCCAGGAATGTTTATGCAGTGTCCTGGATTCAAAGATGTCTGAGGTCGACATCAGTTGAATTATAAAGAGCAACTCACTGTAAAATGTTAAAGGACTGTATAGTAATTCCTGGAGTGCAGGATCTTTATTGAACTTATCCTGTCCCAACATGAAGCACTATATGTTTGCTGGGAAAATAAATGGTTGTATAAATGGACCATGGTACAACTCTCTGTACTCTTCAATTCATATTCTATTATATTTTTTAAGTGAACATTTGTAGATTCTCCCTAAGGATTTGAGGAGGAATGAACATGAGATATTCAGTGTCCTCAGTAATTGAACATATTAATGCATTCTAAAGAGTAAAAAGCCCAAGTTCAGTTTTTTTCTTGTTCAGTCACCATGAAACTATGCTTGATTTCCTCTCAAGGCCATTTTTTAAAAAGTAGGTAGTATTTATTGGGTCACTCAGTTTTTCTGCTCTTAAAAAGTATTCAGCTATAAATTTGGACATAAATTATAATCCTTTAATTCACCCAGAAAGATGTGAGTGAAAAAAAACCCCAACTTTTATGGAAAAATATATTACTATCTTTATCTTGAATAGAAATTATATATAAGGAATAAAAAAGACAAAAATATTATCTTATTTGAAAAATATTTAAATTACCCTTCCTCCCATGCATAAACAAAATATATCTGGTAAGAAAATTTATTATTATATTTGGGTTTAATTCATCAGGCCATTTAATATACCAGCTGACATGGACTTGTAATATGTGCCAACTCAGCATTCATTCCTTATAAAAAATTACTGTATTGAGGTATGATTGATTTATTAAAAATTATACTTAAAATAGATAACCAGCAAGGACCTACTGTACAGCACAGGGAACTCTACTTAATATTCTGTAATAATCTAAACGGGAAAAGAATTTGGAAAAGAATTATTTTATATGTGTAACTGAATCACTTTGCTGTACACCTGATACTAACACAACATTGTAAATCAACTATACTCCAATATAAAAGAAAAATAAATTATACATACTTATGTATACAACTTTATGAATTTGGAGATAAGTATCCATTCATGAAACCATCACCACAATCTATGCTATAAGCATATTCATCACCTTCAAAAGTTGTCTTGTGTTATTATTTTTGTTGGTGTTTATGATAAGAACACTTAATATAAGATCTACCTTCTTAGAAAAATTTTAGGTATACAGTACAGTATTGTCAACTCTAGGAACTATGCTGTAAAGCAGATCTCTGGGACTTACTCATTTTGTCTACATGAACTCTTTGACTAATGCCTCTTCCTTTTCCTGAGGCAGTGTTTATTCTTAACCTATAGGCTGTGCACATCTTTCAAACATCTAGAGAACCCAGTGTTAAATTATATCTGTTTCATGCTGTTTACCTTCAGTTATCTTCTGTGCTTTTATGAGCTCATTGACTGCTCTAAATCAAATCACTTAAATATTCTTACAAATATCCACTTGCCTACTCATCCGGAACTCATTAATATTTATGTTGAGAGAATTATGAAACCTTTAGTTCATTGACATTATGATTTATAACACCTTGAGGCGTGACGGAAATTACAATAACTTAGTTGTTACCATAAAGCATTATATTTTCAATGCAAACTTCAACATTTTTGCAGTTAATACTTCGTCTTTTTTTTCCCTAAGTGATAGACTTTGTAAACTTTAGATGAATCAATATACAAAAATCCCTTGTTTCCTGAGAGCAAATCTCACTTTCATACCCCTAGATTAACAGGATTACATTTTAAAATTTTCAGTTAACCCCACATACATGGACTCATGTCAGTAATACTGATGATATGGCCAAGAGTATTAGTACTTTAGTATCAAGGCTACATAATATAATATTCACACTGGGGAAAAGATTTCCAAAGTTTAAAGTATACGGAAATTAAAATTATACTTTAAAAGGTGTTGCTCAGAGCTACCAAAAGGAAGAAACGCTAAAAATCACATAGTGTTAAGCAAATATAAGTCCAATAGCTAATGAGTGATCTTGGCATTCCAATTTGTGAAATTTTCAGTATATTCATAATAATGAGAAGTGATAATGCTGAAAGAGTCTCTCTAAATTGAACATGGTACAGGAATCCATGTGTTCTACAAAGCATAAAAATACCTATTGACTATATAATCCTTAATGTACATTTTTAAACTTACTAATTCACAGGTTCTTTTAATGCATATAGGTGATTAGGGAAAATGTTTATCAGGATAATGTGAGTTAAATAGATGCCTCTAAATATATCAAAAGCATGTTCTATGTCCAGGTCCACTCAAATTAAAGGTCTAAATTTACATTTTAATTTTCAAATGAGAACACAGCTCAGATAAATTTGATTACCTATTAAGTTGCACACTCCAAATGCCACATTATTCAACAATTTTAAAACCTAGTTATATACATAAATTTTACTCCTTCAAAGGATTTCTTTAAACATTTTCTAGCTCCAGTTTGAGTCGTATATGTATATGACATATTCTACATATTTATTCGTTTTATTAGAAAGTTTAAAAACATATATAGATCTACACTATGTAGTTTACCTAACCCATTTTGCAACCTCTCTTCTAGGAATATAATATGGAAAATAAGCAAGTCATTAAGTAAATATTTTAGTTGCAATTCAGACAAATGGAAATGTATGATTCAATAGGACGTGGAGGAGTTAGACATCAGCTATCAGAAGATAACATTTGTAAATATTTATGTACCCAACATAGAAGCCCCTACATGTATTAAGCAAATAACAACAAACCTAAAGGGAGAAATAGCAATGCAATACAATAATATTAGGGGACTTTAATACCTCATACATCAATGGATAAGTCATCTAGCCAAAAAAATAAGGAAACACAGCCTTTAACACACTAGACCAGGTAGACTAAACATACATACAGCACATTCCATCCAAAAGCACCAGAATACACATTCTTCACAAGTGCACATGGAACATTCTCCAGAATAAATCATATGTTAGGCTATGAAGCAAGCCTTAAAACATTTAAAAGGACTGAAATCATACCAAGCAACTCTTGTGACCACAATGTTGTGACACTAGAAATCAATTATAAGAAGAAGACTGGGAAATTCACAAATATGTAGAGATTAAACAACATGCTACTGAACAACCAATGGGTAAAAAAGAAATTTAAGGGGAAATCAAAAAATATCTTGAAACAAAAGAAAATTGGACACATACCAAAACCTATGGTATGAAGCAAAGTAGTTCTAAGAGAAAAGTTCATAGCAGTAAGTGCCTTCCTCAAGAAAAATCTCAAACAAGCTAACTTCACACCTCAAGGAATAAGAAAAAGAACAAATGAAGCCTAAAGTTAATAAAAGATAGAAACTAATAGAAATCAGAGCAGAAATAAATGAAATAGAGCTTAAAAAGACAAAACCCTAAACTTCAGGCTAGACCCACCAAAAAAAAAAAGCGGTGGCGGGGGGGAGAGATGACTCAAAATCAGAAGTGAAATCAGAGACATTACAATAGATACCACAGAAATATAAAGGCTCATAAGAGACCACAACAATTATACACCAACAAGTTGGGCAACCTAGAAGAAATGGATAAATTCCTCAGACATACAGCCTACCAAAACTAAGTCACGAAGTAATCTGAACAGATCAATTACTAGTAAGTAGACTGAATCAGTAATCAAAAACCTCCACAACAAATAAAAAAACAACAGTCCAGGATGAGATGGCTTCACTGGTGAATTTTACCAAACATTCAAAGAAGAATTAAATCTCTACTCTTCCAAAAATAAACAAGAAAAAATACCAGAAGGAACAGTGCCAAGCTCATTTTGTAAGAACACCATTATCCTGATACTAAGACCAGAGAAGGATGACACAAGAAAATTACAAGCTAATATCCATGATGAACACAGATGCAGAAAACCTCAACAAAATATTAGCAAATCAAATTCAGCAATACATTTAAAGGATAATACAATTTGATCAAGTGGGCTTTATTCCAGGGATGCAGGAATGATTCAACATCTGCAAAAAATCAATGTGGTGCACCACGTTAACAAAATAAAGGATAAAAAATTATATGATTATCTCAATACATATCAAAAAGGCGTTTGACAAAAGTCAGCATTCATTTGATAGAAATACTCAACAAAGTGGGCATAAAAGGAATGTACCTCAACACCATATATGACGAGTCCACAACTAACACCATACTTAATGGTAAAAAGCTAAAAGCTTTAAGATCAGAGACAAGACAAAAATGCCCACTCTCATCAATTTTATTCAATACAGTATTGGAAGTCCTAGCCAGAGTAATTAGATAAGTACAAGAAATAAAAGACATCCAGATTGAAAAGGAAGAGATAAAACTATCACTATTTGCACATGACATGGTATGCTATAGAGAAAACCCTAAAGACACCATGAAGAGACCATTAGAACTAATCAAAAATTGCAGGATACATAAAATATACAAGTATCTGCTTGCATTTCTATATGCTAATGATGAACTGTCAGAAAGAAATGAAGAAAACAATCCCATTTACAATCGCATCAATAAGAATAAAATTCCTAGGAATATATTTACCAGGGATGTGAAGTAACTGTTCTTTGAAAACTGTAAGACATTGATGAAAGAAATTGAAGAAAACACAAATAAATAGATATTCCACGCTTATGAATTGGAAGAATTAATACTGTTATTGTGTACATACTACCCAAAGCAATCTACAGATCAATGCAATCCCTATCAAAATTCCAGTGGCATTTTTTCAAAGACATAAACAATCCCCAAATTTGTACGGATCCACAAAGACCTCAAATAGAAAAAAGCAATCTTGAGAAAAAAGAAAAAAGCTTGAGGTATCATCCTCCCTGATTTCAAACTATATCACAGAGCAAGAGTAAGCAAAACAGTATGGTACCAGCACAAAAACAGAAGGATAGATCAACGGAACAGAATAGATAGCCGAGAAATAAACCCACACTTATGGGGTCAATTATTTTAGGAGAAAGGAGCCAAGAATATACAGTGGGGAAAAGACCATCTCTTCATTAAATGGTGTTCAAAACTGGGCAGCCACACGCAAAAGAATAAAATTGGACCACTATCTTATACCATACACAAAAATTAAAATGGTTTAAAGACTTGAATTTAAGACATGACACCTTAAAACATAGGTGTTAAGCTCCGTGACATCAGTATTAGTGATGATTTTTTTGGATTTGACACCAAAAGCAAAGGCAACAAAATAAAAAATATGGGAGACTACATCAAGCTAAAAACCTTCTGCACAGAAAAGGAAACCATCAGCAAAATGACAAATCAACATAAAGAATGGTATTAGCTCGGTGCTTTGTGACAGCCTGGAAGGGTGGGATGGGGAGAGTGGGAGGGAGGGAGACGCAAGAGGGAAGACATATGGGAACATATGTATATGTATAGCTGATTCACTTTGTTATAAAGCAGAAACTAACACACCATTGTAAAGCAATTATACCCCAATAAAGATGTTTAAAAAAAAAAAAAGAATGGGGGAAAATATTTGCAAATCATATAACTGATAAGGGGTTAATATACAAACTATATAAAAAACTCATATAACTCAATGGCCAAAAAGCAATCTGATTAAAAAAATGGGCAGAGGATCTGAATAGACACTTTTCAAAAGACATACCCATGGCCAACATGTACATGAAAAGGTGCTTAACATCATTAATCAGTAGGGAAATGCATTTCCAAATCACAATGAGATATCAATTTACACCTGTTAGAATGACTATCATCAAAAAGAGATGATGAGTGTTGATGGTATGGAGAAAGGAGAACCCTTAAGTACTGTTCATGGTAATGTAAATTGGTGCAGCCACTATGCAAAATTATGTGGAAGTTTCACAAAAAATTAAAAATAGAACCATATGATCCAGCAATTCCACTTCTTGGTATTTATGCAAAGAAAACAGGAACATTAACTCAAAAGGAGCATGTACCCTCATGTTCATTAAGGCATTATTTACAATAGCCATGACATGGAAACAACTTAAACATCCATCAACAGACAAATGGATAAAGAAAATGTGATTATATACATATATACACACACATTCATACATATATACACACAATGGAATATTATACAATCATAAAAAGGAATAAAATCTAGCTACTTGCTACATGTATGGACCTTAAGAGCATTATGCTAAATGAAATAAGCCAGACAGAGAAAGACAAATACCTTATGATCTCACTTACATGTGGAATCTTTAAAAAAAAATGAAACAAATTTTAAAAATCAAGCTCACAGATACAGAGGACAGATTGGTGGTTGTCAGAGGTGAAGAGTTGAGGGGGTGTGTGGCTGAAATGGATGAGGGGAGTCAAAGGGTACAAACTTCCACTTATAAACTACATAACAGGGATATAGTATACAACACAGTGACTATATTTAATAATACCATATTGTACATTTAAAAATAACTATAATAATACCATATTGTACATTTAAAAATAACTAGTAGAGTGGATGTTAACCAAACTTACTGCGGTAATCATTTGCTCTTATACAAATCATTACACTGTACCTCTAAAACTAACATGCTATGTCTACTATACCTCAAAAAAATGGTATTTGGGCAGGAAGCAAAAAAGAGGGAGATAGAGAAAACTCTGCTGTCTTTATTTTTTAAAAAATATTTTTTATTTATTTTTGGCTGTGCTGGGTCTTAGCTGCAGCACGTGGGATCTTTTTAAGAAGTCTGCACGATGTCTCTTTTTATAAGGACACTAACCCTCTCCTATCAGAGCCCCACCCTTATGACCTTATTTAATATTAATTACCTCCTTATAGGCCCGATTTTCATATATAGTCACACGGAGGGTTAAAGCTTCAAAATATAAATTTTAGGAGGACACAATTCAGTGCATAGCACTGGTTATGAAATTTTATGTTGGTCCTTATTTCATAACATTATTTTGTGGGATTGTTTATCTGTAAGTTTTATGTTTGTCCCCTTAAAGGTATTATTTTCTTCTTTATGTCTTTGAATATTTCCTTCTTTTTAAAAAAATATTACAAATATGTCAATTTTAGTTAATAGCAAATGCATAAATGTAAGATAGCATATAAATAAATGAGCAAGGAGGTGGGTGAACTTTATTTTTAAAAATTTTTATTGAGGTATGCTTGATGTACTTGAGGTATACTTGAGGTATACTTGATGATTATCTGTTTCAGGTATACAACATTGATTCACAAATTTTAAAGGTTATACTCCATTTATAATTTATAAAATATTGCCTACATTCCCTGTGCTGTACAATATATCCTTGTAGGTTATTTATTTTATACATAGTAGTTTGTACCTTTTAACCCCTTGCCCCTATTTGCCCCTCTCTGCTTCCCTTTCCCCCCTGGTAACCACTAGTTTGTCTCTGTGACACTTTTTTTTTAAAGATTGTTTTTTTGATGTAGACAATTTTTAAAGTCTTTATTGAATTTGTTACAATATTGCTTCTGTGTTATGTTTTGGTTTTTTTGGCCATGGGGCATGCGGAATCTTAACTCCCTGACCAGGGATAGAACCCGCACCCCCTGCATTAGAAGGTGAAATCTTAACCACTGGACTGCCAGGGAAGCCCCGAGACTGTTTCTTTTTGTCTTCACTAGTTTATTTTTTAGATTCCACATGTAAGTGATATCAAACAGTATTTGTCTTTCCATGCCTGACTTATTTCACTAAGCATAAATACCCTCCGAGTCCATCCATGTTGTTGCAAATGGCAAAATTTCATTCTTTTTTGTGGCTGAATGATATTCATTATCATACATATATATCTTTATCCACATCTTCTTTATCCATTTATCTGTTGATGGACACTTAGGTTGCTTCCAAGGTTGCTTCCATATCTTGGTTATTGTAAATAATGCTGCTATGAACATTGGGGTACATGTATCTTTTTGATTAGTGGGCTTTTTTGAATATAGAACAAAAATTTTAATTTCAAAAGAAATCTAAGTTATACAAGAAAAATTACCTAATCACCTTGTTGCCCCAAATCATGCTTCAGCACCACAACTCAGCCCCACGTGGGGCAGCAGAACTTGAAGGGTTACAGACATGTAAGCACCGGCGTTTGATTGCCTATGTGGTCGGCCTCAGCATTAAAGACACTTTACCCTTACAGATTTACTAAAACACTCTGAAAAATATTCCAAGTGTCATAATAACCTTACCTATCAAGGTAATGATTTCATGAACATTATTATATTGTCAAATTCCTACTGACAACATTATTATTGTACGGGAGCTTAACTGTATAAGGAAATATATTTTGACACTGATATCTTATTAAAGTATTCTGATCCTAAAAAAACCAACCTTTTTCTTTCTTAAACACTGCAGTTTTATACATCAGAGGCAGCAGAACAATGTTATTATCCTTTTGTCATTATTTTGTTTTCTTTAGCTTTCTCTGAGCTAGTAGCTAATGAGTTGGTCACTCGACTGTCTCCCCAAGGGCACAGCACTGGTCTGAGTCATCTAGAGGAGTAGTGGTTAGGCATTCCCTTCCCAATATGATGGAGGTTTTTACTTTATTCCAGCAGGAAATGTCAGGAGATACAGCCCTTCGAGACTATAAATTGGATGTCGGCACCTATCCATCTTCTCTGATGGAATAAACCTGCAATTTTGACTCAGCTCACCTTGCAATCCATTGATTTTCCTACCTGTTTCTAAGAAAAGCTAGTATATCTTATTGCTGCTAGCTGCTTAGCCTTTGCCTGATAGGAGACAGTGGAATTCCCACTTGCCTTCCCATATTTTTGAGAATTTCAAGCTTGAGATTTGCCTTCTAAGATCCAACTATATATAGGTTCACTTGAGTATGGTGTGTCTCCAGAGAGGGTGATAGGAAAATAAATCCAGAAACAGACATTAAGGACTTTACTCCATTTTTTTGTACTTATGATAAATATATTTTAGTTTTATATTAGAGTATAACAATACTATCCATAATTTTATTGTTGAACTTACATAAAAATTATCTTAAAGTGAGTTAGGCCTATTTTGTAAAGGATCAATGATTATTTTTGTTGTTCTTGTTAAACTGGGAAGAGAAGAAGGTTTAGGGATCTGCTGTGACCTGGAGAAACCCTAATAGGGCTTTATGTATCACCAGCACAACCCTGCTTTAGATGGCCCTCAAAAGTTAAGTTATTCATCAATGTATTCAGTAAGGTTTTGTTGAGTGCTAGATGTGTGCTACGCACTGTTTACTTGTGCTAATCATTGTCATGGAATCACAAAGTTAAATATATTACCTGCAACTGAGAGGTTTGTAATCAAGAATCTGTAAGCAGGCATAAGACTAAATTGTGCAGTAAAATGTTAGAAATTCTATGTAAAATGTAGGTAGATGGAGCAATGGGAGTTCAAAAGAGGGAGTGATGACACCTTTAATTACATTTGAAATTTGAGGGAATATGAGTAATGTCTACAAAATAGGCACCTGTCAAACTTGCTTAGATGCTAGAAGAATAGCTTCAAGGTTTACAGGAAGCCAGCCTGCAGAGAAGTGAAGTATATCCCAGGAGTAGGAAGCTGGGGAGGTCAGGATCAGTTCTCTAGAGTAGTTAAGGTCTGGATGTAGGCATGTTTCAAAAATTACAGTTTATTATATCTAGTACATGGTTGAAGGTCACTAGTCAACAGGTAAGAATTGGCCAGATCAGGAAGCACCAGCCTGGCTGTTCAAAATTACACTAATGTACACTAGGCATGAAGGACATCATGAATCTCAAGTCGAAATATTTCTCCAGATATTTTAATACAATATTTAGAAATACTGGACTGTCCTAGAACTTTGTAACCTTTAGTAAAGGGAGAGAGAGAATACCCATGCAGGCTTTCATCCTTCACTGTCATAAGGAAAGCTGGCTTATTTGATACCCAAAAGAAATGGAAAAACCCTGGTGGATGAACATTTTAGGTATAGTGAGGTGTTAGTTGAGCTCATTTTACAACTACTAATTTTTATTTAAAATAAAAAGAATAGGGAATTCCCTGGTGGTCCAGTGGTTAGGACTCCATGCTCTCACTGCTGAGGGCCTGGGTTGAATCCCTGGTCGGGGAACTAAGATCCCACAAGCCGTATGGCGCCGTCAAAAAAAAAAAAAAGAGAGAAAATAATAGCTAAGTTTTCATAAAGTATCACTTATCCTCTGTGTTGCATGTATGAAGAAGATATTCTAGAATTTCTGAAATTATTCTATTATGCTTAAAGCAAATGACAAATTTCCCATGTGACTATTGATACATCATAAATATAATCACTGAACTTCAATCATTTTTTTCAAATATTGCTTTTAAGAAGAAAACTTTCCTAGAGCCAGATATTGGCAAATAATTAAATTCGAGAAATATACATCTAGTATATGGCTATACTGGATATATAACAAATACGTTATTATAATTATTACTTTATAAATTTACCTTGACCCTAAATAATATCTTTACACTTAGGATAGATTTGTAAAATTGCCTTTGTGTCTATAAAAATGGTACAGTAGAACTTTGTCAGTTCAGCCAAGGTGGTTAGATATCTACTTTCATGATCATTAACTTCATTTCCCAAATAAACAAAATACTTGGAAAGACTCATGAAATTATGCCTACTTAGTAATCATTTGCCTGGCTATCTGATCACCTTTCAGAATTGAGAAACTCAAGTAACTATCCATCTTACATATAGAGTAATTGTACTTTGAATGTGTCTCTAGAGCAGAACTCTAGTAATTACCCACCTTTTTTGGCACACTGCTTTTTTTCAGCATGTTTGTCTTCAAAGCAGAACTAAAATTAAAATGACATCATTTTCAGTTTAGTATTTTATTTCTGAAATAGTCTGTAGCAATTAACTTACAGAGTACAGGACAGTCAATGTGCTAGAATACTCATGCCATGTTAATGCATACTCTTTTATTAACTTCATTTTATATCTCTGTATAAAAATATTAATTACTATTTACATAAAGCTTTATGTTTGAGTGTTTTATAACATTTTGATTAGGTATTTCTCAAGCAAGTCTTAAAATTAGGCTTATATCACTCTATCCATTTTATTGAGTTGTTCACAGTCTTTATCTTCATGTCGCCACTGACTCCAAGAAAACATTTGGCAATGACTTACACACCAATGAGTGAGTGCGCAAAACAGGCTAAGACAAAACAAACATATGTCTCTGGTCTAATCTGCACATCTAACTGCTTGTGTGATTCCTGAGGCAGTGGTGGTGCCCTCCCAGCTGTAGTGTATAAAGGGCTTAGCTCTGAAATAAGATCCCAGAAGTAATGACTGACTTCAGATATGATGCCCTAGTATGCTTTTATCTGCTCTATACATGTCTGTTGAAAAAATTATGAAAATGTTCCAATAAACAGGTATAGTCCACTGTCCTATTTTCTCTGACCAGTTTAAGTTCTATTGTCTTTTTCCTCTATAAGAGGGAAGAGTTTGCTGTTTCAGCTTCATCAGTATTCTCCCTCCTGACCCCATTGCTATCTTAACATAACCCTGCTCTCCATTTCTCATTAGTCTACCTGCTCATTTCCCCAGTTCTTTATCTATTTGTAAACTTTATGAACCTAACGAACTGGGTCTATCATTGGAGTGGTGTTTATTTCAAGGAAACATGATCCAAAGCCCTACACTGATTTTGAAATAGGTCAACTCATTTATAATATCTTTAAAAAACTAAAGGGTGTTGTTTTAGGAATAGTCTTTTAAAAGATAGAAAAAGACTCCCTTCTTCTTGTTAGGGTATAGATCATTTAATAAGTTCTTTATATAAAATAGTGAATGAAATAAGCAGCTCTCCTAGACAGAAGGGTATTTTAACAAAGTACCCCATATTGTATTCAAAATGAGAAAGTCATTATTGGATACTGCTTCTGCCGATATCACTCTTCTTAAATAACTTCAAATGTCTGAGCACCTGTAACCCTAATTTAGGATACACAAATCTTAGCACTCTGGCATAACTTGCCTCAATCTTTTATACCTAAGGCCATCCACAGTAAAGATCAGTCACAACTTTTCCTTGTAACTCCAAGAGATTCTACAACATAGCCTGACTGTGCTAGGCTCTCTCAGCAGCAGTTTTCCAGTCTATATTCACATATGGATAAAGCATTGCCTTACAGCAAATGGCCAAGCCTGTGGCCTGTCAGAGTTTTATGCAAGCACCCCATAATCCAGAAGACCAACTATGTAATGCATAAAATTTACCTAAATCTCCTTTCATTGACTCAGAAATTATCTACTTCCCAAACCCCAAAGATTTTCACTATCCAAACTCCAGAAGAGTATCCCTTCCACATCGTCCTTGTGGCCATCTCATGTTAATCTTACCCCCTCCATCCTCTCTCACCTGCCTCTGTACCCAGAATTCCTAGCACTTCTTTTGCTCTCACAACCTTTCTATCTAGAATATGCTAGATTATTTTTGTTGTGTCTATTCCTCTACTTTTCCAAACTGTACATCAAAAATTTATGGTGATAGGACGCTTTCTCACTAAAGTGAGAAAACATTGAGTGAAAAAAGGCAGAAATCTCTTTAGATGATGAGAAAGGGGCAAAGCGTCGAAAAAGACATGTTAAAATATGTGTTCCTATTAATAGATTTTTTACTCTTTTTCAATACAGCTGGACTTGAATAAAACAGAGACAGTCATTTGGTGACTTGTGGCCAAGGAAAGGGACCTGGAAGCAGCCACTTTTTGGGACCCAGTAGGTACATACTCTGCTTAGGACCAGTGCCAAGTTACTGATGTAATGAAAAGTACTATTATAATTTTTAATATCCAGTAATGCATAAAAACAAAGCAGACTAATAATAGAGGGCCAATTAATTCATTGTTTTTGACACTGTCTCCTAGTGGCAACATGGCGCAAAGGAAAGACCACAGCTTTGGGGCCATAAAGACTTGGTTTTGAATCTGGTTTCTTCCCCTTTAATTAGTTTTAAGTTTCATTTATCTTAGTTTTAAAGATAAGGCATACTCACCACCTAACCATATGGCTGGCATTTACTGCTTCCCTGAAGGATCGTACCAGTCTTTTTCCTTTGTTTCTTTTTTGTTAGTTACTTATCTATGTATACATGTATCTATTTATTCAAGGAGGTTATTTTTTGGCTATCAAATAGGGGACAGCAATAAAGAATCCATTTATTTCAGTTTATGACTTATTTGTATTTTGTAAGAAAACTAAGAGGTCTGAAATATGAAAACTGAATAGAAGAGAGGAGAAAGCTGCTGGTTAAGGGTCACTAATCAAACATTATATAAACTCCTGCTTCAGTATTATAACTCTAAATACTTAGAAGCTGACAATGAGGCAGCTGAAACTTAAATGATAAATGTGTCTAAGGCAATTAATGTTTTAAAAACATTAATTAAATCTGCTACTTTGGGCCATGTAATGAAATTTTTAGTTAACAAATTGCAAAGGTTAAAAAATTTCACATCAGCCAACTAGAAATTTCTGAGCAGGTGAACATATGAGCAGTTCAAAGTCAATTGAACAATGAATATAAAATTTAACTTCATAGTTACACACATATCTTTTATTAGACATGGATTTCCTCAAATTATGGAAAATTACTGAATGATTTAAGTTAAATCAAAAGAGCAATTGCTGCTTGAAGAAAAGATAGTCTGCTTACATTTTACTGGTTAAACTGCTCTTGCTCTTTTCCTAAGCTGCAGATAACCCAAGATATGAACTGCCAATGTGTGGTCCATGCTTTAGCTTAACTTACTGCAACTGAATTCTTGAAATTTCATGTTCAGTTGGTGAAGTGGGCATTTCCAATTTTTAAAGATGTATATCTAAACAGCCAGGCAAATACTGAATATTTACTTTAAAATACTTGTTAGTTTTACAGTTAGAGATTTTTTTTTTACAATTAACAGAGATTTTTTTTAAAAAGTGCCACTTGATGAAAATATTTTTACATAAAGTTCTCAAATTTTATTTTGACCTTAATTTTTTTTATACCAACAAAGTCTATCCCATAGTGTCACATGCTAACTTTAAAGTTTAAAAGCATTTTAAGAGAACTAGAATTTGAGGAATTTTAGCTGGGAAAAAATACTGTTTGGTTAATTGCTTAAATTAATGAATTGACTCCTTTCACCCAATTCCAAGATGATCCACCAACTTTAGGCTCAATTGACCTCCCTTCTTTACATGGAACATACAGAGCTCATTCTGGTCTCCAGCACTTGGCATTTGATATCTATGACCTGTGTCTTGAATGCTCTTCCTGGAGATATTCACACAGTGATGTCCTTTCATAGTTAAGGTCAATGTACAAATACCATCTCCTCAGAAGGATCCCCACTTTAAAGTACACATATACTTAATTTTAAGGAGCCACCAACAACCTCACACTTAATACTGTCCTGTATCATTTTATATTTATTTATAGCACTTCATACAGTTAATAATTCATTGCTTGCTCCTACTGGATTTTAACTTCAGTGAGGGCAAAGACCATATCAGACTTGCTTTGTGTATATCCTAGGGCCTGAAACAGCAGATGAAGAGTTCAAGTAATGGCTGAAAAACAAATAATTAGCCATCTTTAAAAAATGACACATTGATCGTCTCTTCTGAATAATTTAGAGACTACTTGCTTTGCAAAGTCATACAAAATAAAGCAAAGATTGGGACTTCCCTGGCGGTCCAGTGGTTAAGACTTCGCCTTCCAATGCAGGGGGTGTGGGTTCGATCCCTGGTCAGAGAGCTAAGATCCCACATGTCTCACGGCCAAAAAACCAAAACATAAAAAACACAGAAGCAATATTGTAACAAATTCAATAAAATACTTTAAAAATGGTCCACATCAAAAAAAATCTTTAAAAATAAATAAATAGGGCTTCCCTGGTGGTGCAGTGAATGAGAGTCCGCCTGCAGATGCATGGGACACGGGTTCATGCCCCGGTCCGGGAAGACCCCACATGCCACGGAGCAGCTAGGCCCGTGGGCCATGGCCGCTGAGCCTGCGCATCCGGAGCCTGTGCTCCACAATGCGAGAAGCCACAACAGTGAGAGGCCCGTGTACCGCAAAAAAACAAAACAAACAAAAAATAAATACATAAACAAATAAATAAAGCAAAGATTAACTCAACCATAATCTCTGCTATTTTGGTCATTTAGTACTATGACTAGGTGGAGGATTGTTTGCTTATTTATATATTAATAAATAAATATCATAATGCCTTTAATGATAGTTTATGAAACAGAGTAAGAAATACTCATGATGGATATTGTGTGTAACTAATTTTAGCCAAAACTACTTAGGATTGTCAAATCTGTGTTCCTTTTTGCGCAAGAGAGGCACAATTTAAGTTTCCATTCTACAAACTTACAACATCTCTATTGTCTTTATATTGCCTTCTTTATTGCCACTAGAAGGTATTCATCTATCTCAAATTTATATAAGCAGGTTTTCCAAAGGAAGCAGCCCACATGACTAAGGATAATGATACACAGTGAATTATTTATGTTATCAGCTATATTGATAAGTGTGTATACACAAATATATATAATATACAATAAAGTACACTACTTAAAATTTACAATATGATAAATTTTGTCAGATATACACACCTGTGAAACCACTAATACAATTAAGATACAGACCATTTTCAGCCTCTACCACAAAGCTTCCCATGACCATTTGCAATCTATTTTTCCCACTGCTTCTGGCCCCAAGCAACCAATGATTGACTTGAGTATGGCTTTTTTTCACTCAAAATACTAATTTATATTTCAATCCATGTTGCAGATATCAGTAAGCTGTTTTAGTTTTTCTTGATGTTAAAACATTACTGAATAGTAGTCTATTGTGTAGATAGGCTACATTATGTTTGAAAGATATCTGGATTGTTTCCCTTTTTTTTTTTTTTTGCTATGGTGAATAAAGCTGCCATGAACATTTGTATACATGCCTTTGTGCTTTAGTCTCTCTTGAATAAATATGTAGCACCTTCAAATACAGGAAGCAAAAATTGACAAAATCAAGAGTAGAAAATAATATAGAGTTGAAAGACTTGATATACCATTTTTATTAATTGACAAAACAACTAAACAGAATATCAGGAAGGGTACAGCGAACATGAACAACACTATCAAACAACTTAGCTGACCATTATAGAATACTCCACACAAAGGCAGAAGAAGACACTGTTTATCAAGCACAAGATAGACCATCTTCTTGGCTCTAAAGCATATCTTAATAAACTTAAAAGGACTGAAATCACAATCAGTATATTCTCTGACCACAATGGAATTAAGGCAGAAATCAGTAGCAGAAGGAACTTAGGGGGATTCTCAAGAATTTGGCAACCTATACAGCTCTAAACAACTGATGGATCAAAGGAGAAATATATAAGGAAAATACAATGTATTTTGAAGTAAACTAATTAAAAAAATCCCAACATGTCAAAATTCATGGCATGCAGGTAAAGCAGTGCTTAGAAGGAAATTTATAGCTTAAAATTTTATATTTAAAAAAATGTCTCAACAAACATAAAGGGAGGAAATCCCAACACACAAATATGATATCAAAACCAGCAATCATGAGGAGAGTACAAATGCAGGATGTTGGAAATGCATTGTAAATTAAGAGACCAGCAACTTAAAACAATCTTCTACATACACAGACTGCTATATCAAAACATCATGGGAACCACAAACCAAAAATCTAAAATAGATACACACAAAGCAATCCAAATATAACACTAAAGATAGTCATCAAATCACAAGAGAACAAAAGAGGAAGGGAAGAAAAAAGACCTTCAAAAACAAAGCTGAAACAATTAACAAAATGGCAATAAGAACATTCATATCGATAATCACCTTAAACATAAATGGATTAAATGCTCCAACCAAAAGACGTAGGCTAGCTGAACAGATACAAAAACAAGACCCATATATATGCTGTCTACAAGAGACCCACTTCAGATCTAGGGACGCACACAGACTGAAAGTGAGGGGATGGAGTATTCCACCCAAATGGAAAACAAAAAAAGCTGGAGTAGCAATACTCATTACAGACAAAATAGACTTTAAAAGAAAGACTGTCACATCACAAGAGACAAAGAAGGACACTACATAATGATCAAGGGATCAATCAAGAAGGAGATATAACAATTGTAAATATATATGCACCCAACATAGGAGCACCCTAATATATAAGGCAAATACTAACAGCCATAAAAGGGACAGTCAACAGTAACACAATAATAGTGGGGGACTTTAACTCCCCACTTTCATCAATGGACAGATCATCCAGACAGATGATCAATAAGGAAACACAGGTCTTAAATGGCACATTAGTCCAGATGGATTTAATTGATATTTATCAAGCATTCCATGCAAAAGCAGCAGAATACACATTCTTCTCAAGTGCACATAGAACATCCTCTGGGATAGATCACATCTTGGGCCACAGATCAAGCCTCGGTAAATGGAAGAAATCATATCAAGCATCTTTTCTAAGTACAACACTATGAGATCAGAAATAAATTACAAGAAAAATACTTTAAAAAACAGAAACACGTGGAGGCTAAACAATACGTTACTAAACAACAATGAATCACTGAAGAAATCAAAGAGGAAATAAAAAAATACCTAGAAGGAGGCAAATCACAATGAAAACACAATGATCCAAAACCTATGAGACACAGCAAAAGCAGTTCTAAGAGGGAAGTTTATAGCAATACAATCTTACCTCAGGAAACAAACAAAAAAAATACTCAAATAAACAACCTAAACTTACACCTAAAGCAACTAGAAAAAGAAGAACAAACAAAACCCAAAGTTAGTAGAAGGAAAGAAATCATTGTAAATCAATTATACTCCAATGAAAATTTTTTAAAAAAAGAAATCATAAAGATAGAGATGAAAAAAACAATAGAAAAGAGCAATGAAACTAAAAGCTGCTTCTTTGAGAAGATAAACGAAATTGATAAACCTTTGGCCAGACTCATCAGGAAAAAAAGGGAGAGTACTTAAAAAAATTAGAAATGAAAAAGGAGGAGTTACAATGGACACCACAGAAATACAAAGGATCATAAAAGATTGCTATAAGCAACTATATGCCAATAAAATGGACAACCTAGAAGAAAAGGACAAATTCTTAGAAAGGTACAACCTTTCAAGACTGAACCATGAAGAAATAGAAAGTACGAACAAACCAATCACAAGTACTGAAATTGAAACTGTGATTTAAAAACTTCCAACAAACAAAAGTCCAGGAACAGATGGCCTCACAGGTAAATTCTATCAAACATTTAGAGAAGAGCTAACACTTACCATTCTCAAACTCTTCCAAAAAATTGCAGAGGAAGGAGTACTCCCAAGCTCATTCTACAAGGCCACCAACACCGGGATACCAAAACCAGACAAAGATATCACAAAAAAAGAAAATTACAGACCAATATCACTGATGAACACAGATGTAAAAATCCTCAACAAAATACTAGCAAATCAAATACAACAATATATTAAAAGAATCACACACCATGATCAAGTGGGATTTATCCAGGGATGCAAGGATTTTTCAATATCTGAAAATCAATCAGTGTGATACACCACATTAACAAACTGAAGAATAAAAACCATATGATCATCTTAATAGATGCAGCAAAAGCTTTTGAAAAAATTAAACACTGATTTATGATAAAAACTCTCCAGAAAGTGGGCATAGAGGGAAATTACCTCAACATAATAAAGGGCATATATGACAAACCCACAGCAAACATCATTCTCAATGGTGAAAAACTGAAAGCATTTCCTCTAAGATCAGGAACAAGACAAGGATGTCCACTCTTGCCATTATTATTCAACATAGTTTTGGAAGTCCTAGCCACATCAATCAGAGAAGAAAAAGAAATAAAAGGAATACAAATTGGAAAAGAAGAAGTAAAACTGTCACTGTTTGCAGATGACATGATACTATACATAGAGAATCCTAAAGATGTCACCAGAAAACTACTAGAGCTAATCAATGAATCTGGTAAAGTTGCAGGATACAACATTAATGCACAGAAATCTCTTGCATTCCTATGTACTAACAATGAAAGATCAGAAAGAGAAATTAAGGAAACAATCCCATTTACCAACACATCAAAAGGAATAAAATATCTATGAATAAACCTACCTAAGGAGACAAAAGACCTGTACTCTGTAAACTATAAGATGCTGATGAAAGAAACTGAAGGTGACAAAAACAGATGGAAAAATATAACATGTTTTGGATTAGAAGAATCAATATTGTAAAAATGACTATACTACCCAAGGCAATCTACAAATTACCTACAATCTATGAAATTACCAAGGGCATTTTTCACAGAACCAGAACAAACAAATTTAAAATCTGTATGGAAACACAAAAGACCCTGAATAGCCAAAGCAATCCTGAAAAGAAAAACGGAGCTGGAGACTCCCTGACTTCCGACTATACTACAAACCTACAATCATCAAAATAGTATGGTACTGGCACAAAAACAGAAATATAGATCAATGTAACAGGATAGAAAGCCCAGAATTGAACCCACACACCCATGGTACATTAATCTACAACAAAGGAGGCAAGAATACACAGTGGATTAAAGGCAGTCTCTTCAATAAGTGGTGCTGGAAAAACTGGACAGCTATATGTAAAAGAATGAAATTAGAAAATTCTCTAACACCATACATAAAAATAAATTCAAAATGGATCAAAGACCTAAATGTAAGTCCGGACACTAGAAAACTCTTAGAAGAAAACATAGGCAGAACACTCTTTGATATAAATTGTAGCAATATGTTTTTGGATCCACCTCCTAGAGTAATGGAAAGAAAAACAAAAATAAACAAATGGGAAATAATTAAACTTAAAAGCTTCCTCACAGCAAAGGAAACCATAAACAAAATGAAAAGACAACCCACAGAATAGGAGAAAATTTTGCAAATGAAGCAACTGACAAGGGATTAACCAATTTACAAACAGCTCATGTAGCTGAACATCAAAAAAACCCAATAAAAAAATGGGCAGAAGACCTAGACATTTCTCCAAAGAAGACATACAGATGGCCAAAAAGCACACGAAAAGATGCTCAGCATCACTAATTATCAGGGAAATGCAAATCAAAACTACAATGAGGTATCACCTCACACCTATCAGAATGGCCATCATCAAAAAATCTACAAACAATAAATGCTGGAGAGGGTGCAGAGAAAAGGTAACCCTCCTACACTGTTGGTGGGGATTTAGATTGGTACAACCACTATGGAGAACAGTATGGAGCTTCATTAAAAAGCTAAAAATAAAACTGCCATATGATCCAGCAATCCCACTCCTGGGCATCTATCTGGAGAAAACCTTAATTTGAAAAGATACGTGCACCCCAATGTCCACTGAAGCACTATTTACAATAGCCAAGACATGGAAGGAACCTAAATGTCCATCAACAGAGGAATGGATAAAGATAATGTGGTATATATATACAATGGTATACTACTCAGCCATAAAAAAGAACAAAATAATGCCATTTGCAGCAACATGGATGGACCTAGAGATTATCATACTAAGTGAAGTAAGTCAGACAGAGAAAGATAAGAATCATATATCACCCATATGTGGAATCTAATTTTAAAATGATACAAATGAACTTATTTACATAACAGAAACACACATACAGTTATCAAAAAACAAACTTATGGTTACCAAAGAGGAAAGTGTGGGGGAGGGATAAATCAGGAGCTTGGGATTGACATATACACACTACTATATGTAAGACAGATAACCAACAAGGATCTACTGTATAGCACAAGGAACTCTACTCAATATTCCTAACAACCTACATGAGAAAAGAATCTGAAAAAGAATGAATATACATATATGTATAACTGAATCACTTTGCTATACACCTGAAACTAACACAACATTGTAAATCAACTATAATCCAATAAAATTTAAAAATAAAAGGCCTCAAGTTAATAAACAAAGCTTCAATCTTAGAAACTAAAATAAAACACAAGAATAAACAATCAAATTAAACCAAAAGCAAGAAGGTGGAAGGAAACAAAATCAGAGTAAAGATCAATGAAATAAAAAGAAAAAATAGAATTAATGAAACCAAAAGTCGGTTACTGGTATGGACCATCAAAATTGTTGCATCTTAGCTAGAATGGAACAGATTAAAAAAAAGAGAAAACACTATGACCAAATCAGAAATAAAAGATGATATATCACTACTGATCTTCAGAATTTATAAGAATTATATGAGAATATTATGGAAAAAAATCCCAAACCACTATCTAAAATGGACAAATTGTTAGATGCAAAATTACCAAAACTGAGTAAAGAAAATAATAAAATCTGAACTCAATAATTACAAATAAAGACAATTACAAATCTTCCCATAAAGTTCAAATTTAGAAAACTTCAGTGGTTAATTTTTAAAAGACATCTTTATTGAGATATATACAAAAACTGAACATTTTTAATGTTTACCATTTGATGAACTTGGGCACATGCAAACACCCATGAAATATCAGCACGACGAAGGTACCAGACATCCCATCACCTCCAAAAGTTTTCTCGTGTGCCATTTTTGTGCATGTGGTAAGAGCACTCAACTTGAGATCTACACTTTTTTTTTTTTTTTTGCGGTACGCGGGCCTCTCACTGTTGTGGCCTCTTCTGTTGCAGAGCACAGGCTCCGGACGTGCAAGCTCAGCGGCCATGGCTCACGGGCCTAGCTGCTCCGCGGCATGTGGGATCTTCCCGGACTGGGGCACGAACCTGTGTCCCCTGCCTCGGCAGATGGACTTTCAACCACTGTGCCACCAGGGAAGCCCGAGATCTACACTTTTTAACAAATTTGTTTTTTAGAAGAAATACTACCAATCGAACAAAAACTTTTTCCAAAAATAAAGGACAAGGATATATTTTGCAATTCTAAAACTCTAATCTTACCCTGATACCAAGGTCAGAAGGAAAAAAAAAATCTCAAAAAAACAAAACTTCAAACCAATATCCCTCAAGAACCTAAACATAAAAATCCTTAAGAAATATTAGCACACCAAATCTGGCAACATATAAAAGTGAGAATCGGTCAAGAGCAAGTGATCTTTAGCTCAGGATTGCAAGATTGGGTTAGTATGTGAACAATTAAAATAATAATTAATATATAATACCAGGTAAAATTCTTATGGTCATCTTAATAGATAGAGATAAAGCATTTGACCGCATTAAACACCATTCATAATAAACACTTTATCCTGATGAAGAGTATCACCAAAAAACTTACAGCTTCCATCATACTTAGCGCTGAAAAACTGAACATTTCTTTCTAAGATCAGGAATAGGACACCGACTCCACTCACATCACATTTAGTCAACAGTGTACTGGAGGTCCTAGGCATTGAAGTAAGGTAATAAAAAGATATTAAAGGCATGCAGATTCGAAAGGGGGAAGTCAAACTGTTTTTACTCACAGCAACATTATTTTTTATGTACAAAATCCTAAGGAAACTTAAAATCACTATGTGTTAGAAATTATTTTCCCAGCTTCTTAAGATTCAAGATCAATATACAATAGTTAATTGCATATCTATATACTAGCAACAATCTGCAAATAAAATTAAGAATATAATTTCATTCACAATAGTACCAAAAAGAATAAGATACTTAGGAATAAGTTCAACAAAAAAGTGCAGTGTGTACATCGCAATGTGCAGAACAATGCTGAGAAAAATTAAAGACCACCTAAATAAATGGACAGATATACCTTGTTCATATATCAGAAAACTAAATCTCCACCAAATCCCAACAGGCATATTTGTAGAAACACATAAGTTGGTCATAAAATGTGTATGGAAATACAAAGTTTCTGGTGTAGCCATATAATATCATAAAAAAAAAACCTAACACACCATTGTAAAGCAATTATACTCTAATAAAGATGTAAAAAAAACCAAAAAACAAAAAAATAGTTAGTGGACTTTCACCTATTTTCAAATATTATTATGAAGCTATAGTAATCAAGAGGATATATTATTTGCATAAGGGTAAACACTCCCATCAATTGAGTAGTATAAAGAATCCAAAAATAAACCCTCACCTATGCACCAATTTATTTTGGCAAAGACAAGGTGACTAAAGGAAATAATGGTATTTTCAAAAATGGTCCTGGAAACACTGGCTATCCATATAAAAATAGTTAAACTTTTCCCTCAGCTCATACCTTACTAAAATAAACTTGAAATTGTTTATAGACCTAAAGGTGAGAGTTAAAAACATATAAAAGAAAACATAGGAGAAACTTTAAGTGACCTTCAGTTGGACAAAGTTTCTTAAATATGATGTTAAAAGCATAATCAATAAATGAACAATTTAAGGACTTCATCAAATTCAAAATGTTTGCTCTTCAAACACATCATTAAGAAAATGGTGAAAATGTTTTCAAAGCATATATCTGATAAAGGGCTTTTATACATAATATATATAGCACTCTATGACTCAATAATAAAATTGATAAACCTCATCAGAACAAAATTGCAAAATATTTGAACAGGTGATTTAATAAAGATGATATACAAATGGCTCAGCATCATTAGTCCTTAGGGAAATACATCTTAAAACTACAATGAGGGCTTCCCTGGTGGTGCAGTGGTTGGGAGTCTGCCTGCCAATGCAGGGGATACGGGTTCAAGCCCTGGTCCGGGAAGATCCCACATGCCGCGGAGCAACTAAGCCCGTGAGCCACAACTACTGAGCCTGCGCTCTAGAGTCCGGGAGCCACAATTACTGAGCCCACACGACTACAGCCCATGCTCCACAACAAGAGAAGCCACCACGATGAGAAGCCCGCGCACTGCAATGAAGAGTAGCCCCTGCTCACCACAACTAGAGAAAGCCTGTGCACAGCAACAAAGACCCAACATAGCCTAAAATAAATAAATAAATACATAAAATTTATTTTTTAGAAAAACAACTACAATGAGATACCATTAGGGAAATACAAATTAAGACCAAAAGGGGTATTGCTAAAATGGATAAAAATTTTAACAGACTAATAGCAAATGTTGGCAAGGATGTAGAGAAACTGGAACATTCATACGTTGCAGGTAGAAATGTAACAGTCATTTTAGAATAGTTTGGTTCTTTCTTAAAAAGTTAAACATCCAGTTTCTACGTGACCCATATTTTATTACCCAAAAGAAATAAAAACACATGTTCACAAAATTATATGTAAATATTCATTATCCCATTACTCATAATAGCCAAAAACTCAAAATCATCCAAATGTTCATCAACTCTTTAATGGATAAACAAAATATGGTATATCCATAAAATGGAATATACTCAGGGGAAAAAAAACACCTGAGACATGCAGCAACATGGACAAATCTCAAACCATGCGACATGAAAGGAGCCAGATAAAAACGACTATAGAGTGTATTACTTGTTATATGAAATTTCCACAAAAGGCAGTGTGATTTTTCTAGAAATGCCCAGATAGCTGGTAAGACTTTATTTCTGAGTGTGTCTAGGAGAGTGTTTCTGGAAGAGATGAGCATCAGAATTGGTGAACTGAGGAAAGCAGATGGCCCTCCTCAATGTGGAAGGGCATCATTCAATCCACTAAGAGCCCAAAGAGAACAAAAAGGTAGGGGAAGGGCTAATTTGTGCTCTCTGTGTGAGCTGAGACCCATCTTCTCCTGACCTTGGATATTGGGGCTCCTAGTTCTCAGGCTTTCACACACAAACCACGTCTTCCACCTTCAGCCCCCTGATTCACAGGTCTTCAGACTTCAACTGAATTACACCACTGGCTTTTTGGTTCTCCAGCTTGCAGACAGCAGTTTGTGAGACTTATTAGCATGAGCCAGTTCCTATAATAAGTCTCCTCTTTATATACTTTAGATCACATATACATATACATATATATCTTACTGGTTCTTTTTCTCTAGAGAACTCTGACTAATATAACTGCAATAAACACAAGGAAACCTTTGGTTTGATGATAAGAGTTCAAAAATTGGATTGTTGTAGGACTGTAGAAAATAACTAAAAATCTTCTCCTTGTGCACTTAAAATTTGTAGGTACCTATCATACATAGGTTTTGAGAAGGACCACTGTGTTCAGCTATAGTAAGGAAAAATGTTTGAAAATCTAGGCATTGCCTTAAACAAACTATTGTGCATTAAAATTATAAGATTTTGTGTTGGAAACATTTGTGAAGAAATAATATATGAGAATTAACCACTCCAGTGTAGTTGGAGTTGATGCCAACACACAAATCAATTGCTAATTAAGGAAGATATTGCAAAATAATTTAAAAATTTTTTATTTATTTTTGGCTGTGTTGGGTCTTTGTTGCTATGCGTGGGCTTTCTCTAGTTGCGGCAAGCGGGGGCTACTCTTCGTTGCGGTGCGTGGGCTTCTCATTGCAGGGGGTTATCTTGTTGCCGAGCGTGAGCTCTAGGTGTGCGGGCTTCAGTAGTTGTGGCTCGCGGGCTGTAGGGCGCAGGCTCAGTAGTTGTGACGCACGGGCTTAGCTGCTCCGTGGCATGTGGGAGCTTTTCGGACCAGAGCTTGAACCCGTGTCCCCTGCGTTGGCAGGCGGATTCTTAACCACTGCACCACCAGGGAAGCCCGCAAAATAATTTTATTTAAATGGAATGTTCTGTTCATTGAATTGTTTAAGCCTTTCTACAGTTGTTTGTGCCATAACAAACTGTTTCTAAACTTAACTTATAGACATACACATATATTCTTATTTATTTGGCTACACTGGGTCTTAGTTGTGGCATGTGGGCTCTTAGTTGTGGCATGCATGTGGGATCTAGTTCCCTGACCAGGGATCAAACCTGGGCCCCCTGCATTGGGAGCACAGAGTCTTAACCACTGGACCACCAGGGAAGTCCTGACATATACATATATTCTTAACTCTACTGAGAAGTTTGTAAGAGTATAAAGTGTAAAAAAAAATTAGTTTTTTTAAGCTACTTTTAATACAACTTGATTTTTGTGAGGCATCAATTTATATGGTAAAATGCTATACAAGCCCATTTTATTAGTTCATATACTTTCTATGTTTGTTTTTGAAAAGCCTCCTAGGATATGACCTCTATCTACTTTTTGAGTAAAAGAAAACAAGACAGTAATAAAAATTTAGCTTCCTTCTTAGAAGAACATCAAGGGAATTCATGAGATACAACCAAAAATAGATAGAAAGCAGTGAACCATTGAAACTACACTGTGTGATTTGCATCGAGCTGTCAAGTGAACTCAGAAGTGAGTACAGATGGCAGGGGAAAAAAAGGCTTTAGTTTTAAGGTCTAAAAACAAAATAAATAAAAAAGGACTCTCTTAAAAATGATAACTGAAACAGAGTGGTAAAAACTGAGTCAACAATGTTAAAACCATGGTGATTAACAAGTAATGGCCAGTATTTTTTGTCAGTATTTTCAAGATGTGTAAAACCAAGCTCAGTATCCTAAGGGACATACCACTTGGAATGTACAAAAAAAATTTAATGAAGGAGCTGTAAATGACCTTAGAGATATGTACTGGCTTGACTGTGGGAAGGAGAGGGAAGGTCACCTCAGAAATCCCAAGATCTAGAATAGCTACCTATAAAACTGTTATCAGTTGTGATCAGGATATAATAACTTTGATTCACAGTTCATTTGGTTTTCATATGGTTTTTGACTTCAACCATTTCCCTACCAAATTGTTAACTACACAAGATCTGAAATCATGATTTCCTCACCACCTCTCCTGGTAGAGTTCCATGTGTATTTTGAATTAAAATTAAAGGTATAAAAAAAAAAAAAAAAAGGTATATAAACAAGAGAAGAATTATTCTCCCACTTGAACATGTTCTCCAAAAGTGGAGCCTTTCACCAACTATATTAAGGTAGTTAGTTGGTTGGCCTGATTATTTTTAAGATCAGCCTGGAAAAACATTAGGGAAAGGGGTGTGTGAGCAAAGCCTTAAAACCCATACAATAGTCAGAAAGAGGTATCACTTCATGTGATGCTCCCCCAATTGTCCCTGGTCCATCTCCTCTGGCTTGTTCTCCTGATACTATTTAGAGTATACGTTTAGCTTAGAGTATTTTTTTCTTTTAATTTTGCTAGTGCGAAGAAAACATAGTCATAGAAAATAATGCTGGAAAGAACCTTAAAAATATTTTTATGCTAACCTTCTGATGTTATAAATGTGAAAATTCAGGTCTAGAGAGGTCACACAACTTGCCAAAAATCCTATTTCTCATTTGTGTCAGTGCCAGAGTTAGAAGCACAATCTCCTAACTCACAGTCCAAGGTTTTAGTTTCTTTGTTTTGTTCTTTGTTAGTTTAAATTTTCACCTATAATGCTAATAGAAGTTCTTTTTCTTAAAGTATAAATCGGTATATAGTTGAGGAGATTCTTAAAGTATAAATCGGTATATAGTTGAGGAGATCTAGAATAAGAAGAATGTAGTGATTGTTTATATTAAATATCAGTGGTTGGTTTATACAGTTTAACTGGTATCTCATTCCTTTTTCTCAAATATATCTTGAGCTTAAATATCCAGAAATGTGGTAAATTTTATCTCATGTCTACAATAGCTACTTAATTTTACTTCTTCCAAAACATACCTGAATTATATACTTCTTTAACACTGTATAATATAAAATGTAGATGGGATAGTCTGTTTTGGATAAAATTTCAGGCTCAGAATTTCATCTGAAGAGATTAAATTCTAGAATCACACATTTTTTAATATTGTGTACCAGAAGATGTACAAGAAAAGTACTATCAATTGGTAAGGACTGTAGGGATATAAAATCTCTCATGGTTATTCATGACTACATTTCTGTTTGTAGTCCAGTAAATTAGCAATCTCATTAACAGAAAACTTATTTCTATATTACATAAAAATTACTTTTGTGAATTTATAAAAGAATAAACTGTCTTTGAATCTGCCTCTTCAAAAAGGGTAGATGATTATATATTAAGCAGAACTAACATGTTTAAACTTTACGTTTCTGTTTATTGGTTGACGGTGTAACACAACCTCCAACAGACATTAGGAAAGATTTTTATCCTGTTGGATAAAAGCAATATTATAATAGCTTAATTCAGGCTATACGTATTTTTATATGTGGTTTTAGTATATGTATCTCAAAATTGTTTTAAAATTTTATCAAATTGTTAACCATTCATTTTAAGTTTTATGAAAATAATTAGTAAGACATGCGTATGTTTGTGGAGTTTTACAAAAATACAGAGTATAAAATACATAGATTACTTATATGTATATGTATGACTACGCAAATATGTGATACAATAGTATTCATATTTCATAAAGCTTGAGACATAGCCCACTCTGGTTTTAATAGGGCCAGCCTATCACAGATAGTTTTCAGAGTGACCCAAGTCCACTGAGGACATTTTACATTAAACACATCTTTTTTATGATTCTTTAAATATCCTCTTAATAAGCATTGTATAGAACTTGATCACAGTCATTATTCTGAAAAAGACCTAGAATGGTTTCTCAACTCAGCTGCAAAGAGAATCATTTTTTAGCCAATCACCTTCTCCAATATCTCTACAGAAAGAAATTTAAATTCCATTTAATTGGAAATGATTAATATTTTTAGAGGGTTAAGAATACAAAAGGTAAACAAGCAAATGCTACGAAGTTTCAAAAGAAAGGATCTGATGAGCACAGATGCAAGGCAGTTACTGACAGCAGGATTCCTTAGGGACAAAGCCCAGGACTGCACCCATTTCAGATCACTGGGCTGCACTGACAGGTATTTTAAGTTCCTTAGTCTTAGCCCTCCCCCGAGCAGGTGGAAAGGCTGCAGATTTCACAGTAGACTCTGGAGGTCATAGCAGAGAAAGGAGAAAAGAGCTTGAAAAATAGGTTTTGCTGTTGTTCTGGTCATGGTCCTCCCTCCCTCCCCTGCTCCCTCTCATCCCTTTAAATACTAGTATTTTAGTATTTAAAAAAAAAAAACCTCTGGGAGCTTCCCTGGTGGCGCAGTGGTTGAGAGTCCACCTGCCGATGCAGGAGACACGGGTTCGTGCCCCGGTCCGGGAAGATCCCACATGCCGCGGAGCGGCTGGGCCCGTGAGCCATGGCTGCTGAGCCTGCGCGTCTGGAGCCTGTGCTCCGCAATGGGAGAGGCCGCAGCAGTGAGAGGCCTGCATACCGCAAAAAATAAATAAATAAAATTAAAATAAAATTTAAAAAATAATAAATTTAAAAAACTTCTTTAAGTTTCAGGCATAGAGTTTATGGATGAATAAAAACACTGGGAATAATGAGAAAATGTAAAAATCAAATTTTTTGTACTAGAGAATAAATTAAATGTTTGGGGTAAAGGAGAAAAACTAATTGAGGGAAAGCAAATGATTTAGTTGAATAATCCTGAGAAAACTGTCCCTGAACACTGCCCCCCATTACCCCCTCCCCCCCCCAGATCTAGTACTTAGAGGAGGGTTTCCATAGAAGAAAACTTGCCATTTAGAAGTTGGAACACTTTTCTATGATTCAGGTTTAGTCATCACCTATAAACAAGTTTAGCAATATGATTGGTTATGCACCTCTACAGAAATTATAATCACCTAGCTAATAATAAAGTGTTTAGAAATATACCCTAATCTGAAGAGTTCCCTAGTGTAGAGAGAGAAGAACATGCTCTTCTGTCTCAGGGTGATTAGTTCACAATTAGTTCTCAATTGGCCCCTCTGTAACGAATCTCTTCCCTTTCCCACCATTACCCTACACTGACTGTTAAAAAGAAAACACAGGGCCCAAATGGAGCCACTTATGCTACACCATGCCACCAAACTGAGGTTTAATACCTAACCTAATTGAAGCTTCAACCTCCCCCAGAAATGTTGTCTTAATTGGTCAGTCAGCAATTTTCTAGTCAGCACCAATGAGGTATTGTCACATGGATCTGCTCCAACCCCCAAAGAAAGAAGAAGTAACCCACCAAGTAAGACCCTTTTCCCTCACAAGTCAGGTGACCTAATCTGAAATAATGTTTTTTTCTGTTAATGACTTCCTTCTCCCGCCTTTGAAAACACTTCCCTTCTTGTATTCCTTTGGAGCTCCCCTCTACTTGCCAGATGGGATGCTGCCCAATTCATCAATCATTTAATGAAGTGTTTTAGATCTTTTAAATTTACATGGTTAAATTTTGTTTTTTAACACCACTAAATAAAAACAAAATTATTCTCTGCTTAAGACATCTTTAGTAAGTCCTGTGACATCAGGATATGTTTTAAATTGTTTAGCCTACAGAACTTTACCATAAATCCCCAATCTGTCTTAATTTAATCTGGCTTCATTTTCTGCCTCTACCCAAACTTACGATGTCCTGGTCATGATGTATGTCTCCTTATTCAAGGAGTATATCATACTCTTTAATGTCTCTCTTGCACATTTTTCTTCTTTTTGTATTTGTTCTGCACTCCTATGCCCCTTTCAAACCTTTACTCAGTTCAAATATCCCTTCTTCTGATATGTTAACCTCTAGCTCCCTGGGAAGTAATGGGTGTTTTCTACCCTGTTTTACCCCAGAACTTTGTATACTTCTGTATTAAACACTTAGCAGATTTTACCATCATTTTTTGCTTGTGAATGTATAGATCTCTAATATTGTATGGTATTCTAGAATAGGGATGACATATTATCCAGATCCTATAATCAATCACACACTCAATCCACACCAGCAGTTCAGGTTGTGGTATGTATGTATGTAGGTTTATTTTGTTTCATCAAGTAAGCAAATAAATGAGTCACATATTTGAAATAAGCATCAGAAGTTAGAGCCTTAAGTTTCTACCTATTCACATTTATTAACTTTATAAAAATATAGTACTATGGCTACCACCTGCATGATTAACCCTGTATTAGGGTTCTCCAGAGAAACAGAATGGAAGACAGGGAAGGAGAGAGTGAGGGAGGATTGATCGATCTGTTTATCTGTCTGTCTGTCTGTTTGTCATAGGGATTGGCTCACATTGTTGTAAAGGCCAAAAAGTCCTCATGATCTGTTTCTGGAGAACCTGGAAAGCTAGTAGTTTAGTTCAGTCTGAGTCTGAAGTCCTAAGAATGGGGGGCTAATGGTGTTAAGTCTTGACTGGAGGCTGAAAACCTGAGAACTAGGGCACGAATGATGTCTGAGGGCAGGAGAAGATGGGCCTCAGCTCAAGTAGAGACAACAAATTAGCCTTCCCTCTGCCTTTTTGTTCTATTTAGGCCCTCACTGGACTGAATGCTGCCCGCATTGCAGAAGGCCATCTGCTTTACTCAATTCACCAGTTCAAATGCTAATCTCTTCCAGAAACACTTTCACAGACACACTCAGAAATAATATTTTACTAGCAATCTGGGCATTCCTTAGCCTAGTCAAATTGACACATAAAATTAAACATTACACTTTCTAAGAATTTTTTACACTCTTTTAGAAATGTATGTTTTATGCCTTTTAAGGAATTCTTGGAAATGTAGAAAAATTGAATAAAATGTAAATAGAACCATCATAATCCCCCAAACAGTTACAACCATCACTACCATGTTTTATCTCCCCCACTTTTCCTGTGTGAACTAATAAATGCCAAGTACTACGTAAGAATGCTTTTTATGGCATTCAAGCATGATAATGTTGTTTTTATATGATGCTTAACTAAAAGAAAATATTCATAGCATTGTAACAAGTTCCATTTTCCTTAAAACATAAAACTGAATCCTCCTAAATGTAATATGTCTTAACATCTTTATACTTAATACATTTCATATTTGTGTCCCAGGGGACATTTACTAATTTCCACAATAAATAACAATCCTAAGTGGGAAAAATGCATATACTGGATTTCAGTTAGCATGGTATTATAAAGTAAGAAAAATGAGTCAAATAATGTTAATGTATGAGTAGTCAATATCACTATGCTGTCATACTTCCTTTAACCTAACAAATAGTCCACCACACACTAAAGAGGACTTTCAAATAAATAGCCTAGATTAACAAAGAATTTCAGTTGAGTACACATGTGGTTCAAAAATATAAACTTCAAGATATTTATAATACAACTCACCTATTCTTTCAGAAAATATCAAAAAGGAAAAAGAAACATCATTCCTGATATCACCTCTCAGAGAAACTCCTTGTTAATACTTCAGCATGCATATTTCCATGTTTCTACCATATGTCAGCAATATAGAAAAAAGACCAAACTGTATACTTTGTTTTTTCCAAGCATTTTTTTAAACTATATGATGTATACATACCTGAAATCTTATATATTAAACCTCTGACTCTATAACAAGATATATATATGTACATATTTATATATTCCATGATTATGATACTGAATTTCCCACCTTTTTTTATAACTTCCGCTACCCTATTTCAGATACTCATAATCTTATTTTCTGATTTATCCCCACAGAGCACAAAACTCATTGCCAGCTTTGCCAACTTGTACTTTATTTCTGAACAAATCTTTTCCTGCTCAAAAACTGCTACTTATCCCAACCCAGATTAAGTACATATTCCACAAAACCTACATGTATTAGTTTCATCACCTATTTCTCCCCTATATATCTACAGCCAAACAATATTGCCTACCATCCTAAATAGTTCAAACTTTGACTTCTTGATTTTGCTCATGCTGTTTCTATTAACTTAAATGCCCTCATCCAACAGGCCCACCTGTGGAAATACTGCCATTGTTCAAGACCCATGGCCAACATTACATTCTCAAAGTAACTGGCTAGACTTCCCTTGGCCACAGATGTTTCTCTTCTTCTTTGATCGTTCATACATTTATATATTTTAAGAACATTTATCTACGTCTGCATTGTATTATTTATATGGTAATTATTATTTCTTGTAGTATTCATATACTAAGTTTATTCTGCCTTTATATAAATGTATCAAAACAAGAAAGCCTCTTACCAATTTTTTTGTTGATATTTCTGTTTCTAGTATACAGCAAGTGAATGATAGTTATGTAATTCAATTCATGGAAATTTTAAGAAGCCTGATTAAAAGCTATAATTGATGTCACCTATTGTACACCATTTAAAATCTAAATAACTCTACTATGAACAAAAAGTGTAGGTAAAGCTGATCATTTAAAATGTGTTTTTCTTTCATTTTAAATGCAGTGACAGGATCACCCCATAATCCCTAAAACCAATACCTACAACTGTGTACACTTTCAACTAAGTCAATCCAACTACAACGTATGTCTAAGTCATAGTATGATACTTTGGACTCCGTCAGAAAGAAAAGCCTCCCAGTAGAAAACTGTTTAACTCCTCCTTTCACACACAGAGCTCCTCTAGCTTTCAGTTAACATTACCTATAAATTCCCAGGTCAATATCACAAAAGATTTACTCTTACCACAGTGAGGAGAATGTAAAAGCATCTGATTCTAGGAGGCTGCATGATGGTGGAGACGCTGCCTGGGACACCACCCGTGGCAGACATGGAGGAAGGGGGAGCTGGGAATGTTTAATGGCTTACACAGGTGGAGACAAGGGCTAAACTAGAGAGATTTCAGGTGAGGTCCTGTTAGGCTTTCTACTCTCAGCTGTGTCCCTGAGTTTAGAGATTCTTTCTTTTTTCTTTCATGAGAAAATAGACTCAAAACAAAACAAGTTCATCTGAGCTCAGGGAAAAGGAAGTAGATATGAGCTTCAACTTCTTAGGGTAGTTATAGTTCTTTTTCAGAATAGCTTAGATCAGTGGTTCTCAAAGGGTGGTTCCTGCACCGGCAGCATCAGCATCACCTGACCATCTGTTAGAAATGCAACTTTAATCATCAAAACAGGTAGTGAGCTGGATTTCGACCACAGATCGTAGTTTGCCAACCTCCAGTCTAGACAACTAATATTTATCAAATAAAAGAACATACAATCAACTATATGTTATAGGAAAGTTATTATTACTCTTTTTGTGGAAGATGAACTGATTTTGTGGAAGAAGAACTGATGCAAAGATAGGTTAATTATGTTCCTAAGGTCTTGGTGCAAAAATGCACTGCTTAGTCATGGGATATGCAATTTAAGTCTGACTTCCTAGCCTCTAAGCTGTACCTTAAAGTTTCTTTCCCAAAGGAGAAGTGAAATAGGGTTCATAATGTTTTAATAATTTTAAACATGCTGACAAACAGTTTTCTGAAAAGAGTAAATATAAAATGGGCTGGTATGACATGTAAAGAGTTTGGAAGGCATCACTTCCATCCTCATAACAGGATAAAAGCTGAAAAAAACCTGAAAATCAACAATTTTTCTTTAATTTATCAGAGAATTGGGGTCACAAGGAAAACTGCTGCCCTGAAAACTGGAGAGACAGGTGAACACAGAGAATCACAACTTACAGAGGGAGCAGATGCCCAAAGCTGGAGACAGTATCAGTAGGAACTTAAATGGACTGCCACACTTTCATGAGTTTTACCTCTAGAAATCTCACCAGGTTCTTATTGTGAAAAGTGGAGAAAAGTCCCCTCATGCTTCTGGCAGGGGAAGGGGAGAAGTACCAGTTTTGAAATATGTCCAGAGCTTCTGTTCTTCTTAACAAATGTCTGTCCCTAAAGGAAACTATTTTACCAGAGCCTAACTGACCAACGAGAAGAGAAGCACCCAACTCCAGCCCCCGTTAGCCTTCCTGTGTCACCCAAGGTGGGGAAGACAAAAAAGTAAGAAGCACGAGTGCAGGTCACAGCCCAGAGGCACGGGTTCATTGAAAGAATGAAACCTATTTATGGAATTATAGATGCTTCCTCTCCCCCGCACCTCACCATCACATTAATTGGGATCCTATATAATTACGAGGAGTTACAGCTGAAAGAACTGCAAGGTTCATTCCTATTTCAAGAGAGATTGTCATACTAAGTGAAGTAAGTCAGAGAAAGACAAATATGTATTGCTTATATGTAGAATCTGAAAAAAAGGCTACAAATGAACTTATCTATAAAACAGAAATAGAGTTACAAATGTAGAAAATAAACGTATGGTTACCAGTGGGTAATGGGAGGGAGGGACAAATTGGAAGATTGGGATTGACACATACACACTACAATATATAAAATAGGTAACTAATAAGGACCTACTGTATAGCACAGGGAACTCTACTCAATTCTCTGTAATGGCCTATATGGGAAAAGAATCTAAAAAAGAGTGGATTTATGTATTTGTGTAACAGATTCACTTTTCTGTACATCTGAAACTAACAAAACATTGTAAATCAACTATACCCCAACAAAAATTTAAAAAAAAGAGTATATCAACATTTAAAAAAAGAGTCTTTAGGGAAACCTAAAGACAACAGAAGAGACAAAAACAAGAACACTAGAGGACATTTAGCCTCTGACACCTACAGCAAACAGTAAATATAGCCTAACTCCTGGACAGATAAACCTCACACTAAAGGCCAATTTACCTCAATTCCTTTTACCTGATACATCACGCCTGGCTTTCAACAAAAAATGACAAGGTATGCTAAAAGGCAAAAAACACAGTCTGAAGAAGAAAAACAAATATCAGAATCAGACTCAGTTGTGGCAGAGATATTGGAATTATCAGACTAGGGAGGTAAAAGAATTATAATTAATATGGCAAGGGCTCTAATGGAAAAGTGAGCAACATGCAAGAATGCATAGATAATATAAGCAGAGAGATGAAACTCTAAGCAAAAGGAAATGCTAGAAATAAAAAACAGTGTAACAAATAAATATAAAATCTCCAAGAAATATTGATACCTAAGAAAAGTCAATATAACATGTAGTGAAAGAAATAAAAGCCAAAAGAAAAGAATATTTTTCTCAGAATAGTTAAATAATATTGGAGACACCAATTCCTTGCGAGACTGTGGAGAAATAAACATGCACTTTTCTGCACTATTAGCAGAAGTTCAAATCTTGAAATACAGAACAATTAGGCATTATCTATCAAAATTAAAAATGTTTATTTTATGTATCTTTTAACCCAGTAACCCATTTTCTCAGAATTTATTTTTCAGATATATCCCCCAAAACATGCACTTGATATAATAAAAGTACTGTATATTCATAATAGTCTAAGCTAGCAAGTAAGGCAGGGTTGCAGGAGGATGAAAGTCACTAGGGTTGCCATTTTTGACTCAGGGAACTAGAAAATGTGGAAACACGGAGCCCAGAACTAATAGTTGAAAATTCATAACCCTATTAGCCCTCAATGAGAGCAAAAGCTCTGATTTGTAGCGTTTGCCAATACGTCTGATGTGAGCACTCCCACCATGGCCAATTCTAAGCTACTGAATTGAAGTCACTGAACACAGAGTTGGGAAAAATACACACATCTGGCTCTCACAAGCCCAAATTAGCTGCTCCAGCACACCACCACCTATAACACCGTCTCGGGCAAGCAGAAGCACCTGAGCCTGAGCTGAGGTCAGGTTCAGGAGCTGGGCTTTGGAAAAGGAGGGGTTTGGCCTGAGATGAGAGATTAAAAAAGAAATAAAGAAAACTAAAACACTAACAGTGGAATATAGATAATGGAAACAAAGGAAGAAGAGCAAAATTTTCAATGCAAAGAGACAAGAGAAAAATCTTTCCTACACATATGTTGCCCAATTGAGCTCAGTGAGACAGAATTAAAATATTAGAAAGTGAATACAGAAAGACACTCAAGAAAAGCTTAGTGCATAATGGAAAATATCTTTTATATGACACTGGGGACTTTACCTAATGGCAAGATGGTAGCTACTAAGAGGCTAATTTGGTGACCAAAGAGGAAATGTGCTGAGTGGAAAGAACAAAAATACAAGTGTGTAGATGAGGTCTCACTTCACTCTCACACTTGCATGATGGTTGAGCACTGTAAGTTGGTTGGCAGCAATATGGTGAGAGCTATAGGGAGGAAATTATCCATCTCCCTGTTAAAGTCAGAGATACATACTTCCCTCTCATATATATATAATTATTTCTGAAACAAAATATGTGGATAGTAGAGATTTGCTTATCTCCCACTAGTATTATTTTCTAATTTCACAGAAGTAATTTACACAAAAATATATTATTACATTCCTGCGATGTTCCATACATACTAGGAAAAATTCAGAAAAGCATCATTACATAGAAGGAATTACTTCAAAATTCAGGCATATTATAAGTTGTAAAAATTATTAAAATTTCTCAGGTGCTGGACCAAACTGATACCTTTTGGGAGAGAGTTTACACCAGAGAAGGAAGATCTTTGATTCTTATGTCCACGAAAACGTATTTTTCAACTATAAGAAGGCACCTTATTTCAGCTTCTTTAGCTAAGTTCTTTCAGATCTGATGATCTTTGTGATAGACTGCTATAGTGGAAATAACATCAAACCATGCCCTAGAGCTGAATTGATAGACAAAGTAGAACCATTTTTCTCAGAGAGTTGGTGCAGGATATATTATTTCACCTCTCCTTACTCTTGATAGCTATTTTAAAGAAAGATTGCTCCATTTTAATGTAGAGCAGTCTGAAGAGATTTCATGGTCAGGCAATAACAATTTTCTTGACAAAATTTAGCCCCTCAGTACCTTTCGGCTCTATGCCAACATGTACACATTCAGATATATCTTATTAGAAAACTGTTTTAATGTATCTTCATTAAAAGAGAAAAGAATGTAGCTTGTGAATAGAGCAGAAAAGCTTAGCTCATTTCATAGTTTTTGTACGATTGCTCCTGCCTGACTGATTACCTAAGAACTTTATCAAGGGCAGCTGGAACTGTCACCTGATTTATATCAATGGAAACTGTTGACATCTTGATCTTGGACTTCTAGTCTCTAGAATGGCAGGACAAGCCATTTCTCTGGTTTAAGCCCCCCAGTTTGTGGTATTTTGTTACAGCAGCCCTTGTAAACTAATACAACTAATGGTGCAATCTGTACTTTTGCTTAACTCTAAGTCTTGTTTTCTTCCTATGCACAATGAATATGTTGAATCTATTGATCATTGAGTTCCTCTCCAGCCCTTTCTTTCTATAATCAGATAACCCTCTGCTGTCTCTTTCTTTCCCATAGAAAGGTGAACTAGCTTATCATCTTTGCTAGCTTTCCTTCCAGTTTCTTCACTAGAATCTCATTCATTTACGTTCAAGCAGTATAAGAAAACCATGGTTATCAGGGATGGTGTCCTTTAGTATGTTGCCCTAATCCTTTAATTAACACCGACAGAAGAAATAAACTTCTAAACACATTGAATGTGCAGTCAGGTGTTACTATGTTTTAAGCTTCCTATCAAGACTTATTCCAGTCACCTCAGGTGAGGTTTAGGAAGATGTTGGAGATGCCCCATTCTGATACATATCATATTATGGGGCTTGTTTTACTGTCTGGGGAATAATTCTCACGGAGGCACTGCTGTAAAACCAGTCCTTTCATAGAGTAAAAATACACACTCTATTGCTGTAGGAAATAACACAGGAAGAGAATTCTAGATACATCTTTTCTACTATAGGAGTTCTTAATTAATTCAGACATCAGAATCCAAGGCTCAAAATAAGAACAGAGAAGGAAAGGGAACAGAATAATGGCAGAGGTTGGCAACATCAACAGCAACATGAAGTGGACCGAGTGTGTAAAATAGACGAGGGGAAGAGAAAATATTACTTATAAGGTCATATGGACAAGACAGGATAATCAAATGCCTGAGGTAAACAAGTATGGTAGGGGCTTCCCTGGTGGCACAGTGGTTGAGAGTCTGCCTGCCGATGCAGGGGACACGGGTTCGTGCCCCGGTCCGGGAAGATCCCACATGCCGCAGAGCGGCTGGGCCCGTGAGCCTTGGCCGCTAAGCCTGCGCATCCAGAGCCAGTGCTCCGCAACGGGAGAGGCCACAGCAGTGAGAAGCCCGCGTACCGGAAAATAAGTATGGTAAAAAGAGAAGTTATGAAGGAAAAGAATACAGTCTACAAGATGCTGCTGAAAATATCACCATGGTTTAATAGGAATAGGTATGAAAATAGGTCAGTGAGGAGGAATCTTTGAGATTTCTAAATTAGAAACAAATAAAAATAAAGGTGAGAATATAAAATAAAATGAAACACTGACTTAGTCATTCCTCACTAGAGAAAATTTGATTTACTCACGATAGCACATTTATTCTCAAATCTCTTTTCTTACTAAGCTGACCTTTAATGACCTGAAAATATATTAGTACCATCAAAAATGTTTGAATCTACACAGCATACATGGGACCCTTTGGGCACTGTTAC